>NW_027397066.1:39908987-40016510 GCF_003265705.2 Callorhinus ursinus | reverse complement strand
ACACACACACACACACACACACACACACACACACACACACACACACAAAACAACTTCTAGAAATACTGAGTCCGGTAAAGTCACAGGATAAAAGATTAACATATAACAATCTACTGTATTTCTACATAGCAGTAATGAATGTACAGAAATCAAAATAAAAAATGCAACACCACTTGCACTGCTCCCCCAAAAGAGAAAAGAAATATTTAGATGTAAATCTAATAAAACAAAACCCAGAAAACAAATTTCAGCAAATATCATAGGTTAGCTGGGAAAATCAAATGAGTAATATCTGTATAAATAGTTGGCAAATGTATAATATTACACAAACTGTAAGGCATATTACATCTGTGCCTTCCTTATCTAAGGAATACTGGAGCATTTCAGCCTGTTGCAGCTGAGTTCTCTGGAAAGATATTCAACAATGCCACTCAAGGGGCGTCTGGGTGGCTCAGTCATTAAGCATCTGCCTTCGGCTCAGGTCATGATCCCAGGGTCCTAGGATTGAGCCCCACATCGGGCTCCCTGCTCAGCAGGAGGCCTGCTTCTCCCTCTCCCACTCCCCCCTGCTTGTGTTCCCTCTCTTGCTGTCAAATAAATAAATAAAATCTTAAAACAAACAATGCCACTCAAGACAGTTGTCTCCTAGGCCAGCCTTATAAATTAACTAAAACACAGGGATTAATTAGGCTTTATTGTCCAAATTAATTATGATAGTAGGTTATAATTTCTCTTTACTCATTTTGGAAACTGAGAATTGCACTTAAATCAAGGCATAAAATGAAGTTATCTACTCTGAGCAAGAATCAGAACTCTATTTATAAAACTGACATATGACTAAGAATGCTAACCTTGGTGTAAGTTAAGTCACCTCTGAAATGAAATGATGGGTAATATGAGGATTCCTATTTTTAAAACATTCGTTTTTTGTCTTTTAATAAGCATTTAATAAAAATGGCAAGTTTTCTAATTGAGGCTTAGAAAATACACCAGGCACTTTGGAGTGGGAGAAACTGAGTAAACTATATACTGTTTTTAGCTTAGTAGATATTCAGAGAATGTTTTATAAATATATCTCAAATGTAAATAGCAACATAAAAAAACATAGATACTCCAAATGGTTGTCTTCACAGTGATATGTCTAAACTATAAATTCCATTAATTGGAAAATTGCTAAAAATATGTAAATATCAAATATATAGTTTACAATAAAAATATACACATTCCCAAACACTGGCCACTATGACTAATGGGGAGAAAAACATTTATTAAAATAGATATGCCATCCAATTATTTAACAAAGATTAAAAACAAAAATACTTGTTAAACTCTCCCTTACATCATCCCAGTTACTCAGTGGTCTATGCACCATCAAGGATAGTAAGAGGTTACTGACATAATAAAGACTTAAAAATAAGTTCTGGTTATTAAAGACTGCAGAGATGACGTAAATAGGATTCTCTCATTATTGGGTCAAAGAATCCTTGCTACAAGAGTTACTAGTGACTATCTGTTCCCACCTTTTCACTGTGTGGAGAAGATAACTTGTCACAACCACAGAGATCAACTGAGCAAATAAGTCAGAAGTTGAACCCACATCTCCTCATTCCCAGATTGGTATTCTTTACTGGGAACTAAAAGAGAAACACCTCTGGGAGTAGAAATTAAAATGTTATTTTCACTATTTTTATTTTCAACTAGACTTAGAATGTATGTTTGTGGAGCTACTATCCTAGGCAGGTTTCCTAAGACATGATACCAAGGCCTATTAAACTTGTGAAGGCTGACAAGTAATCACACACAAAAAGAATTTACGAGGCATAGAAGACTTTGATTTCTTCTTCCATTACTATACATGACTTACCATTATTTTTATAAGCACACAGTTATCATGAGAAGATTTATTAAACGTAAGAGGCAGAAGACACCCCTGGGAATTGGCTTTACTATAGTTTTTCTTCCTTACATACAAAGATTGATAGATATGAATAAATAAGATATGAATAAATAAACTGCTGGCAAATACTTGCAGCATTAGCATTTTCAAAATAGGCAAAAAGTGGAAACAACTCAAATGTTCAAACTGAGAAATGGATAAATGAAATTTGGTATATCCATACATTGAATATGTATCACAATAAAACGGAACAAAGTACTAATATATGCTGTAATATGATGAACTTTGGAAACCTTATGCTAAGCCAGTCACAAAGATCACATATTATATTTACATGAAATGGCAGAGGCACAGGTAAAACCAGAGACAGAAAAATTAGTGGTTGCCAGGGGCTGGAAGGAGTGGAAAATGGGTATGATATTTCTTGGGGGTGATGAAAACCTCTAAAGTCAAAATAATTGCTCAGCTCTGTAAATATACTAAGAAATAGACTTGTACACTTTAAAAGGATGAATTTTATTTATTTATTTTAAAGATTTTCCTTATTCATTTGAGAGAGACAGTGAGCAAGTGAGAGAGCACAAGCAGTAGAGGGAGAGGGAAAAGCAGGCTCCCCGCTGAGCAGAGAGCCTGATGTGGAGCTCAATCCCAGGACCCTGAAATCATGACCTATGTGGAAGGCAGCTGCTTAACTGACTGAGCCACCCAGGTGCCCCAAAAGGATGAATTTTATAAGTAGGGAAGAGGAGCAAAGGTAAGAAATCTCAAAAAATAAGCAGCCATATTTTTTAACAGTTTCCCAAAACAACAGAAGAGGGATCTCTAGAGACATAAAAGTAGAAAATCTTAAATCAAGGTCCCTTTCTAAATGTTTAAAAAACCAATTCCAAAGAAAAATGGGCAACAGAAAAGAACTGAGCCAAATCCCACATGAAGTTACTATTAAAAAAAGAAAGGAGCAGAATAACATTTCTATTAATGGTACAACCTTGCCAGAAATCGTGTCCACCATGTACACACACGCAAAAGATGAAAATTATAATCAAATATTTCAAATTCTAAAAGTATTTAAGAAAATGACAAAAGATATGAAAGAACATCATAAATCAGAATAGGAAACATTAAAAAATGAGGTGATGGAACAGAAAAGAACTGGACATAAATCATCCTAAGATAGAAAGAACACAAGAGTCACACGCATGATAGATAATGCTTTAAGAGAAATAGACAATGAAAAGAAACTTTTATAGAACAAGAAGAAATGAAGAGAGATGGAAAAGGATTCAAGGGAAGGCAACAGATAGAGAAGACAGGCAAAGAACATCCAACATATGTACAACAGGAGTTCCTACAAAAAAGAAAGCCAAAGCAAGAGAACAGAATACTAAAAACCATAATTCAAAAGAATTTGAAATTTTAAAGTATGTGAAATTCCATATTGAAAGAATACACGCCTATCTGGGGAAATCAATTCAAAATGACCAACATTAAGATATATTCTCATAAAGTATTGAACTTTAGGGGTGCCTGGGTGGCTCAGCTGGTTAAGTGGCCAACTCGTGATTTTGGCTCAGGCCATGATCTTGGGGTTCTGGGATCGTGCCCTGCATCGGACTCCACACTTAGTGGAAGTCTGCTTCTCTCTCTCCCTTTGCCTTCCCTTCACTTGCTCACTCTCCCTCTAAAATAAATAAATAAATCTTTTAAAAAAATAAATGATTAAACTTTAAAGGAAAAGAAAACATCCAATGGACATCCAGATAAAAACCAAATGAATGTAAGAGAAATAACTTTTTAGTCCTGACAAAAATGGAGTAATATATTTAAGACACTCAAGGAAAGAAAGTATGAGCCAAAGATTTCATATCTAGCTAATGAATTTCAAATATAAAAAGGGCAAACTGTCATCAACACACCAAAATGGAGGGAATGGATACTGCTCCTACAACTCCTTTTTTAAGGAATCTACAAGAGAATGAGCTTCAGACAAGAAAAATGGTTGGTGAGACAATAATGTACAGACTAACGGTAACCATTAAATACATATTTAAATGTAGAACTAAGACTAAATAAAAGAGTACAAATAACTCTTTAAGCTGAGAATGGATATTTTTAAGCAGTGTAACTGTTTAAAAAAAAAAGGAGTGAGCATATGCAAAAGGTTCTTTTAAACAATTTTTAGTAGCCACCTTGTATGGTATTATGCTAATGTTTTCTCCAGATTTTGTGTGTAATATGGGATAAAATAAACTGTTAAATGATATTTTAATTCTATCTGTTGGGGCGCCTGGGTGGCTCAGTCGTTAAGCATCTGCCTTTGGCTCAGGTCACGGTCCCAGGGTCCTGGGATCGAGCCCCGCCTCAGGCTCCCTGCTCTGCGGGAAGCCTGCTTCTCCCTCTCCCACTCCCCCTGTGTTCCCTCTCTCGCTGTCTCTCTGTCAAATAAATAAATAAAATATTAAAATAAAAATTCTATCTGTTGGTGAGAGACAGAAGTCTCAGAGCAAGATAAAGGAGATACTGGTGTAAGTTAAGAGATTACATAATTACCCTGAAGCCCTGAATGTGAATAGGAGGTATCAGCATGATCTCATTAAGGCATTCAATATTAAAAAATACACAGACATGGATCTACACATACATTTACTAACTCTAGTAACTAAAAAACCTAGAAACAATGGCCAATCCAATAGCAATTAATAGAGCTAAAAACTCAAGATTTTGGTTTTGAAATACCATTTCCTATCAAAGGAAATCAGGACTTTTTGGAGAAATGACTAAATCCAGTTCTGTGGCAGGAAATGTACAAGATGTGCCTATCTTGTCATACCAGTTAGCAAGAATTTATCAGACTACTAGGGCCAAAAGACCTGTCAAAAAGACTTGAGGGCCAACTTGAAGAACCTTCCAACAAAGCTCTGAAAATATCCAGAATGAATCAAAATACATAAAAAATGTTTGAACCTGTAAGTTCATAATGATAGATATTTAAGAAAAATAAGGATACAGGCATTAACCATCAATGACTGATAATATCAAGAAAAGAGGTAATCTTGCCTTGTGCACTTGTGGCTAAAGCAGCACCACCACCTAAGTAGTCTTGCCCAAAATAGCAAAACTGAATCCAGTTAAGCATCTAGATCCAATTACCAATTTATGGGAAATACAGGAAATCTACTAAATGACAGTGTGGAAAAGATATCAGCAAGATCCAGCCTGTGGATCTACATCCACATCTATAGGGCAAATGATCTGGTTTCTTCAAACAAACCTAACAACGGGGAGTAAAGAGTTGGAAGAAAACTATAAATCAAGAGTAACGTAAAAAGACATATATTAAAGTGGCAGAACTACAGTTTCATTTCTTGAATGATAAAAATCATACAAAGAAGTAAGGAAGTGATTGCTATAAAAATTCAGAAGAATGGCTACTCTGGGGGAGTGGGTCAAGAGAGGACTGTGTTTGGAAGTAGACAGGTAGTTTCCGAAGTAGCAAGTTATAGTCTCCTGATATGAATGGTGGTCACTAAGGGGTTGCCTTACAAGAATTCATTAAACTATGTATTATATGGTTTTCTGAATTTGTGTTATATTTTAAAATAACAAAGTTTAAACAGATTTATAAATTAGAAATCCTTTTAAATTAATCCTAAATTCTTAGAAAAATGCACTAGAGTATATGAAAGGACAAACTGAAAAGTTCTACAATCTCAGAATATGGGAAGAAATATTTTAACAAGGTTAATGTATAACTTGAGGGAAAACCAGAAAGTAAAGAAGTGCACTAAGCTATAGTTTTACTATTAGAAAAAGTGTTTCCTCTAATGGTAGCAGCATTTATGCCTTATGTATAAACTTGGGAAGGAAAAAGAATAAAATGAGGTTAACTGAAATTAGGTGATCTTTGAAGGCATTCTAGCTCTAACTTTTTCTAAAATGCAATCAGTTTTTAATCAGAAAAATAAAGGCACAAATTTCAGAGAGAGAAAATTTTGATCTAGGATTTTATCTGCAAAAGAAATTAATAGATGTAGTCAAGATGTAACTAAACAAGAAAAAGATCTTGGAAAATCACAAAAGACTTATCAACTCTAAATGTAAGTAGAATCTATTCAATTATCATGCCAAAAATAGCATGAAATGGCTAATAGGTATTTGTATGTTTGGAGAGAACCCTGTGCCCTCTCCTTTCCGATTCTCTCAATTTTATATAATAAAATCATGGGAAAGGGAGCAACTCCTATCATTTTAACTGTATCTAAAAACTCCATATGGCAGAGGCTGGCTTTGACCACAACTATTAATAGAAGAAAAAGTAAAGAGGGACTAGATGTGGGGGGGGGGGGCGTGTAATGAGTGTATCTTGTTTATGATACAGATTCAATAAATACTTGTTAATGAAAAGCAAATATAAGAAATTTTGAATTTTGGATCAAAGGTAACAGCAAAATTCCTAGGTTCTCCATTTTCAGATAGTCTGATATCAAACAGCATTTTAAACTCCTATCAATATGGCCTCCTATAAATGTTTACCTCACCTTATATGAATATTCAAAATATAAGAATTAAAGCAGTATTGGAAAACTACCATCGCTAACTCATCCTAAGTTGCTGCCTCTTTCCTTCTAAAGTATGTTTCTACATTTTAATTTGTCCTGATCTACACATTCACTTTTTCTAAGTAGTCATTTTTTCCATGACTTGGTGACGTCTCTACTTTGTTTACCTCCCCTTCACTGAGTTCCCAACAAATAGGAATGAGTATCTCTTTGTCAGAGCAGTTTAAGTAGTCACGCCTATGAACGAAGCCTTAACAATACACAATGGATTTTATTTTCTTCAAAGAGAAGGATGGGCTGAAGAAACAAACAAAAAAAACCCTGCAAGAAGAAAACGCAAAGAGGAATGTGTCCAGCCTTGAGTTAGTGGCATGACTGTGTTCGTTCCACAGATGTTTATGGTGTGTCCCTTTGTGACAGGCAACACAGTTCTTACTTCCCTTCCCATCTTCAAACTTCAGCTACTACTAAATGCAATTAAAATCCAAGTGACTGGGGTGCCTGAGTGGTTAAGCACCTGACTGTTAATTTTGGCTCAAGTCACAAGATCAGGGTCATGAGATGGGAGCCCTATTTTGGGCTCCGTACTGAGCATGGAGCCTGCGTAAGATTCTTTCCCTCTGCGCCTCCCCCTGCCCCACTCATGTGCACTCTCTAAAAACATAAATAAAATCATAGTGTCCTATTTCCAATTGTTAAGGGAACCACCTTCTCCCTCTTCCCATGATCCTTTGAGTCCTTAAAACAAGTACGCCAACTTTCTAAGATGTTACAGGTTCATCCCCAGGATGGGACAATTGATTTATGTGACAATTTGCTAACCAGTCCCATTTTTCTCTAGTCCAGGTTTAAAGAGCCAAAGGTACCTATGAACACATGGTATCTGAATCTCATCTGCCTCATATCCCTAACAACAGAGAATCCCCAAGTCCAGTGCAGACCCCTCTCTTTCAAAGTCTAGATATGAAGGGAAATTAGAAAATCCATTTGGCCTTGGATCCAAGACGTATTCTCTGATTCAACTTTACCAGTAATTAACCTAATATTTTATTTTTATTTTTTTTTAAAGTAGGCTTGACGCTGAACATGGGGCTAGAACTCAACACCCCAAGATTAAGAATCACATGCTCTGGGGCACCTGGATGGCTCAGTCGTTAAGCATCTGCCTTTGGCTCAGGTCATGATCCCAGGGTCCTGGGATCCAGCCCTGCATTGGGCTCCCTGTTCCGTGGGAAGCCTGTTCTCCCTCTCCCACTCCCCCTGCTTGTGTTCCCTCTCTCGCTGTGTCTCTCTTTGTCAAAATAAAAAAAAATAAAAAAAAAAAAGAATCACATGCTCTACTGACTGAGCCAGTCAGGCACCCCTAATCTAATTATTTTAAATCCTATTGTATATCTGTGTCCATTTTTCAACTGGTTCAGAATTTTTTATTTTGGTTCAGAACTTCTAGTAGTGTAAAACAATCATCCCCAAATCACAATACGAATCAAAAAAATATGAGTCTGGATTAAGTTAAAAAAGAGATTAAACAAAAAGAAACAAAACAACAAAACCCAACACACAAACATACAAACTTCTTTCCCTTTACTAAGTCAACTAGACAACTAGAGGTACGAGGAATTATAAGATTGGTTTTTCCTGTTATTTTATCATGGAGGGTGGGAGTTTAGTGGCTCAATCACAAAAATATGTAACTTCCATCGGCAAAAAACCAAAAAGAGCCCCAAAACAAAAAAACCAACCAGCCAGAAGTTATATCTTCTTAACCTAATAAAGAGCAAAAAATCCTTAAGTAAATATTTAAAATTATTTAAACCTACCTGATCCCCCAAAAAATTATGAAGCAGCTTAGAGAGACATACAAATAAAATTTATATAAACTTAAAATCCTATGTTTTATTATGATACAGTAATCTCTTGCCCTGTTTTAGACACCACAATCTCTTCATGTTCCTGTTTTCACTACCTCTCATCAAGTACTCAAAAAATATCTAGAAGTCTCAAAAAAAAGAAGCCTATGGTCCTCAAATAATTTCTGTAAGACCCTTTCTATAATAATTCCTAGTAAGTCACCTTCTTCTCTATCAAAAGAACATATACTATTCAGTCTTTTTTTTTTTTTTTTAAAGATTTTATGGATTTATTGGGGGGGGCACAGAAGGAGAGGAAGAAGCAGACTCCCCACTGAGTGGGGAGCCCGACACAGGGTTCAGGGCTCGATCCCAGGACCCTGAGAACATGACTAGAGCCAAAGGCAGACACCTAACCAACTGAGCTACCTAGGCACCCCTATCCGTTCTTATTTCAGACAGTAGCACCAAAAGACATTTGTATTGGAGGGCTATGATCAATTTCTGGTATTCAAAACACATCCAACATTTACACATCCAACACATTTACACATCCAACATTTCCATTTGACTATTCTCTTTCCTTCAGATTCTATTATCTAAAACTATTTCTTTAAATCATATTTAATCCACCAAATCTTTGCTAAAACATTTACACATTAACGAACTTGCTAAAATACGTATTTCAGTGCTTTTGTATCCATATTAACCAAATCTTTTTCTTCGACAATCAAACCTCAAACCTCCTCTTCCCACACAATGTCCTTTAATACTTTATCCTCCTCATTTATCTTTGTTATTTACTGAGTTCTGAAACTGTCAGGAAATCTACATGTCCCGGACAGGGGAAGTATTTTTCTTCATTGCTTATATTTGTTATGTCCCACTTCCTCTGAGGCTTCTATTCATTCTTATTACTGCTGGTCCTACCCAATTCCATGGTATTTTCCCCAATTCTACTTCTTTCTAGCTGCCCATACATCTAATCTCTTCAAACCAATATGATAGCTTTGGTGTCCAACCTCCAAATACTTCAACTCTCAGGTCTTAAAAAAGATACTACTCCCTTAAATAGTCTAAACATTACCCGTTAACCACAACAACTTGTGATTTAATGTTTATCAACTTCTAACATGAAAGCATTCCCATTTCATCCTACAGATAAGTAAATCCAAAACTCAAAAGTCAGAAGAAAAAAATTTACATACAAAATGTTTGGCATTTGATTCATTTTAAAGCACTACATTCATCTACATTAAGTTAAAACAATGACCTTCAGTTTTAGGTTGGTAAGAAAAATGATAAATTCTCTAAAAGAAAATGCTACATATCATTTATTCCTTTCAGAAGAGCAATCCAATACATACCTCTGCAGAAAATAAGTTTCTTCCAGATTTATCCAAGAGAGAATGAATCCACGTTACTTTATGTAAAAAAATAAAAAAGACTAAAACGTGCCCTACAGACATCAATGACTCAGTATACCAAAAGGTATGAGATTTAACTATTAGATTATTTGCTGAAATTTAAAACTTAATAAGAGGCTGTAGTTACCTCTTTTTGTAGATGAAGTTGGAAGCAACTGTTTGGCTTTGAGGGAAGTACGAGGCAAATTTTTCAGCCTTTGCGAAGCTGTTGAGAAATAAGGAACTGTAATATTTGCCGGGAAGGACAAGATACAGGCTATAGCTTCTGTAAACTTGAATATTTTAATACATACTTGAAAATTTATCAAGGAACAGAAACCATAAGGTGAAAATATGTTAGAAACCTAGAAGCAGAGGAATCTGAAAGTGATGCTTAGTGCAGTAAGTCGGAAAGGAAAAGGGATGGAAATCTTAGTGCAAAGTGCATACTTTCAGAAATAGTTTCTTATAGATGAGAAAAATCTACAATATGTAAACTAATCAAAATATCAAAGAGAAAACAAACCACCAGCAAACATGCTACAGGATGCAAAGAATATAAAGCTAAGTAAGAAAAAGTGATGAACACAAGCACACAGTATAGAATAAAATAATAGTACCTGTTCAACGCAAAAAAGCAGACTTTGGCAAAGCAGTTATTGTTAGATGAATTGCCCTAACATAGAACAGTAATCTCCATACTCAAAAAGGAGAAGAAAACTCAGAACCAGGCAGGTCCTCAAGGGAGTAAAAACCCAATGGCTTTTTTTCAACATCATCTTGCTGTAGCATAAAACTAATTTGTACTTTGGACTTTGGGTAGCAATATACCTGTGCTGTGCACATATTATATGTGGTGGATGGGGTGTGTGTGGGGGGGATGCACACTATGTGTTGGGGTTGACAGGGTTGGAGGAGTCAGAGCATCTGCTTCTTAAAGTGATCAATGAGGAGTTCTAAGCTTTCTTCAAAACTCCTAATCTATTAACTGCAACGAAACTCTCAAAGCTGGCGTGTAAGCAGCAGCTCAGAGCCATCCAGAGTTAAAGCTCACTATAGTTGAACTGAAAAGACCCACGCCTACCTGTATAGTCACCTATTTAAGCGGTTCTAAAATGTCACTCTACTGATTGAGAAGTTGGACTTCTAGGATTTATATGAGAGAGGGGGAGGGAGAGAGAGAGAGAGAGAGAGAGAGATCCCACAACCATAAATCTGGCCAGCATTCAAACAATCATCAGATTGACAAAGGAATACTTGATAATATCATCAAAGAGAATTAAGGAGAATTTCTCCTTTGCTCTATTGCTTAACTATATCAATGCTTTTAAAAAGCTATTGTTTCCTCACTGTCTGATAGTAAATATTTTTAAAGAGTAATAAATGTATTTGACTTCCAATTTTACTCCACACATTACGTAGCTAAATATATTCCAATTCAGCTTAAATATTGCCAGGAAGACTACTAAAAACTTCTTCAAACCACCCCCCCAAATAAATAAATAAATAAATTTTATAATTACCTCATACCTACCCCACAGAAATACAGGATCCTATCATCACTGAATATTCTCCATTTGCATATTTATTCATACATGCTTTCAACCATTTACAGTGTCATTCATTTACTTATTCACTGCTGCTTTTTTTCATTCTTTCAAATAGTTAATTATCTACTTTATTTCAGGTACTGTTTTAGGTATAGTGGATTTCTTCAGTAGCCAACTAGGTGGATAAAATTCCTACTTTCATGGAACTAACATTCTGAATGGAAAAGGGAAATAAAGAGTCAAATAGACAGTGATAGCTGCTAAGGAGAAAACTAAGTAGGGAAGGGAGACAGGAAATGGGGAGATTTAAATTGCAATTACAAATAGGGTGATCAGGAAAGATTTCCCTGAGATGACATTTGCACAAAGATCTGAAGGAAGAGAGGAAGTAAGCCAGACAGATATCTGGGGAAAGCACTGTAGACAGACGGAAAAGCAATGGTAGAGGACCTGGGGTAAGAGTGTGCCTAGTATATCTGAAGAACAGGAAGTAGGCCACTATGACTGGAATAGAGAAATGACGGCCAAAGGTAACTATCTGTATGTATGCTGGCAATCCACAATACCTATTAACCATTAAAATTTTTTTAGTGAGGGCCTAACATCAAATATCAAATATCATCTATAATCTGTTTTGGAAAGGGCCTATTTAAATTTATAGCTATGATAACTCCAGACTTTATCTCTCAAGTTTCATGGGTCACAACAAAAGCATCCATAACAAGTAAAAACTATGCAATGGTAATCTGAAGAATCAGATTGTAAATAGAATCAGGCAGTATACGCTAAATTTGTCTAATACAACAAATCTGATAAATCTGATAGAATGAAATTAGTGATTTTCATAAGATACAACATAGTGGTGTATTACTCAAGAAAAGTAAAGTTTTATTTGAATTATCACTCTTGATGAGTCTTCTAAAGACTAAATCATTTTTTAAATGATAAAATGTAGTAAACGGAAAGTTTCCAAATTTTTCTACAATAGAATTCAGTGTGTTAGCTGTTTAAAAATACTCATGGTTTCCCTGGTTTCTCTCTTGATATTTACATAATTCCAAATTAGCAAGACCCCACCATGAAAAGCAAAGATGGTACAATAAAAATATTATTCTCTCATGCTACCATTATTTAGGTTAATGTCTTCCTCCATAAACCAATCCCAAATGCCTCCGTATTTTCGTTAAACATACACCACCATTTTCCAAGTCATTCTGGCTCAAAGTTTTCTTTAATTCCATTTAGTCATCCCTGCAGTTCTGTTGATCTCTTCCTTTACATCCCTATTGTCTCCTAAATACCTAATTCAGACCTTCATCACCCTATTTTTGGATTAGAACAGTGTCCTTTTGGGTTTCCCTACATCCAATCCTTCCACTTTATTCATGTGCATCAGGGGAAGGCTAGTGGAAGTGCTGTCCCCCCTCCCAATGCCTCCCCCTCCCAGTCCAGTGCAGGCAGTGAGTGAATGGTCTGTAAGGAATTCAGAACAAAAATAAAACCAGTTTGGTCTGTTTTTTTTATTATCATCATGTCCCAGATTAATAATCAATGTTGGCGATAAAATGCTCCTCCCTGAAGAAAACAGTTTGTCAGCCTAAGTTATAAACAACTGCTGCAGGTACTGTTGCCTCTTGATAGCATATATGAAAGACTTAAATGAACATATTTTAATACTTATCTTTTAATGTACATTGCATTTCACATGAAAAATCATCAGGAGAACTCCCAGTTATATGGTCTCCCCTAACATAGGGGGATTCAGCTACACACTTCTTTCCAGAGTTCACAGAGATGTGAAATCAAGCTTACTTATTAGCACACTATGTGCCTCCAACCCCTATGGTATAATAGTATATTCCTATATTTACACACCTTAGAAATAAACAATGATGGTACAGTGATTATAAAGTCAATGAAACAGAACGTGAGTTACTTCAATTGTCATTATATGTGACTGAGTATTAAATTTTTTCAGCTGTGAAGACATTTAAAAATCATTAGATTTGATCCCCAAAGGAACAAAGATATGGATAAGACGACAATTTTTGAAATTTATTGTAAAATGGAATTTTATGAATTTCTGTCAGACTTATCATTATGTTGAATATTTCCTTACTTGTATAACAGTTGCTTTGTAGGGGGAAAAAAAAACCTTTTCAGATTTAAAAATTGAAGACTATTCTTCAGTCAACATGACTGAAGAGAAATTGATAAATCTGGCTATACTGTGTCTTGAGCTTCAATATGCAAAGATCAATTCTGAAGAAGTTATTGACAAATTTCCAGAAACTAAAGCTATAATATTTATTACTGTGACAAACCAATATGTAAAAACATATTTTCCTTTTTTATAAAAAATGATTTAAAAGTATCTATCTTTTTTGTACTGTAATGTTGATATTATTTTTTTACTGACAGTTGTAAAATAATGCTCAGTAAAAGCATATTCCTCATTGTCTGCATTTTCTCCAGCCATTATTATTATAACTCATTCTATTTCATTATTATTGAATATAATTTTGTCATATGGGGAGATGTTAAAAATAATCTCCAGGTCCCAAATACTAAGTAAGCATAAGCCACTATAAAAGAATGTTAATTACTGCTAAGTAAAATGTCCCCTGTTCCTCCTAACTCTGAAATGACATTTTGTTCTGAAACTTTCATTGCTACCAATTCTCATTCAGAGTCACCTTTCACTCTTTTCTCTCCACCTCCCATCTTCTCAGTGTTACCAAGTCACGTATCTTCTACTTCATTTTTAAAAATTCATCCAGATCTCATCACCTCCTGCACCAGTGCCTTTGTTCAGATATTCATTTCTTGCCATGATTATACAAAAGGCTTTTAAATGGTTTCTACTCTCTCCAACTTTAATCCATTCTTCATATTGCTACCAGAATGGATTTTCTAAGAAGTAACATTGATTAGAAGTCTACCATGGCTCTCCACACTTAGAGGATGAAGTCCAAATTCCTTAATATATTAAAAAACTCCCAATCTGTGCCCTACGTATCTCTCTCATCCTTCATGACTGCATCCTACACTCTGGTCATACAAAACCACTATAATCAGGGTGCTACTTTTAAGACTTCATTACCAATTCCACTGTTAGGTAAACCTGTCTGTCTTCATGTGGTCTCATAAGCTTCTCCTGAGTTAGTGGAGAGATATCTTCAGTATCTTTCCTGAAAACCTCTTCACATTGCTGAGTTTAATGCCTCTCTTCTGTTCCCACAGAAGTTCCTGCCAATCACTCCCTGCTATTGAAGGGCACGTGCTGTCTCATTTATATTTATAATCCCAGTGCCTAGAACAAAACATATACCCAATAAATATCTGTTGAATAACAAAGGAGACATGAGTGACTGATCACTGGATAAAATCCAGAGATCTGAACTAAGCATTCAAGATCCTCTGGAGTAGAGGTCTAATCTAGTGTTTCTCAAACTTGAATATACCCTAGAATCAGGTGAGACACTTCTAAAAAATACAGATGCTGGGTATCCATTCCAGATGTATTCAATTAAAATTTACAGGTGTCAGAAAAACTACATTTATAAAATAATTGACCCATCATTGCACTCATTCTTAAAAAGAAATTCTACAAGTATTTTACAGAGATTTATCATGACTTATTTCTTTGAATTTATGTTTCATAATTATGTAAAATTCAAGTGTAATCTTCTAATGTTTGATTCCAAGCGAAATCTGGATGAGAATTCCTTCCCCATGAGCCTCAGGGCAGGCTGGTTATGCATAAGCTGACAACTGCCTTCGACACTCCCTCTTCAGTAAGAAGTCCGGAGCAGAATATTGACCATATATACCTTTTCTCTGGGGGAATACTTTGTATCCTATGCAAAAATATTCTTCCGTTTGACTAAATGTAAGTAAGTGGATAAATATTACACAAAAATATTCTTCCATTTGACTAAATGTAAGTAAGTGGATAAATATTACACTGGATTATTTTACTCTTTTGTGGTAATTCACAAAGTATTTATAGTTCAATAATGCTCCAACAGAGTCACCCACAAATATTTTCCAAGATGCCTACTCATTTGCAGTTAGGTCAGCATGATGTAATCAAAAAATTATTGGGAGGAAAACAGGGGACTCAAAGAGGGGTGGGGAGGAGGGAGTAATTTGGTTTGGTTTTGCACTTTTCTAGTTATATGCCATTGCACATATAATACATATGGATCTCTGCTTCCTCTCTATAAAAATAAGAAATGGGTTGTTGTGAGGTTCAAATGAGATAATTCATGTGAAAGTAAACATTTAAAAATACTAACCAGAGTTTGAGTATTACTTTAATTTTTTTAAACCAGCAGGTTGTCTTGGGTTTTTCTCCCTTTTCTTATTTCTGAACCAATAATTCCCGTATCTTTCTGGAAACTAAATTTCCTACTGAAACTCTACTCTAGTAGTCTTAGCAAGGCACTAGTCTTTTGAAAAACTCTGTTCCTGACAAACATTCCTTCCTTTAAATGGAGAAACTGAGAAAATGACATATATCCATGACCTCTCCAATGCTCTGGTTTTCTTAAGCTTTTTAAGTTACATTTCAAATATAAAAGTTGGAAATTGGTAATAGCTATAAAAATTAAAATATATTAGAACTCTCATAATATTCATATTTGAATGCCAGCATCCACAATAATGCAGCCACAGCAAATAAGCATATAAAAACAGTGATTGGCATAAGAAGGCAAAAGAAGTGGTCCCGTAAGTGGAAATAACAGCAACCTTGCAAAGTTAGGTTCATGCAGACCAGCAAGTAAGAACCAAAGCTTTACCACTTAAGGGCTGGAAAAATAAAAACTTTAAAGGATAACAAAATGCAACATCTATTATACTAACCGGTTTATACAAAAAATAAAAAATACTAATTCATGTATAAAATGTGTAAGACTTGCTATTATAATATAAATAATTCTATATCAAACTAAAAAGGCTATTATGAAAACAGTATATATACACACAGTAATTAAAAAAACACATACATACATTTCTATTGATCAAAGATATATGCAAAATTAAGAAAAATAATGTTACAAAATATGCTAATTTTAAACAAAAGGCTTTAAAATATTTTTATAAATGTCTTAAATTTGATAAAATTCTGGATTTACTATTTTCCAAAAATATTTTTGTGACTAATGTGATTTTACACTAAAATAAATGTGGCATTTTACTTGTAAATAAGCTTCATTATAGCTTCATGTATAAAAATAAACAACTATATGCAATTGAAAAAAAAAAAGGATGGTACCTTGCTTTCTCTTTTGCTTATACCTGTTCAAATATTGAAATACCACTATGAAACTACATGCATATTTTCTACTTAAAAGTAAATTAGTGTTCAGAATCTCATTATTTTTCCCTATATATTTTCTTTAATTATCAATTTATAGGTAAAAAGAAAAAATAATTCACCTACAGAAAACAATTCTAGGGAATCAGCAGGTAATTACAACGGTAATTCTACCACTAGGGAAGGCAAATAATTATCACAAAGTTTAAGACATGGTCAGTATATTTTTCTATTAACATTTTTATCCTAGGTTCTCAACCTTTTCTATTTTCTTCTATTTTTGTGAAGAATTTATTTCATTTCCATACAACTTTGAGGTGCTAGAATAGTTCAAACAAAGAACATACATGAGGGCATGAGAGAACAACCCTGGGTAAAGAGTTGGTACTGAGAATTTACTGAATAAAAGTAAAGAGAATACAGATATAGTTAGTTTTAACAAAGAGCAGGGAAGCTGTCTCTGGAGATATAATCATGTAAAGTTTTGAGAAATTCCGAACTTAACAATTCAAAAGCACAAATACAAATGATGTTTTGGGTTATCTGTGCATAGGTTATAAAAGTGTACCTTATAATATGCATGATTTTTATTGCTTAATCTCCTTAATGATATAAAATTTTCTTTCCTGTTGTATTAACATTGTGCATTGCTTTTTGTTTCAGGCAAATATACCAAGGGAGGAAAAAAACCAGAAACATATTGTCCTCAAGCGTCAAATTAACTTAATTTGCAGACTTAAAGGCACAAAAGTTATCATTCATCATTTTGATAGAACTTAAGAGTTCAAATTGTAACTTTTTAAAGTTTTGTGATTCCCTATTTTCTATACCATTTATGAGTACACCATATAAGTATCATAATGGCACTCTTACTTAGTACATAGTCTGCAAGACCTGGAATACTAAGTTTAAAATTTAATTTGGTTCAAAAACATGTGCACACATCCAGCTGAATAAATGAAGTACACAAATCACTATGTAATAATTTTCCACAGTGCTTTAAATTTTATGGTTCATCTTAGGAAAAAAATAATATTTCTGGATTATTTTTAAATCCTAGTTCTAAACCATAAATGTGACAAATCTCTCTAGGTGGACTTGGATTCTTGAGCACAATCAACATGGGTGTGAATCCTAACTTGCCACCTATAAGCTATATGATCAAAGATAAGTTATTCAACCATTCAAAGCTATTTCCTAATTTGCAAAATGTGTTAATAATTGTACCTACTTCATAGAATTTTTCTGAGGATTAAACAGGATTATGTATGTATGGTACAGCAAAATGAGTTTCTGTAATATAAATAATATCATATACAACTAGAAAATAAGGAAAATATATCAGTGTTATCCCAAAAATCATTTGGGTTCCAATGTATTTTTTCCTGGGCCTGTTTACTTTTGAGTCACCAAGTAACAACAGCTTAACACAAAATACACAAAGTCAGCTAAACACAACAGAGCCAAGGAAGAGTGTAAGGGAATTAAAAAATAATCGAATGCTTTCGAAGTTGTATTATTCAATAAGCAAGTTATATAAATAAACAATCAATAACCTCATGTTTGTGCAACTTCTTCATAGCCTTGAGGAAATGAAGGAACACATCACAGCCACCACTTCAACCAGTGACATAATATGCTACAAAGGAACTGAGTCAGTCAGACCACAAGACTGATGTGAGCTGTGGGATACAAGACGTGCATACGGAGCACTTCTAAAATTATAGAAATAACTGTGATAGTTTAAAACTGGTTTGATTACATGCTCTTATCTACTGTAGTTAATAAGTAATATTCTTTGGAAAGTGTTCAATTCTTTTTTAATCACCTTGTACACTAAAGTACACAGTATCTATCTATTTCCATATCACTTCTTGGCTCAGTTTGGCTACTCTGTCTTAGAAGTTCCTTCCTCATGATTCTTTCTCATCTTTGTGTCTGTTGCATATGTCTCCTTCATTCAACAGACTCAGCTCTTCCTTTCCATCAAATTACCTTCAACTTTTTTTTTAGTGAAGTTTTATGTTTGCTGGAGTATTTAAGTCACTGAAAATTTAACATGTTTTTGATTATGCTAGTATTTTTTGCAGGATCATTATTGCTTTTTATTAATGTTCTAGTAAGAAAGCTGCTTGGGTTTTAAGTTGTCTGTTCCAGGACTATTTCCCACAAAAATCTTGTTATTTTTAATGTGTAGGTTTTTAAGGAATATATCTCTATACCTATGTATACATAAGGTATGTATATACAGATATATAAGGTATGGGTTTTTAAGGAATATATATATACACACACACGTACATATGTATATTTTTAAGAGCACATATATATATATTTAGCCAGTAGACTTTGCTTATTTTAAAATTCTGGAGAGACCAAAGTTTCATACAGATACAAGTACTGACACAAGTGGAACAAAATTTAAATTTTATAACTTATAGGAACAAAATTTGAATTTTAATATAGCTATTATCTTATAGCAACGAATAATCACTACATTTTACTACAGATAGGGTTTAATACAGCTATTCTGCACAAAATTACTACCTATAATTTTCACTTTCCTTTAAATAACTGATACATAAACAATACTTACTGGCTGAAGCCTGAGGTTGCATGCGAGGTATTCCTCCATTTGGCACTTGAAAATTTGAGTCACTTCTGCTGCTTTTCACTGAGTCAACTTGTGTACTAGATGTTCGGGACAGGTTTGGAAGACTGCGTCTCAGTTTTTCTAACAACAGAATTTAATGAAAAAAAATCAAACCATTCTTTTAGTTGAAGAAAGAGTTAAAATATTAATTGGCATTCACAAATCAAATTCTTTATTTAAGCATTCAGCATATTTTAGAAGAGTTAACAGGAAGTATATGTCTTATAAAAATAAACAACTCAACCGAGGTTCTATAAATGGGTAGAACCTTTAAATGAACTATAAATTAATTAAATCAAAACCCACATACAGATCACTTCATGAGGACAAAGCAACACTAACATAATCAAGTATAATTCACTTTCTCCTTTATTTGTGTATTGATTAACTAGTAATAAAACAGTAAACTGACTAAATTCTTGATCTACTTATCTGAAATATAAACCCTTAGTAAGAATTGTGTTACTTTCATATTGAAATATGAAGGACAATTGTTTTTCCAGAAACATTCTAATTACCTTCATTTTTGACACTGCTTGTCTGTAAATCTGTGGGATGACCTTGAAGTGAAAGGCGAGGTTGTTGTAAGCGGCTAATCATAGGCTGTGGGGACACTCTACTATATTCTATTCCCCGAGCAGGAGATCGTGAACGAGGTGAATTTCTGGGTGACTGCTTAGGTGATGGTCGAGGTGAATTGCGTGGTGATGGTGAAAACCTGTTAACAGCAGGGTATACTGCATGATGCATATTGTCATCTTCATCATCTAAACTTTGCGCATCAAGTTCCTGATCACTAAAAGTACCCCGTCTTGTAGAATTGCAAGATGAACCAGAACTGCGCCGAGATGTGGTGGCTGCATACTCTTGACGGAGACCTGACAATAATGAATGCGTTATTTCATTTCTTTAGGTATTTTAAACATTTAAATATTTTTGAAGTTTAAAAACAAAAGAGTATCATTGAGAAATTCAAACAGGGTATAAAGTGTAAAGGAAAATCCCCTTTCCGCTTGAACCGTCTTAGGTATCATCCCATATAATGATGCCTAAAACATTTAAAAGATTATTTTTAAATTGAATGAAATTCTATAAACTTTTGCCCAATCCAACATTTTCTTCTTGAATCTGAAATCTATACTAGAGGGAGAAATCATAAACTTAAAAATATTTCTACTCCTAAAGACAATAATCGAAATTTGAGATCAACATTTAAGAAATATTGAGGGAAAACAATTACTGTGCAACCAACGAAAAGAATACACCAGTGGATAAATAAACTCCCTGGATACTAATTTCTGCAAACTGATGTTATCGATGAAGGAAACTTCTATCCTACCCTCAAGAATTCAATACTTGGGCATGAACGAATTTCAATTGCTTCATCCAAGAGACTTCAGTAAAACAAGCTTAAATTCTAAGCCATCAAGTACAAATTTTCAAAGGAGTCCCCTATGTATCTTGACACCTCCAGAAACACCCAAGGAACCTTAGGCCCTTCAAACAGTATAAAAACTTCCGGAACAAAAACAAAAACAAATGATGTATATTCAGTGAAGAAAAAATTACTATTCAAGAAAAGTACAGGATTTAGCTAATATTTTGAGCAAGTCCTGCTAACTATGGACAATCTAGTTTAAATGATCTCTATTACTGGGCGCCTGGGTGTCTTTGTCGCTAAGCATCTGCCTTCGGCTCAGGTCATGGTCGAAGGGTCCTGGGATTGAGGCCCGCATCAGGCTCCCTGCTCCACGGGAAGCCCGTTTCTCCCTCTCCCGCTCCCCTTGCTTCTGTTCCCTCTCTTGCTGTGTCTCTGTCAAATAAATAAAATCTTAAAAAAAAAAAAAGCTCTACTATCATAGAGTAGTATTTAAACTTTAAGATGGTTACTCATACACAGAAAGTGCTATCGATATGGTACCCAAAGTAGTGGGTGAGAATCACACCAGGGTATCTATAAAACTACAGATTCCTTGGGCCTATCTGGTCCTTCAGTCAAGTTACAAGTTTCACTAGTAACTGACAAGTTACATAGTGTCTCGTTCCAGCAAACACAGCATTAAAGTCACCTAACAAAAGCCAGCGGACTGTTTCATAAAGAAAAACACAGATCCCAAAGCAGGCCCTCCAGTACTAGGGGGATCCTAAGGAAGCAACAATCTCTATAGGATTGTCTCTTTTTAATATTAAAAATAAGGGGCTTAACCAGACAATAGCCAAAATCTGTAATTCTACATTTCCGTTAAAAAACAAAAAAACTGAAGAAACAATACTTTAAAACAAGTATCATTCACTTAAAAAAAAAACAAATAAGCATTTTGAAGGAAGTATCAGACATATTTTTAGCATTTTTTTTTTTTATTCACTAGAAAAAGAAATATTTGTGCATGTGGATGGCTTAAAAAGAATGATTAAAGTAAGGCTAAGGGGAGCCTAGGTGGCTCAGTTGGTTAAGCGTCTGCCTTCGGCTCAGGTCATGATCCCAGGGTCCTGGGATTGAGCCCTGCATCGGGCTCCCCACTCAGTGGGGAGCCTGCTTCTCTCTCTCCCTCTGCCCCTCCCCCTGCTTGTGGTGTCTCTCTCTCTCTGCCAAATAAACGAAAATAAAATCTTAAAAAAAAAATAAAGTAAGGCTAAAATTTTTTTTTACTTGTTACCAAAACACAGTATGAAAGTGACAGCAAATAGCTGGTTGAGTTTCTAACAAAATCCTGGGGTCTAAAAAGTCAGAGTTCAAAGAAGAAATGAGAGAATTAACTCTATTATAGTGAGGAAGCATTCTTTATTCTTTCACATCCCTGACAAAAACTAGTCCGTCACTAGCTGACAATAGCACAGTCTCAATGAGGAGTTATACATAATTACATAAGAAAAGGGTACCATATTATTAGTTTCTATGGCTTAAGATAAATAAAGCAAGCACCAAATCTTTCTATTTTTCTATGAGAAGTTGTGTAAAAATGGGAAATGAATCAGCAGAATAACATTCTGCAGTTTCTTAATAAATGTTATAGCTAATAAAACTACATATTTATATAAAAGGGCCTAAAGCAGAAAGTATTTCAACTAAATTATAGCAATGCTCCATTACCCTCAGCCAACTTCAACACTCTGAAAGGTGCGCCTCAAGAATCTTTTCATTGTAAAGGTTAAGGGGGTCACTTTAGAGAGACTGCTTACTTCACAGTTAAGCTTGTAGTATCTTACGATAAAATGTATAGGCAAACCATAATACTTTACTAAATATATAAAACAATCCCGTCCTTTCTAAAAGCCTTTTTAAAATATGTACCATTATCATTATAATTAGGTGAGGGTACTTCACATATTCAAGTTTTGCTGTTTCTTCAGGTTGAGAATCTTTTTATGACCTCCTGAGAATGACACTGTGATTTTTTTAGCCTGATTATTTTCACTTACTCTTTTCATTCCTCATCTTTATATACTCACATTTTGTGTGCTGAAATATTTTTTCAAATATTTTATACACAAATGTGAAAAGTGCAACTATATAATAAATAAGAATGAATTGTAATTTGCATTAAAAAGAAATGTATATGGACGCCTGGGTGGCTAAGTCAGTTAAGTGTTTGCCTTTGGCTCGGGTGGTCCTGGGGTCCTGGGATCGAGCCCCGCATCAGGCTCCTTGCTCGGCGGGGAGCCTGCTTCTCCCTCTCCCTGCTCTGCCTGCCACTCCCCAGCTTGTGCTCTCTCTCTCTCTGACAAATAAATAAAATCTTAAAAAAAAAAAAAAGAAATGTATAGGCAACAATAATATTCTTACCACCATCTTATAATGAGAGCCAGGGCATCCATGAACCCTTAAAATAGTATGAAAGATTTTGTGCATATGTGCGTTTTGGGGATGGCAAGGGATATAATTTTTATTAGATTCTCAAAGGTATATGTGACCTAAAAAGTTGCAAGGACCACTCTGAACCAAAGCAATATCATATGCTTTACCTCATTTAATGTCATAATTCCAATTTTCTCATAAAGGTCTTTTTTTTGTAGTCTATACCATATATTCTGAGAGTGATGATATATGCCCCGAAGGGGGGGATAACTGGTTCTTGGGGTATGAAAAAAATCTTAGATATCATAATAATTTGTGGTCTTCATTATACATAAAGAGATGCAGGGTGTATCTGTGATATTAAAATGTCATGGTGGGAGATGGTAGGCAAAAAAGGAAAAAAAAGTCTGAAAAGGTTCTTTGGGGGGCTAATAATGGAAAAAGGTTGAGAAACACTGGTCTAGAATAAGAAAACACAAAGTAATAGAGTAATAACTACTCTAGAGAGTTCCTGAGCAAAGTAACATGCAGGGTATGGTTACCAGTCATTGAAGTAGAGTATTACCTGCCTTTCTTTGCTCCTCACACAACAAACTTTTCTATGTAAAATGAACTCTGAAAATAAGTTGATGAACAAGCAAGTCTATATGTTGAATAAGCCTCTGAAATTTCAACATTTCTATTACTATTCCACAACATCTTAAGACCTATTTAATAACCCCAACAAAATTATACCTCAACTAGACCTCAACTTTAACAATTAAAATACTTACTTTCTTCCTGCATCCGAGCCAGAATCTGTACATCAGTTACATCATTTAGCTTATAATTGGATCCAATTGAATCTTCATCTAATTCTGAAGCACTTAACTCACTGTCTATAGAGGACTGAGGGCTGAGTGGAGGATTTCTGTCTGATGAACTTTTCAAATTACCTTAAAAAAAAAAAAAAGACTTGAACTTTGGTGAAACAAAAACTGAATAAACATCCGTTCTAATTGATATTAAATCTCTGCTTCAGTTCACCATTATTCTGCCTTCTCTGTTTAAAAAATTCCCAAATATTGAAATTAAAAGTTGACCTTATTAAGAATAAAGATGAATGGGGTGCCTGGCTGGCTGAGCGGTGAAATGTGTGACTCTTGATCTCAGAGCTGTAAATTTGAGCCCCACGTTGGGTGAAGAGATTACTTAAAAAAAAAATCTTAAAAAAAAAAAAAGAATAAAGAAGACTCTAGGGACTCCTTCATATGTTATGGCATAAAAACAAAACATTTTCATTTTAACCATAAATTATCTATCCTCTTATGAAACAATTAAGCTTTTACCACAGTGCTTGGCAAGCAGGTGGTGTCTATACATGTTAGAGGATTCCAGCTTTTAGAAGATAGCCAGTTAAACTGCTCATAAACAGATCAATTTATGATGGGTTTTCTCCTCTCAAATACAGTCATTAGCAAACACCATCATCTTTTCCCCTGAATAAAAGCATCTACTTTTCCTAAGCAAGAAAACTATAATTTGAGGAAAATCAAGATTCCTTAGAGATTTAGGAACAAACCAAAAAAAGAACACTAGGCTCATTTTTCCTACATTATGCCATGTTTACAAAATTCCTTTGACAAACTAGTAATGGGGATCCAAAGAGTCCTCTGAAGTTTAGTAGTGAAGCACAAAGATGGAGTAAAGAAAATAACCAGATTACAAAAAGCATTTAATCACTCAAAACAAAAAGGGGGATAGAAGACAGGTCAGAGGAATAAAGGATATACATAACCAAGAGTCTAACCTATTTCTAAGGAAATGCTTTCATCAGATCAACAACTTCTGGTGAAGCATAAAATCCCAACACTGTCACTAATATTTCTAATACAGATTTATCTGAAATGCTTGTTTCCCAGAATTCTTTACCGTAAAAGTCAATTTTCACTGAGTGTTATATGTAACTGATGAATCCCTAAATTCTACACCTGAAACCAACTTTACCATATATGTTAACTAACTAGAATTTAAATAAAAACTTGGAAAGAGAAAAGTTAGCTCCAACATGAAAGGAATATAAGAAAAGCAAAATAGTTAATGTTTATACCATCAAGAAGAACACAGTACATATGATAGGGAAAGTAATACAAGGTCAGGCTCAAACAGTGGCCAAATAAAATTCTTTATATTAAACAAATATTTTTTAGTATACAGTCATGGGTGAAATAAACAGCGAGTAACAACTTATGTACAAAGCAAACAGCAGGGTCAAAAAAATCATTAGACTAGGGAATATACAGGTCAAAAATTTGAGGTGGTTAACAATAACCTTAATTTTTAAGGAATTAGCCATAAAGATAGCAGCAGTAAGAGTTAACCAGTGAGTGAATTCTGAAGAACAGTAAGTTACAAAGTAACATCTCAGTCAGAACCACAGCAAACATTCTTTCTCTGAGTTACAGCAGTCTATCCCTCCCCTATCATTTAGGGCTCCGCTCTGTCGGCACATTCACATACGGCCTTATATTATTAGTTAAGTGCAATATCAAAGCTTATGAAATAAAGCTTAAATTGTTTAACAAAATAAGTGACAATAAGAGCTCTTAATTTTAGGGATGCCTAGGTGGCTCAGTTGGTTAAGTGGCTGTCTTCAGTTCAGGTCATGATTCCAGGGTCTTGGGACAGAGCCCCACACCAGGCTCCTTGCTCAGTGGGGAGCCTGCTTCTCCCTCTGCCTCTACCCCTCCCCCCTGCTTGTGCACGCGCGTGCGTGTGCTCCCTCTCTCTCACTCTGACAAATAAAATCCTTAAAAAAAAAATAAAAGGAAAACGCTATTTTAAAAAAAGAACTCTTATTTTTAGCTTGTACAACCCAATCAAGCTATTCAGCAAACATCTACTGGTTAAAAGAATCAAAAGCTTGTTAATCTAATCAAGCAATATATACAAACTTTTAGGTACATGCTTAAGAAAACTTTATGGAGGTAACCTGGTTTATCTGTATCCCTGGTGCCTAGAATAGCACCTGGTGCTCCTCACTGATGTTTTCTCTAACCACTTAAAAGTTTCATAAATAAAAGAACTTGAACAACTGATAATTCCATACTTTTTTGAGGTAGGGCAGTAAATTCCTTAATTATTCCATTTCATTTTCTCCTTACCTGAATTTCCAGGAAGTATTAGCTGTTTGACTATAGGAGGTCGCACTGGGGTTGAGGATGGAGAATTGAAACCACTGCTGTATGGGCTACTTGCATTCGGACTGTAAGGACTTGCGTAACTCATGGAGTTGAAAGGATTATTATATAAATTCTGCCTCTTGAGAGCTGTGTTAATGAGAAGGGGAGAAATCACATTTAATAACTGAGAAAAGTTCACATTTTACTTAAAAGTTTTTCTTATTGGGAAATTAAGTCATTATCTCAATTTAAATATAGAAACATTCTTACAGTAGCAGGAGAAAATACATATAATACATATTAAGAACTCCAACAATATATTTCCATTATCTTCAATTGTGCTATGCAAATAAAACAGTAGCCACACCAAACAACATAAATAATATAACAAGAAGAATATCTTCTCAACAAATTATTAACCATTAAGTTAATTTAATTCTATCTTGTTGGAAAGTTTGTTCCAACTGTATCAACCCTGAATAGCCTTAAAAAATAAAATGAATGAAAAGGTTTATTTGCGTTTTCTCATTTTTCTATAACAAACACGTATTGCAAAGAAAAAGGAAAAAAAACCCCTATGAAATGAGATTTAAAAACAGTCTTTCCAGGGGCACCTGGATGGCTCAATCGGTTAAGCGTCTGCCTTTGGCTCAGGTCATGATCCCAGAGTCCTGGGATAGAGTCCCACGTTGGACTGCTTGCTCAGTGGGGAGCCTGCTTCTCCCTCTCCTGCTCTCCTTGCTCATGCTCCCTCCCTCTCTCTCTCTCTGACAAACAAATAAAAATCTTAAAAAAAATTTAAAAAATATGGGGTGCCTGGGTGGCTCAGTCGTCTAGCGTCTGCCTTTGGCTCAGGTCATGATCCCAGGGTCCTGGGATTGAGCCCCGCATTGGGCTCCCTGCTCAGCGGGAAGCCTGCTTCTCCCTCTCCCACTCCCCCTGCTTATGTTCCCTCTCTCGCTGTATCTCTGTCAAATAAATAAATAAAATCTTTAAAAAAAATTTTTTTAAATAAATAAAAATAAAAAGTCTTTCCAAAGTTTGGATTTTTGAAAAAAATAAAGCAATAATGACTACTTAGGCCAGGTTAAGGTCAAACATGTGAGAATTCTCTTTTTAAAAAGAAAAAAAAGCCTCCCCCCGAACCCCAGTTTTCTGACCCAAGGGGAATACTTCTGCCAAAAGAGGAAAGAAAAATTTATGCTATGCGTATAAAATTACAGAAACAGTACAAAAGTAGAACTAAGATATTGAGTGCAATTATATACAAGAAAAATTAATACTTAAAATAGTATTTCTTTATTCTATTCTAAAATCCATAGCTTATTCAATATTTCAGACCATTGGCCAAGCAATATGTAGAACATATAGACAAATGTGACATGGCACTATTTTTCAAGAGGCTTACAACCAAGTAGTGCAGGCAGAAGAAAAACAATGACTTCAGGGCAAAACGAAATGAGTACTGTCATAAAGGTGCAAAGAGCTGTGGAACTTTTGAGATAAGAGTAATTCCTTACAATTGAGAGAAACCAGGTAAGCTTTTTGGAATGAGGCACTGGAGCAGTCTTGAGAGGATGAGCAGCAGTTTGACAGACCACTGAAAATGAGCAAAGTGTGTGCTTTCATCCATGTTTGTAGTAGGAACAAAAGCAGTGCCTTGAAAATACACAGTATACTCAGGGAGAAAGAGTGAGTAATATAGAAAGGTAAAACACATAGCTGAGGGACAAAACAGGAAAACATGGCTGGGCTAGGTCATGGAAGTCCTGGAAACTATGCTCAGGAGAATGAACTTTATTCACATCCGTGAATTTTGAGCAAGAGTAGTATGATCCAAACAGTTTAAGAAGAAAACTGATGGGGGCGCCTGGGTGGCTCAGTTGTTAAGCGTCTGCCTTTGGCGGCTTAGGCCATGATCCTAGGGGGCTCCCTGCTCGGTGGGAAGCCTGCTTCTCCCTCTCCCACTCCCCCCCCCCTGCTTGTATTCCCTCTCTCACTGTGTCTCTGTCAAATAAATAAAATCTTTAAAAAAAAAAAAGAAAGAAAAGAAAACTGATGGACATTTTTATGTTGAATAGATTAGACTGAACTAGGCAGCAGAGGAGACAAATATAAAAAAAGAATAGGTATTAAAAACTAGAAGGATTACTAAAGGAAACAAAATAAGATGACTCTAAAGTTTCTGGTTTACGTACTGGGCAGAGTAGTGCTTTAGAGAGAAGGAACATGTGTTTTCTGTTTAGTTGGATGGTGTAGTTTAAGTTCAACAATGTGGTTTTGTCCATATTCACCATGGGACAAGATGCCACAACTTTAAACATATTTAGTATGTAGTATGTGGCAGGATCTCAGAAATACCAACCTGAGCAGAAATTGGGGTGTTAATTTCTTCCCCTTTACTCTTTGATCTCCTTTTAAGCTTATTCTCTTCTACTTGGTTATTTGTTTAATCCCTAGCATTTCAAGTCCTCAGCCCTTTTATCTTCTCACTCTATACCATATTCCTTCTCCTAAGAAATCTCATTCATGCCCATGACGTCAGTTATTACCTGTATTCCAAAAACTCCCCATTATTTGTATCTCCAGTCCTAAGTTTTCCTGGACTTCAGTCCCATGTGTGCTGCCTATTTAATGTCTCCCCTGTGGGTATGGTGCATATACCTCAGAGTCAACATTTCTAAATTCAAACTCATGATTTTCCCACTAACATTGAATTCTCTTCCTGGGTTTATTATCTCAGAATGATTAATAACATTCACCCTGTCACACAAGCTGGAAACCTAGATCATTGTTGATACTTCTCACTCATTTCCTCAAATCTGGTTCATTCATTTTTCCTTCCACATCTTTTCATCTCCACTACCATCAACACACACTGCCCAGCTGTCATTATCGACCCCCCTCAAAAGCATCCTACATTCATTCACTTTTGGCCCTTTCCAATCTACTCTCCATACTACAGCTAAGCAAGACCTTAACCAAAATTCAAAACTGATCACGTCTTCCTGCCCATACACACCACGCGATGGAATAAAACCCTCCAAAATCTTTCTATTGCTTTTAGAATAAAGTCCAAAACCTTTAACATAATCTATAATAAGGCCTTGCAAAGTCTGGCTCCTACATATCTTTCTGGCCATACCTCACATCGCTCCCTTCCTTAGTCTTCTTCAGCCACCACCCTGGCTTGTTCCAGGTCCTCAAGTGTGGGCTGTACTCCCCCCACATGCTCCCACAGGCCTTCCACAGAGCCTTTGCACATGCTGTCTTCTCTACTTGGAATACGTTACTCCCTCTTCCGCCTTCCGCCTTAAATCACTCACATTTTTCTGAATCTTTAGGACTCAGGTCAAACATTGCTTCCTGAGGTAAAATTCCTATTTCTCAAAGCTCAAAGCACTAGGTACCATTCTTTCATTACACATCACCAGTTATAAAAATTATTTTGTATTAGTACATTTTCCCTAGTAGATGACAAACTCCATGAGTTCAGGTACAGTGTTAGTGTTTCCTCATCATGTATCCTCTACCCTTTCCCCAAAGTCTGATACATACCAGCCTCTCAGTAAATATTAACTGAATATATACCTGATGAATAAGATTGATTTGAATAGAGGATCTGGCCACCATATGAATGGATAAAATAATCAAAACAAGGGAATCCAGGCAAAAGAGACCTGGGTCACCCTAAATTTAAAAAGTGGGCAGATGGGGGATGGGGAAATGGGCAATTTAATGGATACAGAATTTTAGTATGGGATGATGAAAAAGTTCTGGAGATGGACAGTGCTGATGGATGCACAGCATTAAATCCAGTACTTGATTACACCTAGTAGTTCAAGAATAGCAGTTTCTCTTACACACTCCCACTATCTTTAATACCTTGTTATATAATAAAGCAAAAAGCTACTCCCTCAAATTGCTATTTTTGAGGTGCTATTTTGGTTTTTTCCTTCTAAGTGCAACTTACTAATTACCAATTGTTAATAGTTCCTATGTCTTAGGATGTTTTAAACCAGGGTTTAGTAAACTATAGCCTGTGAGCCAAATCCAGACCATCACTTCTTTTTGTAAATAAAGCTTTACTGGAACACAGCCATGCCCATTCATAGTCCACAAAGCCTAAGATGTTTACTATCTGGCTATTTACAGAAAAAGCTTGCCAACTCTTTTTTTAATGTTTATTTATCTACTGTCTGCCACACCCATTAGAATATAAGCTCTGGTCTATTTTATTCATTGCAATATCCTCAGAGCTGAGAACAATACGTAGCACATAATAGGTTATGAACATATAGTACTGAATGATGAAAACTCTTAACTGTAAAATATACTTACATTCTTTTTTTTTTTTAAAGATTTTATTTATTTATTTGACAGAGAGAGACACAGCGAGAGAGGGAACACAAGCAGGGGGAGTGAGAGAGGGAGAAGCAGGCTTCCTGCTGAGCAGGGAGCCCGATGCGGGGCTCGATCCCAGGACCCTGGGATTGTGACCTGAGCCGAAGGCAGACACTTAACGACTGAGCCACCCAGGCGCCCCATACTTTCATTATTTCTAAGATGAGACAGAATACTAGAAAATTGTTCCTAAAGATGTTCTTAATAAACATCTAAACAATATCATCTAGGGGCACCCTGGTGCCTCAGTCAGTTAAACGTCCGACTCTTGATTTTGGCTCAGGTCATGATCTCAGGGTCATGAGGTCAAGCCCTGCACTGGGCTCCACGCTCAGCGGGGAGTCTGCTTGAGATTCTCTCTCCTCACTCTACTCACACATGTGTGCATACGCGCACACGCATACACTCTCTCTCTCAAATAAATCTTTAATATCACCTACTCGGAATAAGTTAGAAATTTTCCAGTTATTTCAAATTGTCTACTACCTTGTCTACATATTTCTAATAATCTCTTATATAATTTAAATCAAGCTCCAGGATATAATTCTATAATAATACTTAATATTCAGAAAAAACATTTTTAGTCTATGGCCATACCACCTGAACATACTGATCTTGTCTGGTCTTGGAAGCTAAGCAGGGTCAGGCCTGGTTAGTACTTAGATGGGAGAAAAAAAATTTTTTAAATTACATAAAAGCGATTGCTTTTTCAAAAAGGATCCTCCACGCAAGGAAAAAGTAACAATTTGGTGTCAAAACAGATTCACATCTCTGTACTCACATCTTATATGTTATTTTCATGTAATAACCACTACTTCTAGCTAACCAAACTATGCTTCATCAGACGCCACTTTAACTGTTTAGTTTCCCCTTTGTCTCCCCCGAACATTTTTAGCTTACACTCTAATAGCAGCACAGTTTTAATAATTAAGCAAAATAAGCGATTTTAAGTACATGGCTGTCAAGTAAATGCAAGGCAAAACAGAAAACCTATTTAGGATTAGTAATCACACATCAATTCCTCACTACATAAGTATTCCAAAAAACAGTAACATTCTTAAGAGATCAAGAGAAATTCCAAGAAAGAGTAAATATTTTTCCTACATTTCTACCCACGCTGGCATGCTATATTAAATGCCATAAATAGTGACAGGCACATTTTGTCAGCTTTGTGAGTGCTATTAAACAAAAGAGCATAAAAGCAATCTGAACTAAAATGCCAAGTTAGAAACAAAAAACAAGGGAAAGAAAATGAATACATTTATTAAGTACCTACTATGAGCCAGAGAAACATGCTAGACTCTTGCATAAACACTATCATCTAGTCCTTAAAATAAATGTACAAGGTTCATCATTCTTATGAGAAAACTGAGCTCACAGAAGTTAAATAATGCCGAGAGTCACTCAGTAACGAAGTGCTAGAGTGAGAATGAGGTCTCTCAGGTTCTCAGGCTGTACCTTTCTACCACATCAGAATTTCCCGAGGGTAGTGAGATGATTTTAGATGATGTCAAAGCTATTTTTTAAAAGTTATTTGTTTTAACTTGTATTGGGGAAAAAACCCTGCTGCAAAAACCCATTATTTCATGGATATTATTTTTTTAAGATTTTACTTATTCATTTGAGAGACAGGAGGAGAGAGAGAGGGAGAGTGCGCATGCATGAGCAGGAGGGAGGGCCGGGGGAGAAGCAGACTCCCAGCTGAGTAAGGAACCTAATGTGGGGCTCCATCCCAGAACCCCAGGACTATGACCTGAGCCGAAGGCAAACGCTTAACCAACTGACCCACCCAGGTGCCTCCATGGATATTCTTCTTCAGGATGAAGTGAAATAAAAATAAAAAGATTGGGGGGAAAAAACTATTAACAGCACAGGATTATGTGCATATGGCAAAAACTCATGATGGCATGCACAATGAGATTCAAAAAACACTAGCAAGCAAAGAACTGCCTTCCTAAAAACATACCCACTCAACATTTATCTGGTTTTTGATTAAAAAAAGAGATGAATTTACAAGTAAAATTAAGACATACCTGACATAGTTTGATCAAGTTTGTGGATAAGAGACTTTTTAGCACATTCAACATCAGGACTTGGGTAATCCAAAACTTGCCTGCACCAAACTAATGGACTAACTGATTTCTGCATTGGTGTAAGTTTTTTCTTTGGTGATGAATACAGCCTAGAAGAAAACAAAAACAAAAAGGGTAACATTCATTATTAAGCACAAGGTCAGAAGACAGAGATCCTTTTGGACAGATTTAAATTGGGAGGGGGCGTCGTAGGTGTCACAGATCATCTTTAAAATCATTCACATTTTACTTTGTGCGTAAAAAGAAAATGACACTAAAACGAACAAAATTAACTGAAATTTCAAATTTTAAATAAACCCAAATGAAGCCAACTGTCCAATCCTAAAATGTCTTATTTTTCTCTTTTAGTCTCATTATAAAAACTATGAGCAAACATCTGTCTTTACAGTTTATTCTGTTTTCACTAGTACTTGACCAACTCCCTAATATAACCATATCATTAAGTATTGTCTAGGAGACAGAATGAGGAGATAAATACCTTGTTTTCCACCTCCTAGTTCCCTTCCTACCACAAACGACCCAAAACTACCATTAGTAATTAATTCCTTTTAGTTAAGCGGTACACTCTGTAGCCCTCTTTTCAAGCTTTGATACATCAGAAAAAAGCAATACTTTAAATCCTTAATAACTTAGTATGAATCCATTTATTAAATTTACTTCAGTCTTGGCAAAGAGTAGGACAGTATTTTATAAGCTCCTGTGGAAGGATACAAAAGAAAAGGTGAGAAGACAAGGGAGGGAAACACTTAAATTTTCTACTTCATAGTTTTTTCCTCAGATTGGTCTAGATTATGTCAATTGATACTGATTTATTTCAAATATGATGCCATATGAAAAATGTGAAGTTAACTGAATTCTACCCAGAGTGGTTCCCAAATTAAGACACCTTAAGTGGAATTAATGAAGTAAACAAAAGTATACTTTGATTTATCCACATAGTTAAATGTCTCAATAAGGCCAGGAGTTTGTAATTTCATATTTTACATTAATCAAGGTAGGGCAATAAAATGAAGTGTGTTCTGGCATAAATATTTAAATATATCTCTACTGTACCAGAATTGACGAACTACTTTCTAGTGACAATATATACATTTTCCATCTCTTTTCTCATCTCCCCTACTTATAACTTAGGTGTGTCACTCACATCAACTATTTAGCTCTGATCAAGATAATCAAGACTAATAGGGTAAATAATCATTTCTCTAGTCAAAATCCATGTTCATTTGGACAAAAAATGAAATAAAATCTCAATTTAGTAAATAACTTATTAACAGTTCAAAAAGAAAAGAAATCAAGGGGGTTCATTCTCTTTCCAACTTAAATATTACAATGTTTCATAATAAATCTCTATCTCAGCATTCCCATTTTAATTGTGATAACTATCATATACAGATATTCTAGGTTAGCAAATACTTAGCAAACAAAACCTCTATAGATGAATAAGTACCAATAAAATCACTTTCTGATAGCTTTCTTTCAACATATAACTTTTCCCTACACTGACTGGTTTCACACAATTTACCCATATGATTCATGTATACTACGTTTCATAGCTAATAGTAGAGGAATATACTAATAGTAAAAGTGCAAGGAGCATGAGTGAGCTTCAAAAACATGCTCAAAGAAGCCAGCCACCAAAAACACACATATTATATGATTCCATTTATATGAAATGTCTAGAAAAGGACACAGAGCAGAAAGTAGATTAGTCATTGCCTAGGACTGGAGGTAGGAATGGGAAAGAGATTTCTTTTAGGGTGATATAAATTTTCTAAAATTACATGGTGCTGATGGCTGTGGTAACAATGTCATGATTGTAAATATACTAAATTCTTGAATTATATGATGAGTTTTCTTGTACACAAATTATACAAGTATGGGTAAATTTTGGGGTATGTAAGTTATATACTGATAAAACTTTTAAAAAAAATTGTAAAGTGCTTTTAGAATCTTTAAAAAGATAGAATCTACTATAAACTAATTGAATAAAACAATAATTCAAAATCAATTACACTAAAGCATCATCATCTCTCCTATATCACATGCATGGTAGCTTTCCTATTTTTGTCAATGGCACCATTCTTTCAGTTATAAAAGCTAAAAATATAAGAGTAATTTTGGATTCCTCCATCTGTTTTATTTCCTACCTTCACCAATAATGTTACTAAGTCTTGCTGATCCTACATGTACAAACTACCTTCCCCCCCACTATTCCTATATTTACTTCCCTAACTGGCAATAGAGACTGCCCCTTCCTTCCATTAACAGATAAAAGTTAATGTAGCAACCTGTACATTCCTAGAGTGATGAAAAGAGGGAGACGGATTCAATAACCCCTGAGTATGCCAACTATCTCCTATCACTCTCTCCTCTTATTTCAGTGCTCCATCACTACCCCCAAGTCTAAAACTGGAGTGCTGTGGCCCAAATGGTATTGGCACAAAAATAATTCTTTGGTCAATCTTTGGTTGAGGTTTCAAAGTACTTCTAAACCTGCCAGAGGACACATAAACTGAGTTGTAGCTTGTAACTGGATCTTCTTTTAGCAAGACCAAGGTGTTTCAGTCCCTGAATTTTAAAGAAAAATCCGTAATAAAAATATTTGAATAACTATACATATTATCTCCTTTGTTTCTCACAAACACATAGACTTCTTCCAAATAACTTTTGCACACATAGACTTCTTCAAATTTTGCCTACTAAAAACATTTTTCTCACTCTGCTTTTTTTTTTAAAGATTTTATTTATTTATTTGAGAGAGAGAGAATGAGAGATGGAGAGCACGAGAGGGAAGAGGGTCAGAGGGAGAAGCAGACTCCCCACTGAGCAGGGAGCCCAACGCGGGACTCGATCCCGGGACTCCAGGATCATGACCTGAGCCGGAGGCAGTCGCCCAACCAACTGAGCCACCCAGGCACCCTCACTCTGGTGCTTTTGAAGTTTTTAAATAATAATATTTGGCTTAATGAGGAGGAACTTAGTTCTGATGGACACCACCAGTATATAGATGGCTAATGCAACTTACAACAGGTTGAGATTTGTCAGGTTTTTACTTGCCAAGAAAACGTGAAGCATATAACTTCATTACCCTAATTCTGCTAAAATTAAGCCATAGAGCCTCTCTCTACCACCACCCAGCATCAACAACGCAGGAGACAAGGGGGAGTGAGCACCTCATCTCCCTTTCCCAGGCCTTTACATGTCAGCAGAGCCCAGTACAGAGCTGATTTTATACCCCACCCATCCATCTGGAAGGAGAGAGTGTGAGCCAGGGCTTGGCAGGGAGCTGAACATCTACCCCATGCATTACATCTAAACAAGACTGCTTACTAAAAAAGAAGAAATATGATTATGAGTCTCACAATATAACACCCAGAATGTCGAGGATACAAATGGAAATCACTCATCATACCAAAACAAAACAAAACAAAAAAACAAAAAACAGTTAAAGGAGGGACAGAGAACAAAAACACTTGAGTCAAATTGAAAACAAAAAGCAAAATGGCAGACATGAATCTAACCACAGCAATGATTACATTAAATGTGAACAAGACTATAAACAATCTATTCAAAAGAGATGGTCAGACTGGATTAAAAAAAAAAAAAGACCCAACTATATGTTATCTATAAAAGAAACACCTGAGATTCAAAGTCACAAGTCGGGGAGCCTGGGTGGCTCAGCTGGTTAAGAGCCTACCTTCCGCTCAGGTCATGATCCCAGGGTCCTGGGATCAAGCCCCATGTCAGGCTCTCTGCTCAGAGGGTAAAACAAACAAACAAAAAAACCAAAGTCACAAGTAGGTTGAACTAAAAGATGAGAAGATATACCATGCAAATAGTAACCATAAGAGAGCTGGAGTTTAAGATAAGAAATATTACTAGAAACAAAGAAAAACATATAAATATATCAGGAAGGTAGAACAATCAAATGTAAAGATACCTAATAATAGTAGCAGAATAAAAGGAAAAAGAGACAATTGAAAAATTTTATTTGGAGTTTTCAATAGCTTCCTCTTCCTGAAAAAAAAAGAGCTACATAGAGAAATCAGTAAGGATATGGAAATCTTGAACATTATCAATTTTACTTTACTGACAATTAAGGGGCACTCAATCCCCCAATAACAGAATACACGTTCTTTTTAAGTGCACATGGAACATTCTTCAGGTCAGACCAATTCAACCATGAAAAAGTCTTTTGAGTTTAAAAACTTCAAACCACAATGGAATTAAATTAGTAATCAACAGAAAGTTAGTAAATCCCAAATATTTAGAAATTAAACAACACACTTATAAATAACCATAGGTCAAAGAATATATCACAAGGGAAATTAGAAAATATCTTGAACTGAAAAAAAACAAAATATAAATACCAATTAGGTGATGAAGACAGTGAAGTACTTAGAAGCAAATTTAGAATTTTAAAATCATTAGGAAAGAAAAGAGGTCTCAAATCAACAACCTAAGTATAAAAAAGGAAGAGCAAATTAAACAAAAGGCAGTCAGAAGGAGGGAAAATATAAATATTAGCAAAATAGAAAAATAGAAAAATAGATGGGGGGGAACCAAAGTTGGTTCTTTGAAAAGATCTAAAAATGGTAAATCTTCAGATCTACCAAAAAAAGTTAGAAAACACTAATTACCAAAATTAGAAAGAGTAAACATTGCTACAAATAAGATGATAAAGGAATATTATGAACAATTTTATGCAAACAGGTAACATAAATAGAATATACAAATTCCTAGAAAGATACAAGTTACCAAATGGGACTCACAAAGAAATAGAAAATCTGAAGAAATTGAATTAGGAATTAGAAATCTTACTGCAAAGAAAACCCCATGCCCAGATGCCTTCACTTATTAATGTTATCAACACTAAGGAAAAAAAATGCCAATCCTATACAAACTCTCTCAGAAAAATAGATCTAATGGTAAAAGACTGAATTCTTCTAGGACTGGGAATAAAGTTAAGGGTGCAACTGCTCATCATGTCTCTACAGTGATATCCTGGAGTGTCTAGCCAGTAGAAGTCAAGAAAAAGATATTAAAGACATCGTATTGAAAAGAAAGAAGCAGGGGCGCCTGGTTGGCTCAGTCATTAAGCGTCTGCCTTTGTCTCAGGTCATGATCCCAGGGTCCTGGGATCGAGCCCCGTGTCAGGCTGTGCTCTCTTTCTCAAATAAATAAATAAAATCTTAGAAAAGAACGAAAAACAGTCTTTATTTGCAGACAACATGATCCTGTATATAGAAATGACTTTGTAGGAATCCACCAAAACCAAAACCACCCAACTAGAATAAATGTGTTTAGTAAGGTCGTGGGATATAAGTTCAGTAGGCAGAAAATCAATTGTATTTCTATATATTATCAATGAACAATTCAAATGGGATATAACAAATGAAGTACAACAGTTGTACACTGAAAACAAACATTGCTGAGATAAATTAAAGATGACTCAAATAAATGGAGAGATGTACTATGTTCATAGACCTGAAGACTCAATACTGTTGAGATGCCAATTTTTGGAAAATGATCTACACAACTGACACAATCCCTAAAAAATCTCAGCAGGCATTTTTATAGATATTGACAAGCTAATTTTAAAAGTTATAGGAAAATGTAAAGGGCAAAGAATGGCCAAAACAATTTTGAAAAGAAAAAAATCCTAAAATAAAACAAAACAAAAAAACACCCTGAAAATCTCTGCTCTTACTTCTTTCTGATCCCTTCTATACAATGAAGCCCAACTGTTTTCTAATATATGAATCTATGTTAATATTCCTGTGCTAAAAATTCTGTCCCACTTTCCTTTTTGCCCTTATGATAGAGCCCTTTCCAAAAAATGGGTCCCCACAGTCCTTGAGGCATGAGCAGTGATCTAACTGTTGCAATACTCTTTTATTTTTAAGCTACGTTTCTCACCCTCCTCCACCACCCAAATCTTAATAACAGCCATATGGTACTAACTTCTATTCCTGGAAAGCCGAACACTTTTACTTCTAGGTCACATGTGCATGTTGTCCCCTTTGTCTGAAACAAGCTCAATTCTACTTTTTGCTTATCTCACCCTCCCCTGCCCAACCTCAGCCATCCCATTCCTACTTTTTACTGCATCTCGGCTTAAATGTCACTTCATCAGGGAAATCTTTCTTCAAGACCTCTCATAAGACTAGTACTACATGGTGAACCAAGGTGTTTTAACAAAGCAACTTTGCAGCCACTTAACTATGTCCTATCAAAAAGAAAATTCTTCTAACGTTCATTCTAGTTACAAAAGACCTACTTTATACTTTGTTCATTTTTGTCCTTTTGAAGTTTCTAAGTTAGTATTTTATAAATTGAAAATAGACTTTTAAAAATGTACTAGAGACAATAAAAATGCTAAAATATGGGTGAACCTTATAAACATTATACTAAGTAAAAGAAGCCAGCCACAAAAGACCACATCCTATATATCATTTATATGGAAGGTCTAGGATAGGCCAATTTTTGAGACAAAAAAGTAGTTTAGTGGTTGCCTAGGGATTGGAGAGGGCATAGGGAGAAGAGAAATGGGAAGTGACTGTCAATGGGTACATGGTTTCTTTGGGGTAAACTGAAAATATTCTGAAACAAGACTATGGTGATGGTTGTATTATTCTGTAAATATACGAGAAATCACTGAATACTAAAAACCATAGTACACTTTAAACATGCCAATTTTGTAGTATGTAAAATATCTCAATAAAGCTGTTTTAAAAATCTGTTAGAAACAAATTGGCCCTCACAGACACATGAAAAAATGTTCAACATAACTCAGCATCAGGGAAATACAAATCAAAACCACAATGAAATACCACCTCACATAAGTCAGAATGGCTAAAATTCACAAGTCAGGAAATGACAGATGTTGGCAAGGATGTGGAGAAAGGGGAATCCTCCTACACTGTTGGTGGGAGTGCAAGCTGGTGCAGCCACTCTGGAAAACAGTATGGAAGCTCCTCAAAAAGTTGAAAATAGGGGGGCGCAGGGTGGCTCTGTTAAGCGTCTGTCTTCAGCTCAGGTCATGATCCCAGGGTCCTGCGATCAAGCCCCACATCGGGCTCCCTGCTCGGCGGGAAGCCTGCTTCTCCCTCTCCCGCTCCCCCTGCTTGTGTTCCCTCTCTCGTGTCTCTCTCTGTCAAATAATTAAATAAAATCTTAAAAAAAAAAAAAAGTTGAAAATAGGGGCACCTGGCTGGCTCAGCTGGTTAAGCATCTGCCTTCAGCTCAGGTCATAATCCCAGAGTCCTGGGATGGAGCCCAGCATTGGGCTCCCCTGTCCAGTGGGAAGCCTGCTTCTCCCTCTCCCTCTGCCTGCAACAACCCCTGCTTGTGTTTGCTTGCTCTGTCAAAGAAATAAATAAAATCTTAAAAAAAAAAAAAGGGTAGAAAATAGAGCTACCTACGACCCAGCAATTGGGTAGTGGGTATTTACCCCAAAGATACCAATGCAGTGATCCCAATGGGCACCTGCACCCCAATGTTTATAGCAGCAATGTCCACAATAGCCAAACTATGGAAAGAGACCAGATGTCCACTGACAGATGAATGGATAAAGATGTGGTGTGGTGTGGTGTATGTGCGTGCGTGTGCGTGTGTGTGTATGTGTAATGGAATATTACACAGCCATCAAAAACGAAATCTTGCCATTTGCAACAACATGGATGGAACTAGAGGATATTATGCTAAATGAAATAAGTCCATCAGAGAAAGACAATTATCATACGATCTCACTGATATGTGGAATTTAAGAAACAAAACAGAGGAGTATAGGGGAAGAGAGGAAAAAATAAAACAAGACTAAACGAGAGAGGGAGAAAAACCCAAGAGACTCTTAATCAGAGGATGTTTCCTATGATTGAGGGTTGCTATAGGGGAGGAGGGTGGAGGGATGCGGTAACAGTGATGGAGATTAAGGAGGCCATGTGATGTAATGAGTACTGGGTATTAGGTAAGACTGATGAATCACAGACCTGTACCTCTGAAACCAATAATACATTAATTAATTGAATTAAAAATTAAAAAAAAAGGCCAAGATATTACTTTTTCCCTTAGAATGATCATTACAGAAGAATTAAACATCATTAATATAATTTATGTATACTGTCTGAGAGAACTAGTCAAAATGTAATTAAGAATATTATGAAACTGACAGTAATAAATCATATTTCGGCCCATATGTCACACATACCTTTACAATATGATTGGTGATAAAAACAGCTAAGAACAGGGACGCTTGGGTAGCTCAGATGGTTAAGTGTCTACCTTGGCTCAGGTCATGATCCCAGGGTACTGGGATCGAGTCCCACATCAGGCTCCCTGCTTGGCAGGAAGCCTGCTTCTCCCTCTCCCTCTACTGTTCCTCCTGCTTGTGCTCTCTTGCTCTGTCAAATAAATAAAATCTTAAAAAAAAAAAAGAAAAAAGGCCAAGAATATAACTATTATTTTTTTAAAAAGTATGATGACTTTCAGTAATATAGAAATATATAAATGTAAGGAGTGGTAATAACCTCCCTTTCCCTACCAGTTCTATCCCAAGTTATTTACAGTTTGGAATAGGTCTCTCCTGACTTTATGATGAACACATAGTAGACATATAACTGAATGATGGAAAAATAAATAAATAATGGATAGGAAGGGAGACTGGAGTTACTTTGCTGAATTTATGGTAACCGTAGTAATCCCTTTTCATATTGTAGTCAGCTGAAAGTAAACTAGTGAAGCTAACAATAAACATTTAACTTTAAAGTAAAAATAAAAGTTATATTAAAATTGTTATGGGGGACGCCTGGCTGGCTCCATCCGTTAAGAGTCTGCCTTCGGCTCAGGTCATGATTCTGGGGTCCTGGGATTGAGCCCGAGTTGGGATCCCTACTCGCCGGGAGCTGGCTTCTCCCTCTCCTCCCTGCTTGTGGTCTCTCGTGGTCTCTCTCACTGTCTCTCTCTCTCTCTTAAATAAATAAAATCTTAAAAGAAAAAAAAAAAACAGATGGCTGTTAACTTAGACCTAGCTTAAATGTTAAAAAAATAATAATAATAAAGCACGCCTGGGTGGCTCAGTTGGTTAATTATATTTAATCCCTATTTTACAGATAAGGTCACTGAGACACAATGAGATAAATGACTTGTCCGAAGTGACATAGTTACTAAGTGACAAAACCAAGATAACTCCAGAACCTGTGCGCTTAACTATTATATTTTACTGCCTAATGAGCCTCTTGGCTGGCTCAGTCGGTAGAGCATTGGATTCGATCTCAGGATGGTGAATTTGAGCCCCGCGATGGGGGTAGAATTTACTTAAAAACAAAAAACTCCAGTATACTCATCATTCTAATGGCTCCTGCGGTTTCCCTGTTCTCTTTTCCTAAGCCCTACCAACCATAGAGCATAAAGTTGTAACTGATCCCACTATTACAATAAAAAAATCAGAACTCCATTCTCAATTGAAAAAAACCTCTTCGGGTGCCTGGGTGGCTCAGTTGATTAAGCAACTGCCTTCGGCTCAGGTCATGATCTATCTGGGGTCCCAGAATCAGTCCCACATCGGGCTCCCTGCTCAGTTTCTCCTTCTGACCCTCCCCCCCTCACACTCTCTCATTCTCTCTCTCAAATAAATAAATAAAATCTTTAAAAAGAAAAAATATCTTCAGTTTATATATATAGCAAGAGTCTTTTTGAAATTTTAGATTGATCATGCCATTAACTATTATATTTGGCCCATTAGCAGACTTAAAGGCATATATACTACATTTATATGAAAAAATATAAAATACTCTTCTGGTTTTTAGAGAACTATCACTGGTATTACCAATAATAATGGCAATTATTAGCAAAGCAAATTCATTAAAAAATTCTTATACAGTTTACAAGCACTGAGACGCCTGGGTGGCTCAGTCGGTTAAGCGTCTGCCTTCTGCTCAGGTCATGATCCCAGGGTCCTGGGATCGAGTCCTGCACTGGGCTCCGAGCCTGCTTCTCTATCTGCCTGCCACTCCCTCTGCTTGTGCTCTCTCTGACAAAGAAATAATATTTAAAAAAAACAAAACAGTTCACAAGCACTTAAGTGACATTAGCTACAGGGTAGGTAGGACACATATATAAACAGAAAGTATGACAGCAGACTACAACACAGTGAGCCAAAAAACAGGGCAGAGCAAGCAAGCAAGCCGAAAAGACTAAAGAAAAGCTTTAAAACAGTGAATTCCAAAGTTTCAAACAGTGACACTCTATGCTTCCATTTTCATTTCATGACTCTGTTGATTCTCATTCCAGTATGGCAAGAGTTTTTTAATTTTAAGAAAATCAAAACAGTTTTGATGTTCTCTGGGATTCCACAAAAGTGAGGTTGGAAACTACTTCTTTAAAAAGACAATTTTCTAGTGTTTGAAGCATAGCCACGTACTGCTGGGAAACAATAGTTAAAATGAGACCAACTTTGAGTGCAGCAATCAAAAACTGAGGGGTTTTTTTTTTTTTTTGGTGTTTTGTTTTGTTTGAGAAAAGACATCAGGAAGGCTGGGAGTCTCAAACTATACCAGACTGCAAAATTTTGACAGTAGCGGCAGAGCATGACAGTCCTTATGTATACTAACTAAACATATAATTTCAGCCACAACCACATACAATATAACAATTACTACTAAAAGCAGAATTTTTTAGTCCACAGAGAACATAAATTTGTGTGTGTGTATATATTTACATACAGATATATAGGTTACATGTATATGAAGTGTGTGTGTTTGTGTACAATCTACACTGATTCTTTTAGAGTACTTTGCTGGTTAATAACTTTTTTTTTTATTGGTGAAATGCCTTAAACAGGATTTTATCTGTAGAAGCCATGGTACTTATGGCTTACAAGTCATAACTTTTAGCAAATGACATGTCCTTCAAATCCCGGGTAATAATGCATACATACTATAATGACTTTTAACAATTTGTCAACTAAGGTTAGGTTTTAAAAATTAATATATTTTTCTCATTGTTAAGAAAGTTTCTGCACAAGTATCTGAGAAAAGATACAGCATAAAGTTAGAATCCACAGGGGTGCCTGGGTGGCTCAGTTGGTTAAGCGACTGCCTTCAGCTCAGGTCATGATCCTGGAGTCCTGGGATAGAGTCCCGCATCGGGCTCCCTGCTCAGCAGGGAGTCTGCTTCTCCCTCTGACCCTCCCCTCTCTCATGCTCTCTCTCTCATTCTCTCTCAAATAAATAAATAAAATCTTTATTAAAAAAGAAAGTTAGAATCCACAACACACTGGTAACAAAGGTGTGTTAATACAATAAAGATTAAACAACTCTTTTATCAGAGAATTTTCTATTTGCAGTATTCCTACAGGTTCTAAAATTAGTTTCTTGAATTATAAAATTAAGTATTTTATCCACTTTGTGAAAATATGAACAAAATAATGGGAGGAATCTAATCTAAGCCTCACTTTAAGACGAATTCAAGACTTGCCTTTTTCATGAGGCATTCCAACCACCATAGTTCTCATGACTACTTATCACCTTAACATACTACTCTACTCATAGTAAGTACCCAATGTATGTGTGATATATTATGTATTTGATACAGATGTTTACATATTTGTATTCAAATATGTGTTTATCCCCAACAACAGGTTGGCCTAAAACATCAGGTAACTGAAGTGCTAAAGAAAATCTGGCAATATTTTTATGTTACATGCCAGAGTAGAAGTGAGAATGGTACTCTGTACTGTTTATAGAATTAAAATTAATATTAAGAGCAGCTCAGACATTCTCTTTTTGAGTTTTTTAAAAAGAAAGATAAGAGTATGTGAGGATTCCTAACATATACTGTATATTGAAATGGTTAGGATGCATAAAATACTTTTGAGAGGCGAGAGGGACGGTATTTCTAGAACTGACATTTTCCTAGAAAGAAAACCCAATCTAGTCCTCCATTGTTAGAATTTGTAGTTGTGTGTGTGTATATACAATTTATTTATATATAAATATATTTATTTATATATTATGTAACTGTCTTTCATATGGGACTCCAGGCATCCCCATCATCTCTTATGCTCTACCCTCAACCCCAAAGAAACCTGCCCTGCACATAGTAGAAAAGGAATTCAATATTGCAGAATGAATGAAAGAAATAACTATAAAGAATCCATAACAGGGGGGCGCCTGGGTGGCTCAGTCGGTTAAGCAACTGCCTTCGGCTCAGGTCATGATCCTGGAGTCCCGGGATCGAGTCCCGCACCGGGCTCCCTGCTTGGCGGAGAGTCTGCTTCTCCCTCTGACCCTCCCCCCTCTCATGTGCTCGCTCGCTCGCTCTCTCTCTCTCTCTCTCTCTCATTCTCAGTCTCTCAAAATAAATACATCTTAAAAAAAAAAAAGCATCCATAACAGGGCACTGCACTTTTTCTTGAAAAATTATACAAAAATTCTACAGTTATTCTTGATTGTACCACTTAGTAAACTCTAGTTGCAAGATGAGAACTAAATTTTTTCTATTTAAAAAAAATTTTTTTAAACATTTTTTTTCTATTTAATTCGTATCCATTCCACTTCATTTGTTCCTTTCAAAATACTCATAACAACTAACCAGGATCTCTCCCAAGGACAGTTATCAATTATGCCAGGGTCTTTAAGAGACTAAATTTAACCTATTCTCCATCTCTTAACTTTCTTCCTTTCCCATCAGTTTTTGCCATATCACTTATTAAAGTTTAATTACCAAAACTAGAAGTGATGACATAGGGTCTGAAAATACACATTAAAAGTGTAAAAACCGAGTTTTATTTCGTCACACATTTTCTGTATCACAGGATTTTTGTTAACTCTATCAACTGCTGCCTCACAGGATACAACTATAAATTTGTTCCTACTATTTTATTCTATATTTAACCAGAAACTTTTAATTTGAAGAAGCTTTTTTTTGTTTCATCATAACCAATTATCATTCTTTGGACATATATTAGTTTCAAATAGTTATAGTCCTAATTTTTCTCCTGAGTATCATAGGGCTCCAATGGTTTACTACAGACATGCTCCCAAAATCAAATACCTCCAAACAAACACAAAATGGCACCACTATTTTTTCCAGTCAATGAAAGTTTTATGCTAACCTTGACTGTTTCCTCTCTCTACATATTCAATGTGCTCAATCAACACATCCTATCAGTTCATTAATGCCCCTAAAATCCATCCCTTCCTTTTCATTTCCACTGACTTCACTCAAGTCTAGACCCTCATCTCACCCAACATAAGCAATTTAATAATCTCAAGTGGTTTCCCCATACCTACTAGACTTTTACTCTTCCAATCTATCCTCTGCCCACTACCATTTAGCTAAAATACAGATCAGTATAACATTGTTTTACAGCTCAAAAACTTTCTCATCAAATATAGCCCCCAGCTTAATTTTTAAGATCTTGCTATCTCATCCAAAATGACATCCTTTGATCTTCTCTCCCATGTACTCCAGTAAAAAACCCTCTTGTCCAGCCAAACCAGACAAATAAATGTTCATCTCATGCATCCTGGATAGTTAAGTCATAGATGTTTTTGTTCATAATTTTAACAATGGGGGTAGGAGACAGAATTTCCTTTTCATTTTCCTGATCTAATTCAAGCCTCACTTCAAGACCAATTCAAGACGTGCCTTTTTCATGAGGCTTTCCAACCACCATAGTTCTCATGTCGACTTCTTACCACTTTAACATACTACTCTACTCATAGTAAGTACTGAATGTATGTGTGAAGATTAACTCATAGGATGACCGTTCATCCAGTTTGCCCAGGGAAGTCCTAATTTAAGCCTGTTGTTTTGGCATCCTAGCACTCCCTTGACTCTGAAATAGAGCCCAGGTTTGTACAATAAATTACTTTAGTTTTCTTAATGTTCAGAACATTACTAGTTCATGACTTGGAAATGTAAAGGGAACACAGTTACTAGAATGCAATCCTTATTCCTGCAACACAGCACTAAATACTTCTGGTTAGGTTGAGGCTGCATCGTATAAGTATGCTGTAAAGCAATTATCTAAGGTGATTTTGCCCCCAGGGGACATCTGGCAATGTCTGGAGACATCCTACAATGCACAGGACAGCCTCCACAACAAAGAATTATCTGGCCCCAAATGTCAATATCCTCATATAAGAAAGCTAGTAAGGGGGCGCCTGGATGGCTCAGTTGTTAAGCGTTGCCTTCGGTTCAGGTCATGATGCCGGGGTCCTGGGATAGAGTCCTGCATCCGGCTCCCTGCTCGGGAGGGAAGCCTGCTTCTCCCTCCCCCACTCCCCCTGCTTGTGGTCCCTCTCTCACTGTCTCTCTGTCAAATAAATAAATAAAAAATCTTAAAAAAAAAAAAAAAGCTAGTAAGACCAAAATGCTGTTTTTAAACAATGTAAATGTCTTATAAGAGGAACTACTCTGGGGCGCCTGGGTAGCTCAGTCGTTAACCGTCTGCCTTTGGCTCAGGTCATGATCTCAGGGTCCTGGGATCGAGCCCGAGCCCTGCATAGGGCTCCCTGCTCTGCGGGAGGCCTGCTTCTCCCTCTCCCACCCCCCCTGCTTGTGTTCCCTCTCTCGCTGTGTCTCTGTCAAATAAATAAAATCTTTAAAAAAAAAAAAAAGGAATTACTCTGATCTTTAATCATTTACTTTGATACGATGATTTTTATGTAATCAATTATGAAGAGTTGGGATGAAATGGAAAGAATATCACTCAATACTTTGGCTTGAATTCCAGTTTTGCCATGTGTTTCTGGGCACAAGAGGCTGATAAAACTCAGAGGCTCAGTTTTCTAGCCCTTAAAGCATAGCTCTGCCTTCTGTTCCCACCTACATACAATTGTCATACTAATAATCTTTCCAAAACACCATTTTGCTAAGAATATTCCACCACTCAAAAATCTCTTCTTAGATTTCACAGGCCAACTACAATATGGTCCCAAACCCAATGATTCAACTATTTCTCGCTTGTTCCCCAACATATTTCACTGAGGTATCCTCCCAGGCTTTCTCTTTACCCTACTCAAATACAATACTCATCCTTTTTGATTCTGACAGAACAGCAAGAAATACCTTCCACCTGTACCTAAATCCTTTGTCACATTCAAGTCCATATAAGCCTTTCTTCTATGAACTCTCATTGTTGGTTTCAGAGAGAACCGAATTCCGTGTTCATTCTGTCTCCAAATTAAACTGTAAGTACCCTGAAGCCTTAGTATCAAGTTCTACTTGCTCATTTAAAGAAATATTAACGTAGCAGTTACCATTGGCCAGGCACGGTGCTAGACAGGAAACTAAAGATGAATTAGGACAAAACTAGATTATACACAGTGCTATTTGTTAGCCTCTCTTATTTGATGTACTACCATTGAGACCTGTAATGCCTGCTTGTGACACAAGTTCCAAGCCTCTAGACTCAGGTTTCTAGGATTCATCAGTTTTTTAAATTTCATTTTTTAATCCTCTCCAGAACAGCCCTAGCTAAAAATAACCAATGGCAAACAAGAATTTTAGTATGACAAGTCAACACAAGTCAATTATCTCCTTCCTAGAAAGGAAATTAGCAAGCCCACTCAAAAAATACATCCTGAAATTACTAAATTATTTCTGCAGCTAATATTAATAAAGACATACAATCTAATTACATTATTCTTATAAAATACTAAATAGGCACTAAATACATACTTCTAAAACCTAACTCAATAGCATCTATTAAGTTCCATTCCTCAATGTTATCAGACATACAGGCCACTTACAAACTTGGCCTGGCCCACCCTTGCTTCTTATTCACACCTTTCAAACAAAACCCTTTAACAGCCACACAAAGTTGGTACTTTTTTACTCTCACAGAGTAAAGTTGGTACTTATTTCTCACACAGAAATGAGCAAAATCTCTGGAATAGAGGGCTGTGTGTGGGAGGAGTTTCCTTCTAGTAAACTGTAGAAGTGGGAGATGGTTTGATTCATCCTCATGGATTCTAAACCTCTAATTTTTAACTAAACACTATCTCCCTCTTCACCTTACCTTTCCAAATACTTTCACAAATTTCATATCGGATATTATGGTACTGCATTATCTTGTTTTTATTGCTTTTCACATTTCAAGGAGATACAATCACTTTTTCTTTTCCTCCCTATATACCCTTTAACACCTTTAAGAAATTTCACTTTTATTTCAGCATTTGAGCCTTTTCAAAGTCAAAGCAAACTGTAGGTTTTGCATTTTTTGGAGCCACACCTAGTTTAAAGACCTAGTTTTAAAAAGCCTTCCTCTTCAATAAGCTAGTCTGTTCCTAAAGGTGTCCATTTCCTCCATAATTTGGATTCCCAAGTGAAAGACACCAGAGGATGTGATTTTGAGTAAATGCAACAGGCAAAATAAGAACTTATATTACCTAAAGTCTTAAAACTTACATATTTTTTAAAAATTCTTTTTCTTATTTAGAGAGAGAGAGAGACAGCAAGAGAGGGAACATAAGCAGGGAATTGGGAGAGGGAGAAGCAGGCCTCCCGCTGAGCCGACGGCCTGACGCGGGGCTCGATCCCAGGACCCCGGGATCATGACCCGAGCCGAAGGCAGACGCCTAACGACTGAGCCACCCAGGCGCCCCAAAACTTACATACTTTTACATGTTCATTTTTGCTACTAAACTAGCACAAGAGACAACATGCAGTGTGCTTTGGCTAGTATGAGTCCTTACCATAAGGAACAGTACATTATTGTAACGCAACCCATTTACATTAAGACACTTAATTCTGCTATTTACCACTCAAATTGTTTCCTTTTTTAAAAAAATGTCAAAATTAGGGGCACCTGGGTGGCTCATTCGGTTAAGCGTCTACCTTCAGCTCAGGTCATATCTCAGGGTGCTGGGATTGAGCCCGGTGACCAATAGGCTCCCTGCTCATCGGGGAGTCTGCTTCTCCCTCTCCCTCTGACCCTCCTCCCTGCTTGTGCTGTCTCAAATAAAATCTTTAAAAAATGAATAAAAAATAAAAAATGTGGGGCACCTGGATGGCTCAGTCAGTTAAGCATCTGCCTTCAGCTCAGGTCATGATCCCAGGACCCTGGAATCGAGCCCCATGTTGGGCTCTCTGCTCAGCAGGGGAGCCTACTTCTTCTCCCCCTGCCTGCCGCTCCCCCGCTTGTGCGCTCTGTCAAATAAAAAAATTAAAAAAAACTTAAAAAAGTGCCAAAATTAAACTGATTTACAAATATAGTTTTAGGTATGTTCCTAGCAGACAAGCAAGGAGGCAGGGGCCTTGGTAAGTGGGGGAAGAAGGGAAAAAGCCCTTCTGATTTACCGGGCATCAGCATCAGGTTCCCTGAAGTTTGGCATACAGATCTCTTTGCCCAGAAGGCTCATGAGATGTGAGCTACACACAGCTTTGGGGTTCCTTATCTGATACTCCCGGAAAATAAAGTTTCAGGGTTTTCAACCTCCACAAAAATAGATATACTTTATTTAGGCAAATCTGATATTAATATTTACACTTGGGGGGCGCCTGGGTGGTTCACTTGGTTAAGCGTCTGCCTTCAGGTCAGGTCCTGATCCCAGAGGCCTTGGGATGGAGCCCTGTGACAGGCTCCCTGCTCAGCGGGAAACCTGCTTCTCCTTCTCCCTCTCCCTCTGCACCTCCACCCGCAGGGGCCTTGGTAAGTGGGGGAAGAAGGGAAAAAGCCCTTCTGGTTTACCGGGCATCAGCATCAGGTTCCCTGAAGTTTGGCATACAGATCTCTTTGCCCAGAAGGCTCACGAGATGTGAGCTACACACAGCTTTGGGGTTCCTTATCTGATACTCCCGGAAAATAAAGTTTCAGGGTTTTCAACCTCCACAAAAATAGATATACTTTATTTAGGCAAATCTGATATTAATATTTACACTTGGGGGGCGCCTGGGTGGTTCACTTGGTTAAGCGTCTGCCTTCAGGTCAGGTCCTGATCCCAGAGGCCTTGGGATGGAGCCCTGTGACAGGCTCCCTGCTCAGCGGGAAACCTGCTTCTCCTTCTCCCTCTCCCTCTGCACCTCCACCCGCCCCTCCCTGCTTGTGTTCTCTTTCTTGCTCGGCTCTGCCTCAAATAAAATCTTTAAAAAATTAAGAAAATTTACACTTGAGTAATTTTTTTTTAATTTTTAAAAAAATTATTTATTTTTTTAAGATTTTATTTGTCAGAGAGATAGAGAGATAGAGAGAGAGAGAGAGAGAGCACACGCACAAGCAGGGGGAGCAGCAGGCAGAGGGAGAAGCAGGCTCCCTGCCAAGCAAGGAGCCCGATGCAGGACTCAATCCCAACATCCTGGGATCATGAACTGAGCCAAAGGCAAACGCTTAACCGACTGAGCTACCCAGGCATCCCTGAGTAATTTCATTTTTAAAATGCAAAGTTAAAAACAAGAATAATAGATAAAATCATATACAACAGCTGACGGGCTCCAGTTCTATCAAAAACACATGTCTAAACTTATTGGAACCAAATTTTTTTCATCTTTTTTTAAAGATTTTATTTATTTGACAGACAGACACAGCGAGAGAGGGAACACAAGCAGGGGGTGGGAGAGGGAGAAGCAGGCTTCCCACGGAGCAGGGCCAGGACCCTGGGATCATGACCTGAGCCAAAGGCAGAAGCTTAATGACAGCCACCCAGGCGCCCCTTTTTTCATCTTTGATATACAATCTTACTACCACTAAGTAATAAGGAAAACATCAATGGCTTTCTAATGCATCATGTTATATTATGATCCCTACCTATGTGACCACAAGGTAATGAAACTGACTTAAATCTCTTAAACAGGATTTTTAAAATAAGATTTGAGAGAGCGCACACGCGCATGAGCGGGCGGCACAGAGGGAGAGAGAATCTCAAGCAGACTCCTCGCTGAGTGCAGAGCCCAGTGCAGGGCTCAATCTCACAACCAAAGCTGAAACCAAGAGTCGGATGCTTAACCAACTGTGCCACCCAGGAGGCCCATAAATGGGATTTTTTAAATTATAAAAGCAATTTGTATTCATAACAGGAAATTTAGAAATCACAAAAAGTACAAATAAGTTTAAAACAGGGTGCATCTGTTAACCTACCAAAGAGATATCACTATCTTAATTTTAAAACTGATTTTTTTTAATGTCAAACACTATCTAGACAGTATTTTCTTCTTTAATTCATCATGGGAGAGTGTAGATTCAATACTGCTAGTATTCAGAATGTGTGGGAAACTCCTCATCTCAACTAGCCTAAGAGTCATCAAGTCAGGCAAGAATTTGGTCTCATCAGTTTCCAGCTTCACCTCATTTCAACCTAACATCACTGACAATCAGATTGATTCAATGTAATTTACTGTAACTGAACTCTTACTACACATAAGATACTGAGAGCCTGTTCAGACACATGAAGATGAGTATGATACTGTCCCTCTGCTGAAACTGCTCACAATCTAGACTACAGAGACCAAAGTACAAGGTTGTCTTGTTACACTGACTTTAAAAATGGTGTGTAAACAGTGGTAGGTAACACTGAAAAGGAAATAAACCAAGCAGGATATTTAGAATTTCACAAAGAAAAAAGGGGCTCTGTTGCTGAATGAACATCAGAACATGCCACCAGGCAGGAATGTTCACGAAGTTTGCTGGCAACAGTAAGTAAACACAGGAAAAAGGAGAACTGGAATTGGACTGCTCAAGACTTTAAATACCTTGCTAACCCATTTTTATTCGCTAGAATAATGACTTTCAATATTCAAAACTCATACCTACCCTCACAAGGAAAAGAATCTTCCATTACTGAGAATATTCAGAAAAATGTGCTATAGATTCAGAAAACAAAACAAAAACAAAAACAAAACTAAGGGCCCCTGGGTGGCGCAGTTGGTTGGTCATCTAACTCCTGGTTTCAGCTCAGATAGGGATCTCAGGGTGGTGAGGTGGACCCCAGCACTGGGCTCTGAGTTTAGCGAGGAGTCTGTTGAAGTTTCTTTCTCCCTCTCCCTCTAGCCTTCCCCTCACTTGCTCGCTCTAAAATGAATAAATCTTAAAAAAAAAAAAATCTATGATGCTCCCATTGCTAAAGATCTCTCCCACATTTAAGCTTAGCACTTTGTCTTGAAGGTACCTTACACTCCCAAATAGATTGTACTATTTTAATCACAGAAACAGAGTTAAAAGAACACTCAGAAGTAACCTAATTCAACTAATTTTTATAAACTCTTTGTAACATCCTTTATCACAGGACTATTCAACAGTCCTCACTGCTGAATGTTACATTTTTTTAATGTAATCTACCCCCAATGTGGGGCTCGAACTTGTAACCCCGAGGTTGAGTCATATGCTCTACTAACTGCGACAGCCAAGTGCGCCTGAAGGTTACTTACACTTTTTAAAGACAGTCCATACCAGGGGCTCCTGGGTGGCTCAGCTGGTTGTCTGCCTTCGGCTCAGGTCATGATCCCAGGGTCCTGAGATCGAGCCCCACACAGGCTCTCTGTTCAGCAGGGAGCCTGCTTCTCCTTCTCCCTCTGCTCCCCCACTGCACTCACTCGTTATCAAATAAATGAAATCTTCTAAAAAAAAGTTTGTAAAAATACAGTCCATAACACCTAGAAACAGCTCTATTAGAAAATTCTATCTTAAATAAAAACTTGCCTGCCTCTAATTTATATCTATTGTTCTAGTAATGATCTCTAGTTATACAGAGTAAGTCTAATAATCCTCATTATACTCCTTCAAATATTTAAAAAACATTCTCTTCTGAAAGCTGAATATCCATAGGTTAAATACATATCAAATGTTTTATTCTCACGCTTGAGTCTCAATTCACTCTATCAGCTATGTGACTTTGAGTTTCACTTCATTACCTGTAAAATGGGGATAACATGACACATGCTACAACACAGATGAACTCTGAAGACACAATACTAAATGAAATAAGCCAGACAGAAAAGGGCACCTACTCTGTGATTTCACTTACATGAGGTACCTAGAGTAGTCAAATTCATAGACACAGAAAGTAGAATGGTAGCTGCCAAGGGCTGGGGGCAAGAGAATAGGGAAATTGGGGAGTTACTGTTTATACAGAGTTTCAGTGGGGAAGGATAAAAACTTCTAGAGATGGATGGTGGTGAGGACTGCATTACAATTAGTGTACATGCCACTGAACTGTACACTTAAAATGGTTAAAATGATAATTTTTTGTTTTGCATATGTTACCACAATTAAAAAATGGATAATAACGTAAAATTATGCAGATTAAATGATTTGCCATGCATAAAATGCCTTATACAGTACTTTGTATATAAAACATAATTAAACAATAGTGATTGTAATATATTTTACCAACCATGTGGCCCTTCTTGGCCAAATTCCATTTTTTAAGAAAGCAAGAACCTGCTTTATGATGTCTCTCAGCTTCCCCCACATTGTGCTGTTCACACATAGGGGTTCTAAGTATTTGTTCTATTAATAAAAAAATTGGGCGCCTGGGTGGCTCAGATGGTTAAGCGTCTGCCTTCGGCTCAGGTCATGATCCCAGGGTCCTGGGATCGAGTCCCGCATCAGGCTCCCTGCTCCTTGGGAGCCTGCTTCTCCCTCTGCTTCTCTCTCTCTCTCTCCTCCTCTGTCTCTCATGAATAAATAAATAAAATCTTTAAAAAAAAAAAAATTTTAAGTCACATCAGAATCACTGGAAAACCACTAAGAAGAGAATAAAATGCTCATCTAGATGTGTAATTTCTCAATTCATTTAAAACACACACATGAGCCACGTTAAAGTAACATCTCCTTGGTACAGAAGAGTCTAGAAAACAAACTTCAAGATGTTAATCAGCAAATAACTGCCAAGCAATTCAGATAGTGATAATTATACAAATCAAACTGCTTTATTAATCTAGACTTAGCAAATAAAATTACAAATTCTACCAATGGTCTCCCATGAAAAGCATACACAAAACAAAGAGGCCATGTAATAAAGTTTATTCTTAGGTACGAAGGACCGTGAGTGAAAAAACACAGCAAGTAAAAACCACATACTATCTATCTCTAAATTAGGGAAGTTTATCAATAAAATTTACTGATAAGTCAGTCTGAGTTTAATATATCTTCATAAACTTAAGAGAAAATTGATTTAAAGTAAAATGGATTTAACAAGATATGAATGACTTATTCGATTTCTAATTTCAAATTTTTGGGGGGGAGTGTGGAGGGGCAGAAGGAGAAAGAATCTTAAGCAGGCTCCCCACTCAGCGTGGGGCCCCACATGAGGCTTGATTTCACAACCCTGAGAACATGACCTGAGCCGAAATCAAGAGTTGGACGCTTAACTGACTGAGCCACCCAAGGGCCCCTCAAACATTTTTAAGAAGATACAACCATTTGTCCTCACCAGTCTGGATAATTAAACAGCTTAAAAACAAGAGGCATGACCACCTGATCTCAAAGTCCATTTCTAATTTCACTTTCTATGATTTTATGTTCTGCAAAAGTTCCTAGGGGCCCCGCAAAGAGCCTGACAACTCATTATCAATTTTTCCTAACATCTCTATTTTCAATCTATTGTCTCCACTACAGATACAGGGGTTTATGTCAACAAATAATGGATCTCTCAAAGAAAAAAGGGAAAAAATAAAATGACAAACTTCTAGATACTAACAATATTAACTAACAAATACTAATTAGGTAATGCAGTCACTATGAATATATGTGCAATATTAAACTCTCATCTACAAAAGTGCAGCAAGAGTAGATGAATAAACAACCTAAAACTCATTTAGAACGTATTTCACATATACATTCCCCTTTTGCCCACATGTAAATTCCTTTTCAATTAGCACAATTCACAGTATGGATGGAGAAAACAATCTTAAGAGACTTGAAGAGATGGACAAGTCAGCTCCTAACTCTCCTCAACAAGAAATATATTAAACAGCAAAGATTTTTATGTGTATATGTACTTGTTCATTCTTTTATATGAGGCCCTTAAAAAATTCTAATGAGAGCCATTAGTAAAAGCTCCTTTCTTTGAAACCCAAGACTGCTTCTTTCCTCAATAAGGTACAATGTTCTAGGTAAATTTAGTGAAGAAAATGTGGATTTATGGAAAATTAGACTGAAATTATGTTTTACAAAAATGTAGGAGCCTGAGAGTAAAAGTACATGGAATCAAAGCACAGAAACACTAAAACCAAAATTAACTAAAAATGTTAAATAACTGTACATGTAAAAATAGGGATATTATGGGAGTTGATTACAAGCCAACAGGCCAAGGGAAGATATGAATAATATTACATAACACAAATTTCAATTCTAGTACAACAAAAAGATGTAATAGTGATATGGAACCACTGCAGGTATTTACACATCTGCTGAAAACTTCACCCTGCACAGAGCAGAAAACCTAAGAAATTTGTGATTTGCCTCAACAATTTCTCAAAAGGCTGGGAAAGAAATGAGAACTGGGTCTGTTCTGACCATCACTAACAAATTAACTGGGGATATGAAAATGATCAAAATGCTTGAAGAAAGAGAACATTTCATTTTAGAGTTTATCACAGAAAAAAAAAACTCTAAACACAGATAAGCAAATCAATTTTTAGAAAATTTGATCTAAAAACATTCATAGCACATTTGATGATGCTAAAAAATTATTTTTAATGGGAGGGAGTGAAACTGGTATTGTGCTTATGTTAAAAAAAAAAGTCTTTATCTTCTATTGTAATATTTAGTAAGTAAATGATATCTTGTCGGAATTTGCTTCAATATATTCAGGATGTTGAGGTTTGGGTGGTATAGATAAAACAAGAATGGTATGAGGTGTTAAGTGTTAAAGATGGGTTATAAGATGAGGTTCATTCTACCTTTCTATATGTTTCAAATTTTCCAAAATAAAAAGTTTTTTAAAATTTCAATGCAAAGATAGGCAAATCTGAAACTAAAATAATAAAACAGTGAACAGTGTGCCAAGAACTGTTCTTAACATTTTACATATATTACATTAAATTCGATATTACAATAATCATCATCTCTATTTTGGAGATAATGAAGAGGTTCAAGCACAGAGATTAAGTGGTTTGCCCAGGGTCCCACAGGTAAGAAGGCTGGGAGCAGGGACTTCAACTCAGGCTATCTAGTTCGTAGTAGACAGCTACTACGCTATCAGATTCCCAAGGGCCCCAAAGGCCAATTTAGCAAAAGAATAATGAGTACAAAAAGAGGTCCTCATATAAAGAAATAAAAATGTACACAGATGTCAAGTTATTACAGACAAATGACCAAAAGACAGAACTGGGGGGACACACAATACCCTTAAGTAAATAATAGCATAAATCTTAAAAACAACATAAAAATACAGGGCACCTGGGTGGCTGTTGGTTAAGCGACTGCCTTCAGCTCAGGTCATGATCCTGGAGTCCCTGGATCGAGTCCCGCATCGGGCTCCCTGCTCGGCAGGGAGTCTGCTTCTCCCTCTGACCCTCCCCCCATCTCATGTGCTTTCTCTCTCTCTCAAATAAATAAATAAATAAATCTTTAAAAAAATAACATAAAAATACAGATAATTAGAGTTAGGTAAAGAATGAAAAATTTTAAAATAAAGAGTAAGACTAACTGGGTTCCAATCCAATCTCAGCCACATACTTGAGTGACTATAAGTAAATTATTTAATCTAAGCTTTAATTTCCCCTTTAAAATGGAGGTTAATAATAGTCTGATCATATCCAATTATTAGGAAGACAAAATATGAGGTGGTTAGCATAGTATCTGTCATATGTTAATGCAATAAATAACTGTTAGCTATAATTAAAAATAAAAGAGCAATAAAAATCACATTGAAGGATGTCTACTTTCACCACTTGTACCCAACATTATACTGGATGTTCTAGCCAGGGCAATTAAGCAGGAAGATAATAAAATAGGCACCCAGACTGGAAAAGAGGTAGTAAAATTACCTTTATTAGCAGATGACATTATCTTATATATAAAAAAGTCCTAAGAAATACACACACACACAAAACCAACTATGACAGTTAAAAAGTGACTTCAGCAAGGCTGTAGAATATAATGAATAAAATCAACTATATTTCTATATGGTAGCAATGAACAATCAAAAAATGAAATTAAGAAAAAACAATACCATTTACAATGACATCAAAAAGAATAAAATAACTAGGAATAAAATTAACAAGATAAATGCAAAACTTATAACCTAAAAATTACAAAACATAGTTGAAAGAAATTAAAGCCCTAAGTGAATGGAAAGACATCCAATGTCCACAATTTCAAAGAATAAATACTGTTAAGCTCTCAATATAGACTGTTCTACAAATTTATCTATAGGCTCAATACAATCCCTGTCAAAATTCCAGCTGCTTTTGCTGCAATTTACCAGTTGATCCTAAAGTTCATATAGAAATACAAGAGACTCTGAATACCCAAAACAATCTTGAAAAAGAACAAAACTCCATGGAGGACTCACACTTTCCAACTTCAAAACTTACTAAAAACCTTTAGTTATCATGACTGTTTACTACTGGCATAAGGACAAAGATCAATAATATAGAACTGAGAGCTCAGAAATAAATCAATACATTTATGAACAACTGATTTCAACAAGAGTACCAAGACAATTTCATGGGGACAGGAAAATCTTCAAAAGGTAGACAGGATATATACGTGCAAAAATAATGAAGTTGGGACTCCTCCTCACATAAAAACTCAAAATGGATCAAAGCAAATGTTGGCAAGGACATGGAAAAACTGGAATCCTTTTGTAATGCTTGTGGGAATGCAAAATGGTGCAGCTGCTATGGAAAACAGTATGGTGGCTCCTCAAAAAATTAAACACAGAATTACCATTTGATCCAGTAATTCTACTTCAAAAGAAGAGAAAGCAAAGACTTGAGGAGATATTTGTACACTCATGCTCACTGCAGCGTTATTCACAATAGTCAAGAGGTAGAGAGAAATCAAATGTCCACTGACAGATGGATAAAGAAAACGTGGTAAATACATAGAACAGAATATTATTCAGTCCTAAAAAAGGAAACCACATGACATGCTATACCATGAGTGAACCTTAAGGACATTATGCTAAGTGAAATAAACTAGTAACAGAAAGACAAATACTACATGATTCCACTTATGAGGCATCTAATCTCATAGAAACAAAGTAAAATGGTGGTTGCCAGGAGCTGGGGAAAAGGGAGGCAAGGAGTTGCTGTTCTGTGGGTGTAGAGTTTCAGTCATGCAGGATGGAAGGATTCTGGGGATCTGTTGCACAACAATGTGAATGTGGTTGACAATAATGAACTATATGCTTGGAAACTGTTTGAAGGCTGACTTTTGTGGGGGTTTTGCACCACAAAAAAATAGCATATACATATAAATTCCATATTTAAATATGAAAATCATATGCATCACACAGCTCAGGTTTGGGATAGAAAGATTTAAGTGTTGCTTTTTCTTGCCCATTGAGGATTATAAGATTAAATAAAGCTTTGGAGACACCTCCTCCCCACCCCACGAAGGAAGGAAATTCTGAGACATTCTACAACATGAATCTTGAAGACATTGTGCTAAGTGAAATAAAGCAGTCACAAAAGCATAAATATTGTAGGATTCCATATATATGAGTTATTTAGAGTAATCAAATTCATTGAGACAGAAAGAATGGCTGTCAGGGGCTAGGGAGAGAAGTGGAGTTATTATTTAATTGGTATGGAATTCCAGTTTGGGGAAAATGAAAAAGTTCTGAAGATGGATGGTGGTGATGGTTGTACAACAATATAAAATGTACTTTAATGTCATTGAACTATACATTTAAAAATGGTTTAACGTGGCAAATTTGATATTATGTATATTTTACCACAATTAAAAAAATGGATCAAAGGGGCGCCTGAGTGGCTCAGTCGGTTAAGCATCTGCCTTCGGCTCGGGTCATGATCCCAGAGTCCTGGGACTGAGCCCTGCATCAGGCTCCCCACTCAGCAGAAAGCCTACTTCTCCCTCTTCCTCTGCCTGCCTTTACCTCTGCTTGTGCACGTGCTCTCTCTCTCTCAAATAAAATAAAAACGGATCAAAGACTTAAATATAAGAGTTAAAATTATAAACCTCTTAGAAGATAGGAATAAATCTTGTGATCTTGGATTAGGCACAGGTTTCTTAGACATGACATCAATAGCACAAGCAACAAAAGAATAAATAAGACTTTATAATATTAAAAACTTTGTGCTTCAAAGGACTCCATCAAGAAAGTGAAAAAAAAAAAAAAAAGAAAGAAAAAACAGGGACACCTGGCTGGCTCAGTCGGTTAAGAGTGCTTTTGGCTCAGGTCATGATCCCAGGGGCCTGGGATTGAGTTCTTGCTCAGCAGGAAGCCTGCTTCTCCCTCTGCCTACTGCTCCCCCTGCTTGTGCACTCTCTCTGACAAATAAATAAAATCGTTTTTTAAAAAAAGGAAAAAAAAGTGAAAAAAAACCAGAATGAGAAAATATTCACAAATCATTTATTTCATAAGGGATTAGTATCCAGCATATATACTCTTACAACTTATTATAAAGACAGTTAACACAATTAGAAAATGGGTAAATGGTTTGAATAGACATTTCTCCAAAGACAGACAAATGGCCAAAAAATAGCTGAAAAGATGCTCAACACCATTAGTCATTAGGGAAATGCAAATAAGAACCACAATGAGATACAAGTAGAATGGCTATATAACAAAAAAGACAGAATAAGTGTTGGAGAGAATGTGGCAAAACTGGAACCCTTGTGTATGGGAATGGAAAACAGTCTGGCAGTTCTCAAAAAGTTAAACATGGAGTTACCATTTGACCTAGTAACTCCACTTCTAGGTATATACTCAAAAAATGAAAACATGTCCATATAAAAACTTGTAAATAAATGGTCACAGCAGCATTTTTCATAAAAACTAAAAGGTGGAAAGAACCCAAATTCTCATTAACTGATGAATGGATAAACAAAATGTGGCAATATTATTCAGACATAAAAAGGAATGAAAAGGGGTGCCTGGGTGGCTCAGTTAAGTGGCTGCCTTTGGCTCAGGTCATGACCTTTGGGTCCTGGGATTGAGTCCTGTATCAGGCATCCCTGCTCAGCAGGGAGTCTGCTTCTCCCTTTCCCTCTGCCTCTTACCCCCCCCCACTTCGTGTGCTATCTCAAATAATCTTTAAAAAAAAAAAAAAGGAAATGTTCTGATACATGCTACAACATGAACCTTAAAAACATTATGCTAAATGAAAGCCAGACACAAAATGCCACATATTACATAATTTCATTTATATGAAATGACCGGAATAAGCAGTTCCATACACACAAAGTATGTAAGTGGACGTGGGGTAAGGGGGAAATGGGAAGTGACTGATAATGGGTTTGGTGGTTTTTTGGGGTTTTGTTTTTTAAGCAGGGGGGCAGGAAGGGTACTAATGAACAGTAGTGGTTCTGGAATCAGATAGTGGTGACAGCTGCACAAGTTTATGAATATACTAAAAAAAGCCACTAAATTACACTTCTTAAGGGCAAGCTTTATTGCATGTGAATTACAATCAACAAATACTTATAGATAAAAAAAGTATACTAAGGGCATTAGTATCAAAAGAGGGATAGCCCATAATATGGGAGCAAAATATGCAATAAGACTAAATGACAAAGAGTGGGCAGAAATATTCTTTAGCTTCTGTATTTCTGTCAATACTTTGGACAGAAGTATTGGACAGCCCAAATAAACATTTGTCAAAGGAAACTGAATTTCAAATAAAGCAAGGTGATAGACGATAAGTCAGAATGTAAGCCAGAATACAGCTTGAAACTGACTTAGGCCTACCCCTCAAATAATGTAAAATAATTGTAATTTTGTCACTGAATTATTGATTCAAAATGTTAGTCTAAAGTACCATGTCAGGTTGAATACACTTTTCCAAAGAAGACATCCAGAAGGCTAACAGATATGTGAAAAGAAGTTCAACATCACTCATCATCAGGGAAATACAAATCAAAAACACAATGAGATACCACCTCATACCTGTCAGAATGGCTAGAATTAACAACACAGGAAACAACAGATGTTGGTGAGGATGTGGAGAAAGGGGAACCCTCTTACACTGTTGGTGGGAATGCAAACTGGTGCAGCCACTCTGGAGAACAGTATGGAGGTTCCTCAAAAAGTTAAAAATAGAACCACCTTACAACCAGCAACTGCGTTACTAGGTATTTACCTAGTAAATAGGATACAAAAATACAGATTTGGGGTAAATGCACCCTGATGTTTATAGCAGCAATGTCCACAATAGCCAATATTGTATATGTACATATACACACAATGGAATATTACTCAGCCATCAAAAAGAATGAAATCTTGCCATTTGGAATGATGTGGATGGAGCTAGAGTGTATTATGCTAAATGAAGTCAGAGAAAGACGAATACTATATGATTTCACTCACATTGAATTTAAGAAACAAGACAGATGGACATATGGGAGGGGGAAAAAGAGAGGAAACAAACCATAGGAGACTCTTAACAACAGAAAACAGAGTTGATGGAAGGAGGGAGATGGAGGATGGACTAGATGGGTGATGGGTATTAAGGAGGCCACTTGTTATGATAAGCAGTGGATGTTTTATGTGAGTGATGAACCACTTAATTCTACTCCTGAAACCAATATTGCACTGTATATTATCTAACTAGAATTTAAATAAAAATTTAAAAAATATTAACAAAACAACATGTCAGCGTCAAAAGTGTAGGTAAGAGGAAATATGATACTTTCTAAAGAGAAAAATAAGCAGGTCTAGAATTTCTAGACCAAACTTATTCCTTGCAAAATTCAAAATTGAATTAAACAAAATGTGAAGTTAAAAAAGGAAAAAGCCAGAGGATTCACCATGAACAAGTCAAACCAAGTAAAATGCAATTTCTCCTTTGATAGGTTTACTTCATTGCAGTTAAGACACTGTAGGCACAGTATAACTTAATTACAGCAAGCAAATGGCAAAATCTTTCATAATATCCATACAAAATGGCATATGGGGACGCCTGGGTGGCTCAGTCTGCCTTGGGCTCAGGTCATGATCTTAGGGTCCTGGGATCGAGTCCCGCATGGGGCTCCCTGCTCAGCAGGGAGCCTGCTTCTCCCTCTGCCTGCCGCTCCCCCTGCTTGTGTGCACATGTGCATTCACGCTGACAAATAAATCTTTTAATGGCATATGGGCTTGATAATAACAAATGGAACTAAGTTACTGAACAACCACAATGTGTGCTGATTAAGAGACTGATGTTAATCTGGAGGGATTCTAGTTGAGCTGCACATTTCAGAGCCCTTTACTCTGTCATTTTAACATTTTTAACAACTTGAATGAAGACCCAGTAGGTATGCCTATTAAATGTGAAAATGACAAAAAATAATATTAAATGCCTAAATCAAGAATAAGAAATGAAATCAAGACTAATTTAAATATAAGCCACACACACACACACACACACACACACACACACACACACACACATGAATATAAATACAAAAGCCTAAAGAATTCATTGCACAAAAATAGGGTTAGGGAGACTTAGTTTAACAATTTATGTATAAAAGATACTAAGTATAATTGACACTACTGGATATTAAACATAAGCAACAGAAACCAAAACTGTTAATGAAATACTTGGTTTCAAAATAACAGCATTTACCTCAAGCAAGGTGTATCCATCACACACTGGTCAAGTATCATCTAAAATGCTAAGTACAGGGGCACCTGGCTGGCTCAGTCAGTACAGCATACAACTCTCGATCTGGGGTTTGTGAGTTCAAGCCCCATGACAGGTGTAGAGATTAAAAAAAAAAAAATTAAAAAAAAAAACAAAACGCTGAGTACGGTTCTGAGTACCATGTTTAATGACAATGCACAACTAGAATTCATTGAGAAAAGTGATCATGGTTGAAGGATCAGAAAGTTATATTATCTAGGAATGATGAAATAAACTGGGACTGTTTTACTCTGCAGAAGAGATGAGAATGCTCAGTGTGCGTGGTGGGCAGAAGAGGTCAACAGGATCATGACAGTAGTCTTCAAATATTTTAAGGGGCCATTCATATGGAAAAGGGATTATACCTGGAAAAAGCAAAATACAGGGGGAACAGCATAGGCTATAATGTCATAAAGTCCTGGATTCAAACCCTGACTCCATCATTTACTGTGTGTTATTTGATGCTTAGAAAGATTGTTTCCTGGATGCCTGGGTGGCTCAGTCGTTAAACGTCTGCCTTCGGCTCGGGTCATGATTCCAGGGTCCTGGGATAGAGCCCCGCATCGGGCTCCCCGCTCAGCGGAAAGCCTGCTTCTCCCTCTCCCGTTCCCCCTGCTTGTGTTCCCTCCCTCACTGTCTATCAAATAACTAAATAAAATCTTTTAAAAAAAGGTTGTTTGCTTACCTAAAAATGATACTTAATTCAAAAGTGGATGAAAATTAAATGCAAAAATGTTTATAAGCTATCCGGCATAGGCTAATAATACACTGTGATGTACAATGATGTTAAGTGCTTTCTCTGACTCTTCTGAGTTGTTCTATAACAGTGCTTTCCAAACTGAGATAAAATCCATTAACGGGTCACAAAATCAGCTTAATGGGTTGTAACTAGCATTTTTTCCCTAAAGAAACAGAAAATATTAGAGCTTCCCACATGTACTAAAAGTAACTATAGTTTTGTGATACATTTGTTTCAATTATTCATATACTTGTGTAATAGGCTATGATGTAAAATGTATTTCTTTATCATGAAGGAGGGTCCAAAAAAAGCCACCAAAAAGTCTGTGAAAGCCACTGCTCTGAAGCACTGTTTTCTAAGTGTGTTCTATAGGTACTAGTTCCTTGGGAGCTCAAAAAAAGTTTACCACTTAGAAATTTACTATATTCAATAACAATTAGCATATTAAACAAGTCCAGGATTAAAGAAACCGGTTTATTTTTGTTAAACTTTATTTTTCCCACATATATTTAACCTCAGACCCACCATTATTTTTTCACACAGTATCTATTAACATCTTCAGAACTAGCATTTTATAGTGTACACTTGGGGAAAAACATTACTCTAGATGAAAAAGAAGGTACAATGGGTGTTAAGTTACAGAAAGTAAATTTTTGGTGTGCTAAGAAAAAATTCTTAATTCTTTGAAATCATCCCCACCCCACCCCCGCACTAACACCCACCCCTTCCCACTTGTACTCCAAAAGCATACTCTAAAGCACTTTAAATGATTTATAAAACTTTCAATTCACACAAATCTTTTCAGAAAAAGGAAAGGATCAAGATATGTAGCCAGGATCAAAGCAATAAGCAGGAACCATATGGTCAAAAGAAAACTCCGGCATAGTATTTAAGACTTGCTTTACCTGAACAAACTCTGCTCAGAAACCAAAGCAGCAAAATACGTATTCAGCTTCCCCAAGTGGAGTCAATGTGTTCTAATAATACATAATCTAAAATGGGCTCGTGAGTGCAGCTAATCCTCATTATTAAGAGCATCATTATCATCATCACTTGGAAGAGACATGTGATGATATTTAAATGATTCTGGATTCTTTTAAAGTGTACACACACCCAGGATTCCTCTGGGAGGACGTGATCTCACACTAATATGAAAAACTGTCACTACCATAGACAGTTCTAATAATATTTCGTATTACTTGGAAATAAAATAACAGCTTGATATCATATATTCGCGTATCTCTGTAATTCAAACCTTCCTAATTGGGAGTTACAAATATCTGACTCTGCTCTAGCAGTTGTCAGAGCATAAAAGTCCCTTCCCACTCTCCCCACCCCCAGGCTCCAAAGCCACCTCTCCTCAAAGTTTGCCTCAGCTACTTGGAACCATTATTTTCTTCCCAATTTCTGAGCATTCTCAGTACTTTTGTTCCTCTCACTCTTTTTTTTTTTTTTTTTGCAATTCACTGTATATCTCCTAGCTTATTTAACTGCATAAAATTTGGCTCCCAAGACTGTAACTGCCTTAATGAACAGGGATCAATATGTTAATGAATCTTTAGACTTTCCCACAAGATCCTATAAGAGCTTACTGACTATTTCACGATTTAAATAACTAGGCTTAAGAGTAACTGCAGTTAGTTTTGGAGAGTTTACTCTGTGTCAGACCCAGTGCTAAAACCATACATGGATTACCTCACGTAATCTTCACAACTCCATAGAGATAAGAACTATTATTTTGTCCATCACATAGAGGAAGAAAGTGACGCTCAGGGTAACTTGTCCAAGGTCATACAGCTAGTGTGGCAGAGCCAGGGCCTGAATCCAGGCAAAGCTCTTAACTATCTCAGTAACGGTAAAGTTGGACTTCTGCAATATTAGAAGAATTTCCACTTCACTGGCTTAAAAGTTTCAATTTCAACAAAGAGTTAACACATTTTAGCTACAAATCAAAACTTTAAAAAGGGATAAATTAAGACAGTTTCTCATAGACATCTTTATGGGGTTGCAATAAAATGAGGGAGAATGCCTCCCATGACCTATTTATGTAAGTGATATCATGGTATAGGTCACAATTCTATCATGAAGTAGCTTATGACAATACAGCTTTGGCTTATATTTTTACAATAGGGCTCCTTTTCTCTGCCCCTAGGATGACATGGAAATTAAGGATGGATGTGATAACTGTCACTTCACAGCACCGAAAAATGACAGCCCCAATTCTTGTTTAAAAAATAAGAGCCAGGCTCTTGTTCCACCCTTGACTTTCCACACAAAGCAGTACCATCCTCTGCCCTCTTCACACAAAGCAAGCTTTACCCCACTACCCAAAGGGGAGTGCTGATTCACACGGTCTCCCCATCGCGGCCAGAAATGTACCCATCTCCCACCGGTCCAAACCACTGACGACTGCACTAGACCACTCTGGTCTGCTCCCCGCACCCGGTGATACCTCATCATGCAAACCCCTTCCCGACATCCAAAATGCTCAGACCACCCTCCGAAAGCCAGCGTTTCACACAAAGCAAGATCCTTTCCTTACAGTGCAGTTTCCCACCGCCGACTCCTCCCCCGGCGAGGAGCCGTTCCTTCCCAGGCTGTGCCAAACCACAGACCCCAACAGCGTCTAAAACCCAGAGGGTCCACCACAACCCAGGGGAAAATAAAACTAGCTACAACGCCGTTCGTTCCTCTAGCACGCCTTGAATCCCCAACTCCAGTTGACCTTTCCGCAGCCAAAGCAAAAAACCCACCAGTCCCGGGCAAGAGAGCGGATCTGGCTACACAAAGCGAGGTGTCTTACCAGGGGTACCCTCGGAAGACGCTCTCCGCCCCCGGGCCCGTCCCCGCCCAGCCCCGGCCCGGCGGCCCGCGCTCACCAGCTCTCCTCCTCCTCCTCCCAGCCTGACAGGCGCTCCAGCTCCTCGGGCCGCAGCGGCTCCACCTCGTCCAGCAAGCCGCCCTCGCCCGCTGCCAGCAAGGAGGTGGCTTCCCGCAGCTCCTCGCTACTCGTCCGCCTCGGGCCCGACCCGACCCCGCCGCCGGACTTGGCGCTGAGGCCCAAGGGGAAGCCCCGAGGGGACGCCGCGCCGGAGGAGGGAGTGGACGAGCCAGCCCGAACCGGACTGCCGGGCCCGAGGGAGCCGACGCCCTGCACGGCCCCCGAGCGGCTCCTCAGCTGTTCGTTCTGCTTCTCCAGCTTCTTCACCAGCTCCTGCAGCTTCCGCACCTCCTGGTCCGCGTTCACGTTGGAGTTAACGTCCTCCATCCCGGCCCCGCCGCCTGTGCCGCCTGCCACCCGCTCGGACTCACAGCGACAGGGAGAGAGCCAGGGCAAAGAGGCGTCGCCGCCGCCGCTCACTCTAGCCGAAGCGCCGGCATACAGCAGGGCCAGGCCCCACCGCCAGGGTCCCCCCAGCTCGGGTTCCGAAGCGCCGCTGGCCCCAGCCGAGCCGCCTCATCTGCGCCGGCTCCAGGATTGGGGGAGGCGGCGCCAATATCCGGCCTTGGCCGCCATCTTCCCTCCGTCCCTCCGCCCCCCGCAGCCCGGCCCCGTCGGTGACCTCAGAGCGTCGGGGGTGGACGCGGCCGGCGGCGGGCGCTGAGAGGACCGAGCTCTGAGCGCGCGGAGGGGCGGGGCCGTGGGCGAAACCGGTGGGCGGGTCTTCGGCCGGAAGGGGCGTGTCCGCAGCGCCGTGGAGGTGGGAAGCTGCCCAGCTGGCTGGGAAGAGCGATTCCGGCCGCAGGCGGGGCCGCCGCGGGGAGATAGGCTCGTGGAGGCGGGAGAGGAGTAAGGACTTGGCTGTGGGTAGGGCTAAGATCGCAAACTCAGATTCTCCGCCTATTGGTCTTGGATAGGGGGCGTGTGATGTGTTCTCCACCCCCAAACACTGGCGTGTGGGACCAGCGCCTGATCCTATCTCCTGGCTGGTTCTCTGGTGGGCGCTTAGCCGGACCCCTTGGAGAGAGTTTATTTTGTCTGTTTGTTCAGCAAATATTCATTCGATGCCTACTTGAAATAGGAGATTGTGAGGGCTGGCAGGAGCCTCAGGGACTGTCGGTGACCTGTTTCTTCCTCTGAAAATGAGAAAACAGAATCGCAAATGGTTGAGAGGTCTAAGGTCAAAATAATAACCAGAAGTTGTTGAGTGCTTACTATGGGCCAGCCACTATGCTAAGCATTTTTTTTTTTTAAGTAGGCTCCACACCCAGCGAGGAGCCCAAAGCCCGTTGGAACTCACCGGAGATCAAGACCCGAGCCCAGATCAAGAGTTGGCCGCTCAACGGACTGAGCCACCCAGGCGCCCCTGTGCTAAGCATTTTAAAGGCATCTCATCGATTAAAACAGTTTTTCTGACTTAAAGTTTACTGCACACTGGCTTGGAAGCGGGGGATAGAAAACCGCTCCTCTTACCTTTGTTAATTGATGCGTAATCTGCTCTTTGGATCGTTTTCTTGGGAAAAACTTTTTCATGGTGTGTCTTGACTTTTTAAAAAGTGTATTAAGAGAACTTAATAAACTTAATATTAAAAGAACTAAAATAAAACTAATAAGCAAAGATAAACACTGATGAATGCTGAGGGATGTATGAATGTAAAAAAAAAATCTGCCTTCAGTGGCACCTGTTTATAATGTGTACTAACAGCAAAACAAACCAAAAACCACTTAAATGGGTTTGTTTTTAATCACATTGATTATTTTTCAGATGTCAGCTGTAAACTATTTGGTTTATGTTTGCAGGTTTCCTCTAATTGCCTCCTCCACTCTTAGCTTATAAATGATCCAGTCCTATTACACCTGGGTGTGGACTTTTAGCCTCTCTGTGCTGTATTTTCCTTGCCTAGAATATTCTACCTGCCAAATCTGATTCCTTTTTTTAAAACCCATGCTTGCATATCTAGGAAAACTTTTCCTGACAACTCCACAGGATTTAGCTGTTCTGTTTACTCTAGCATTACCTGGTCAGTAGTTTTCAACAGGTGTTTGTATTTTAAAATTTTTTGCTTCTTTTTTGTTTTTGTCTGTTCACTTGATGAAAAGAGACCATTTATTTTGGTTTTTTTTTCATGTCTAGTGTCTGACACAGCAGACATTCAGTATCTGGTGTGTTGAAAGTTGAGAAGAATGTAAATTCTGACAGGTCAAGGTCTAGATGTTTATTCATAGCAAAAAAAAGCATTGAGTATTTTCAAAATTTGCTGACGACTTATAAATAAGTATTTTCTTAGATATATGTATCTAATCAAAAATGTCTTTGTTTGCTAACACAGTAATTGTGAATATGTATTATCTATATAACGCACATCTGAATATCATTGCTGTCTGACACATCTGAACTAGTTGCCGGAGGGTTCAATATCACGACTGCTTCACATATAGCACTTTTCATTTGCATTTAACAGTTTGTGACATAGATGCCAACTGGCTAGTTTCCTTAATGAGAACACTTCAAATATATTCCTTGAAAAGAATAGTTCATATGACATTATGAAGTTAAACACTAATATTTCATGGAAGCAAGAAGAGGTTGGTGTGACAAGGAGCAATGAATGGAGAATCAGAAGGCCTGGTGGCAGATTCTTGCTATAATACAAATGTGGTGCTTGACCTTAAGCTCTGATCCTTAAGCAAGTCATACTGGCTGTATATTTAAAATACATCTGAATACTTCCTGGCACCTCCACTGGTACGACTGTCATTCCAATTCCCGTCTTTTCTTGTTTAACTTACTGTGGTACTTTCTTAATGGGCTGTTCCACTTTGCTGCTTACAATCTGTGATGCACACAGCAACCAAATGATCCTTTGCTTAGTCGCATCAGGTCACTCCCCTGCTAGGAATCTCGACTTGCTTCTCAACATATTTAAACTACCATGTCCTTTTCTTGGCTATAAGACTGGATATTTGGCAGCTTGTACAAGTATCTTATTGACTTCCAATCACTCTTCCCCGCCATCACCCCACTCCAGCCACACTGGCCTTTTTGATGTTTTTTTAAACATGCCAAACATGTTTCTACTGTAGGAACTCTGTACTTGCTATACCTTCTATCTAGGATTCATTCTTCCTCCACATTGTCACATTACTAACTCTCTCCATTCAGGTCTCAGCTTATATCTCACCAACTGAGTTCACTATTCTCATCGTTAGGACCCTCATAAAATAGCATCCCTATCATTCCCCAAACTCTTAGCTTGTTTCATTTTTCCTCTGACACATCATCTATTTCTTCCTTTGTTGCCTATTTCTCTCCAGTAGAATATGAACTATGTGAAAACAGCATTCACTGCAGTATCCCTGGTGCCCTTACTATATTGCAGATTTTCAATAAATGTTGAATAAATGATGGATTTAGGTCAAGTGAAGCCTCCTATCAGAGATTTTCAGATAAATGTGTTTGTTATGTCTCAAATCACTGAAGTGGAAATTCCTAATAATGTTGAATGGTTGGTTTTTTAAAATTATATATTTCTCTTCCAAAGAGCAACATGTCACACTATATATGTCATCCTCAAAACTAGGTCATTCTCCACTTCCTGAGTGTCAACAGCCCTTAAGAATTGCTGAGGAGAGAAAGTCTCAGGTTCTCACTTAAAAGTATGAGGACAAGAATATTTCCATTCTGTCCTAAATGTTGCCTGGATCCTTCTCTTTCAGGTTAACTACAATACTGTCTTCTCTGATGACCCAAGTGTTAGAGCATGTTTTTAAAAAGTCACTCTACAAGTGGCTCTCTCATGGAGATATGAGAAGTTAAGCTGGTAGGTGTCTGCAGTGTGCATCACAGGTATCTCAACTAGATTTTTCAGGTGTTGCCTTTTACAATAAGCTTGCTTTGTTCCTGGATGAAGGAGTGGCTCCTTTTCTCAGCAGGTGTGGCCCTTTCCACAACTTGTTCCTACTTGCATGTTAGCTCCTGCCAAAACTCCTGACAAAGTGGAAAATATTACAAACCACTGTAAATATTTAGAGGGAAAAACTATTACTAAATGGCCTAAAGGTATTCAGCAATCCTAAAATCCTAAATCACGATGTATGTGCATATGTGTGTGTGTGTGTAACTGAGCACATGCCCAAAGGTAGTTTAGAAACCGCAAGGCGGAAAAAAAAAGAGAGAGACATTAAAAGGAAGGGCGCCTGCGTGGCTCAGATGGTTGAGCATCTGCCTTCAGCTCAGGTCATGATCCTGGGGTCCTGGGATCGAGCCCCGTGTCGGGCTCCTTGCTCAGTGGGGAGTCTGCTTCTCCCTCTCCCTCTGCCCCCCACCCTGCTTGTGCTCTCTCTCAAATCAATAAAATCTTAAAAAAAAAATATTAGAAACCTCAAGGCGCTTACAGAGATACTTGGCATTTGTTTAAAACATGCTCAAATTTGTTGCAGAAACCTCTACTATCCAACACATCCATTTTATCCTCACACACACCCACTTGGCTAGTCATTTCCCACGCGTCCTCTCTCACCTATTCTTCACCAGCATCCTTCTCCTAGGTGTACTTCCTCAGGTCTGTCAAGGGGTCTCTTCTTCACTGTCTTGGCATATGCAATTTTAAGAAGGAATCTCAGGAACTTCAAAGGCTAGGTGTATATGAGATTCTGAATTGAAATCCTGTGGGCAAAAAGAAGAGGGACCCAAGATTTGGACCTTAGAATTTTTCTAGTCAGCATTGATCAGATCTTACCTTTATGGGATGCCTCAAAGGTGAGCCATAATGGCAGGCATCACTTCCTTCCAGAAGGTCCTCTGGCCAGAGAGCGGCCCCCATCACACCGTGGGGGCATGTATCATATTGATGTAGGGGTGAGGAGGTTCATGATCAGGGCAGATGTGAACATACTCTTAAACTCTTAAGAGACTGCTGTCTTAGCCCTGAAGGAAACAATACCTTATCTGTCACCCTTTTTGTGGTAGCAAGTGAGGAGATAAGATTGCTAAATAACATTTATTATTTCTTCTGTAAGTACTATATCAGCAGCCCAGCACAGTTGGAAAAGTGGGATCTGAACTACTTCTGAGTATCCATGATCTAAAAAACCTACCACTTAAGGAAAGGAGAAAACTTATTAAGAATCATCCAAATCTCCAAGTTGATAATACAAATCCCAGTAATCTGATCTGAGATCTAAAATATATTATTCTGAGTACTGACTTAGAGATGCTATAGAGATAGCTATACTGTGAATAGAGGCTTGTACTAGGTTAAAGCAAATTAAGCTGTCACTGAGATACTTATATACTCCTCTATCTCAGAAGTTGTAGACAATTCCATTCCTGAGTCTCTGAGATACTCCTGGGATATTACAGACTGAAAGACATCATCAACTATTCAGTTTGTCCAAGCATGTCTGGAAAGGTTACTTTCTTATTTATCATCATCCTTATGTAAACAAAGTTATATGTACCCTAGAATATTAATTCTGTAAATAGCCAGGTATTTCTGAATTGGCCCAATAATCATAGTAGCTAACAATATTGACCACTTTTAAGATATGTAATAATTCATTTAAAACTCAATAGTCCTTTGAGGTCGCTGCTATTAACATCATCATTTCCATTTTATGTATGAGAAACTGAGAGAGGTAAGGTAATTTCCCAAGGTCCATGGTCAGGAAGTAGTAGAGCTGGATTTGACCTCAGGTGGTCTGACTTCAGAATCTGTACTCACAATCCCCAACAGTCCATGACCAAATGAGTTCTCCATGTTTTCCTATAAGAAAAGGACCTTATAGGCGTATTGATATCTCAGTCAGCTACCATCTGGGGTGGAGACTGGGAGCAAGGGTTATTGCCTTTATGATACCCAATGACTCAATCCTCTTGCTCTAAGAGCAGCTTTGCCAGTTTTGAAGTGTCAGCCCAACACACTGAAACAATCTGTTCCTTAGAGAGAGAGGCAATTCCTCTACTTCTTGCTCAAAAGATTTCCTAGTAGGCCATTTACTTGGACAGTACTCCAGGCACTTGAGAGGTGGATGCAGGAGTCCTCAAGACCCCCCAGTCAGCAGTTTGTTAAGATAAGCTTCAGCATCTGAGCTTCTCATTGGAAAAGCTGTTAGATTAGTCCATCATGTGGGGGTTTTATGGAAAAAATGTTAGTAGGGGGAATCTCTTACCCAGGGCAGTAGTACACCTAAATCAACAAAGCATGAAGATTTAAGGGACTTTGTTGGCAAGAGCCCTAGGCCTATAAATGAGAGAAGGAAAATATGAACCAGTCCTGAAGTAAGGAAGACTAGAAGCAGATATCAAAAGAGCAAGTATAGAACCAAGGAAACAGAGCAGAGCAAGGGGCAGTGGTCTCAACAGTAGATGAGAAGGTGATCCTTGGTAAATGCTAAAACTAAGTGGTTGCAGGCAGTTGCCTTTCAATTGCCTTTGTAGCAAGATATGTGGGAGAAACAGTTGCATTTAAAGGGCCGGTACTGCTGTTGCCTGGCAGGATTATGAAATTCTAGCCTTGGGACAATATGGTAACCAGATATCCTGGACCAGGGCCCAATCTGAAAAGCTCCCTGATGCCCAAGAGTCCACCATTGTGTTGATCTGTAAACAGATTCCATCTCCCCAGAGTTCTTGGAAACCAGATAGCCCTCATCTCACACCTGTGCTCTTGTCTAGAGAAATGAGGGTAGATTCTTGGGCCGGGTAGGGAAGAGATTAGTAGGACATGGCGCAGGTGGTTCCACTGTTTTCAGCGGGTATGGTTTACTTCAGATGGGGCTCCTGAACACGATGTGGTGGCTCACGGTTCAGACAGAGCTGCTCTGTCTGTTGGCACGTTTGTCTACTAGCATAATTGCAAGACCTGGTTCTTCTTTTCTACCAGCACCATTCTCCCAAATCGCTGGAGCTTTCACTTTTGCCCATTTTTCCAGCCCAGGTCAGTTGATCATGTAGTGTGGCCAGGTATTTGGGCAACTTCTAGTCACATGCAGTTCTCAGCGATTCTGCTTAAGCATCCTCTGAGTCTTGGACCCAAATTATGATGCGGTATCATTTATAGACAGTTTTTGAGAAAACCACCAAAATTTTGCTGTGCGTTGGCAGCAGGACAGATCACGGTGTTTACCAGGACCATCCTGGCAGGGAGAAGGTATGTAGATAATGGGAGAGCCTGGAAATGGGTATTGTTTTCAAAGATGGAATTGCAGGCTGCATGGAAGGCAGTGAATTTCTCCAACCTCTCCAACAGCCAGAACAAAGAGATGCCTTTGTACTTCCCCACCTCAGATGCATTCAGAGCTACCTCATAATGTTGCACAAGGTCCCCTCCAAGAGTGGGTATGGCCTGTTAGAGTACAAGCAGAAAAAAACAATTCCTCCTACACTTAGTCAAGAGACTAACAAAGGCCACCACCTTCGCACTGAAGCCAATGTGCTCACTGAACACAATCATGTAATTGTCAGATCTTCTACATGACTGTAGCAATGGGCTTGATTCTGGAGCCTTAGATTTGGGCAAGAGCATTCAATCGTCCCTTAAAGGGCCAGCCTTGCAGTGGCTCCAGCCAGGATTAGTACCAGGAACAGAGACTATGGGCAGGAGAATAAAGGATCCAAAATGACGTGTGAGAGGGCTTCAGGCTCATTTTTATTGGGTCAGTCTAGTTGAAATGTGCAAAGTTCAGACAGTCCTTTTTCTGACCTCCAAACAAATGGCAAATATCACTTCTTTTTTTCTTATAGTTTCTTATAGTTCTTACATTCAACTCTTTAGTTGATCTGAGATTTATTGTGGTATGTTATGTGAGGCATAACTCTGAATGGACATGTTCATATAAGACCCTGTCATGTGCTGCATTAACATTTGTTCATTGGGTCATTGTTCCTAGTTCAAGGTACACCATTTGGGGCCAGAGATGATAAAGATCATAAGGAATGTGCTCCTTGTTCTGCAGCAGCTTATTACCCATTTGAGGAGATGAGATGTACAGAGGTAACTGTACATGCAAAGTGGCATGTGGAAAGGCCACATGAGCAATGTAGAAAAGAGAGAATACAAGGGATTTTCTTTGTGGTTTTTTTCTTCTGTTTCTTTTTTTTCTATGACTTTTTTTTTTAAGAGTATTAGGGGAATAGAAATTTATTCCTTCTGCCTAGGATAATAAGAGTTTTCCCAGAAGGAGTGTGATTTGGGATGGGCCTTCAGGGATAGGTAGTTATCTTAATCTTGATTTGTCGGTTGCGATGAACAGAAAAGCGCTTGAATCATCTCAATAAAAATTATGATAGTTGGAAGAAAGGCAGGCAGGGACAAGGGCCCCACCCCAACCCAAGAGGAAACCACCCTTAAAGGATTTTACACCACCCTGCCCTCCACTCTTTCCCACATGATATATAGATGACAAAAACCTGATTGGATGACAGGTGCATAGAGACTTAATCAGATTAAAACAGTGCGGCCAACAAGCCCGTAAAAACCCCTAGACTTAGAAACTCTGGTGGCAACACTCTCTGGTTCCCTCCGTCTTCAGGACCTTTGTACTCTATCACTCAATAACTTTACTATCACTCAATAAACTTTGCTTTTGGGGGCACCTGGGTCGCTCAGTCATTAAGCGTCTGCCTTCTGCTCAGGTCATGATCCCAGGGTCCTGGGATGGAGCCCCGCATCAGGCTCCCTGCTCAGCAGGGAGCCTGCTTCTCCCTCTCCCACTCCCCCTGCTTGTGTTCCCTCTCTTGCTGTCTCTGTCAAATAAATAAATAAAATCTTAAAAAAAAAACAACAACAACTTTGCTTTGCTGCCCACCACTCTGTCCGGTCTACCTTTTCATTCTTTGAAGCAGCATGACCAAGAACCACAGGCACCAAAAGAGAAAAAATCCTGTAACAAAAAGAGGGAGTTATCCACTCTCTCCACTTCAAAGACTGTATACCAAAAGTAAACCGGCAAAAATACGAACAGACCTATGCACAAGGTTATTTACTGTGCTGTTATTTGTAATAGCAAAAGATTGAGAGCAACCCAAATATTATCAGATGGGACTAGTTGAGAAAACTATGATACATCCACACAATGGAGGATTATGCTTCAATAAAAAGGAAAGAGGAAAAACTCCCTATGTCTCCAGGATAACTGATTCAGAACCCAGCTTAGTGTAAGAAGCAGAGAGGGAGGGCGCCTGGGTGGCTCAGTTGGTTAAGTGACTGCCTTCGGCTCAGGTCATGATTCTGGAGTTCCAGGATCAAGTCCTGGACCTGCTTCTCTCTCTGACCCTCCCCCCTCTCATGCTCTCTCTCTCTCTCTCATAAATAAATACAATCTTAAAAAAAGAAGAAGAAGAAGCAGAGAGGGCTGTGGAAAAAAAAATAATGCCTTGGATGGCTCAATTGGTTAAGCGTCTGCCTTCGGCTCAGGTCATGGTCCTAGGGTCCTGGGATTGAGTCCCGCATATTGGGTTCCTTGCTCAGCAGGGAGCCTGCTTCTCCCTCTGCCTGCCACACCCCGGCTTGTTCTCTCTCTCTCTCTCTCTCTCTCTCTCTGACAAATAAATAAATAAAATTTCTTTAAAGAAAAAATATATGTGTTTATCTGTGAAAAGAAACAGTACAATAAACTAAAAATTAATAAAAATTGTAACCAAATGGGGAAGGAGGAAACAGAGCAGAGGGCACAGAAAAAGAATTTACCTTGAGTTTATCTTGTAACATGGTTTTGACCTTAGACCATGTAAATATTTCCATGATTAAAAATCAAAAAGAAGGGGTGCTTCAGTCGTTAAGCATCTACCTTTGGCTCAGGTCATGACCCCGGGGTCCTGGGATGGAGCCCCACATCGGGCTCCCTGACAGAGGAAAGCCTGCTTCTCCCTCTCCCACTTCCCCTGCTTGTGTTCCCTCTCTCTCTGTCTCTGTCAAAATAAATGGATAAAATCTTTAAAAAAAAGTAAAAAAGAAAAGAGCTATTAGAAGGTAGTATTCTAACATCTGATGATAGGTAATACAGTGTGACCAGGCCCCTTGAGGACTAGAATTACAAAGCAAGAAAGCAAAGCAATGTCCTCCATTTCCATTACTGATTTATTCATTTATTTTATTCCATGAGTTTATTGAGCACTTACCATGTGCCAGGAACTAGGCACAGGAATTGGGCATATAGCAAAGAACCAAACAGGAAGAAAAACACCTGACCTTACGGAGCTTACATTTTAGTGATGGGTGACAGACAATGAATACATAAGTACAATGTATAGTATGCCTTATGATGATAGTGCTATGGAGAAAAATGAATTAGGGATAGAGGATTAGGGGTGTGGGTGGGGATGGGATTACAATTTTAAACAGAGCGGTCAGGGAAAGTGTCACTGAGAAGATGACATTTGAGCGAAGGTCTGAAGGACGTGAGAGAGCAAGACATGCAGGTAACTAGGGAAGAACATGAAATAGAACAGAATGGCAAGTGCAAAGGCCCTGAGGCAATAATGTGCTGGCTTCAAGGAAAAACAAGGTCTGTGTGGCTAAACTGGAATGAACGAGGGGGAGAATCATAGGAGATGAAGTCAGGGGGATGGAAGAAAGATTCCATAGGGCATAGTAGGCCTTGTAAAGACTTTGACTTTTACTCTAAAATGAGAAGAAAAGGCAAGATTTTGAGCCAAAAAGTGACATGATCTGATTTCTATTTTAATAAGATCCCTCTCTTTTCTGCTTCTTGCACGTTTGCCAGTTTCTTGTTCCCTTTATTCGCTCGAAAAATTTCTGCTTACTCATGGCTTCTGTGTTGCCTTTATAACATTAGCTTACATGTGGTTTGGAGTTGTAACAACTGTTGACATTTCAGCTCCTACGCCCAACTGTGACCTAATCACTCAGTCTCTCAGTGTCCCAATTCCAGATTCTTGGGTGACATAATGTTAGACTCACATATTATTTAGGCTAACTAATATTAGTCCACCGTGATAGAACAAGCTGAGGCCAGCCCCCAGAGGTGAACAGGATCCTACAACATTTCCGAGAAGGGATTATAGACAAAGAGGTCATGCCTAGCACATCAGCTTCATCAGGTACCCCAAATATTTTGTGTTCTCAGTACATACCTAACAGTCAATACATCTAGCTTATTTAGTAAGCAAACCTATAATCACGTCATATGACGTAGTGCTCAGTGACTGCTTACAGGTAGTAGTCATCATAGATGACTTTATAATGCTCTCTACTGAAACAGCTTCTAAAATGATTTGTGGTAAGGACCAGTTTCCTTATTTTTACTTCCAAACTGTAGGAGAATGGTACTTTTGTAAAATATAAGAAAAATGAATTCTTAGAAAAAGTAAATTTAAGAAGATATACAAAATTGAAACCTAATTTTTTTATTAGATTCAACACGCAGAAAATTATTCTGTCGAATTGCTAAAAAAAGGTCTCTACATGCTTAGTCTCCATTTCTGTACTTACCATGCACTAGTCACAAGCAGTTCCACACTTTAAATAGCACACTCATTTATCCAAATAGTAGCTACATTTTGCAATCCCGACAGCAGGTGAATGGCATTTCACGTTTTGAATGAGTACATTAAAGAAAGGAAGTTATGTTGTTGTTTGTACTTTCTTCACTCTTCTCAGTAAATAAGTTTAGTGTTCTGCATGTAGTTTCTAACGAACCCTTGTTGACTGAAATATTTCCCTAGTTTAAGGACACATTTCGTCACATGAACAACAATGTGTAATCTGTTCTATTTAGATTTGTTGTTACATATTAGCTCTAGCTAAGTATACCTGAAATAGGTTTGATTTTCTCTTGGGTTAGAAACGGGAGAAATCAGGGGACAAAGGAATTATCTTTCTTAAATTTCAGAGACAGACAAGGAAAAAGTGTTCACACTGAATTAGAGGGAAGGCTGTTTCCAAATGTTCACCTTTCATAAAGATTTAGAATCCTGATTCTGTAGTTGACTTGAGGACAATTTTCTTTCTTTTCTTTATTTTAAGGACCATTTTCTTAATTTAGCAAGTATTTAAGTTTAATTGCTATGCTAAGTTCTGTAGAGAACAGAGAATTAATCTGATTTAAGCTCAATATTTTATGGTTTCATCATCTAAGACAAATGTAACAACCGGTGTAAGTGAAGAAATAATAAATAAATCATAGTTATTTACAAACTACCACTCTATAATTGATCTGAAAGAAATCATAGAATAAGATTACTCTGGTAGCAGCAAGCTTTGACTATTGGTTTATTTCCCAAGACTATATGGTTTTCTTTACCCACAGAATTCTGGGTAACTAGAATTTTAAATTCATACACAAATGTAATTTAAAAATATCTGAAATGGTTATGGGGAATTAGACCAGAGCATTTAACTCCCTTAGTACTGCCTTGGATTTCTTTTAAAGTCAGTTATAAATGTTTCAAGTTTTGTTTTTATTCACACAGTATTAAAATAGTTCACATTCCTTTAGGCAGGAAAAACAAAACAATACCCACCTTGACCCTTTGCCACAATCTGCGCTTTAAATAACGGAAACAGAAAATTTAAAAAAAAAAGAGAAACTATTTTTAAAGAATTATTTCAAATGCATCATTGCCAGGAATTTAAATTGTTCTCCATACCAATTGTTATGAAAATACAATATTGTTTTCTTTTTTTTTAAGATTTTATTTATTTATTTATTTGAGAGAGAGAGCATAAGAGGGGGGAGGGTCAGAGGGAGAAGTGGACTCCCCGCTGAGCAGGGACCCCCCCCCCCCCCGCCCAATGTGGGACTCGATCCATTCCAGGGACTCCAGGATCATGACCTGAGCCGAAGGCAGTCGCCCAACCAACTGAGCCACCCAAACGCCTTTTAGAAAGAGATATCAGTGTGTTTCTTAAGAAAAACAGGTCTAAGGACAGAGGTTTTATAAGATACAAATGAGTAAATATTCCCTAAATTCACTTGTAAAAAGTGCTCCACTTATTCCCTTCACCATCCTAAAGCTACCGTTTTCCTGAGATGTATATGTGGAGAATGTCCGTCGTTTTTTCTGCCTAGCTCATCCTCTCCCCACTTCCCCACCACCTGATTGGTGGGAGACATTTCTCCCTGGATCTCTTGCATCTCTGCATGTCTTGAGAGTGAGGCACTGACTGACCTTGTTCTGGATTATCTTTTCAAGAATGTTTACACGGCAAACAGCCTTGGAATATAGAGATGATGTGTCTCTCCGGAACAAAGAGCAGGTTTGTTTACTATCCAACATGATAAAGCTAATGTGCCTTCCCAGAGCCAAGGTCAGGCATGCATACTACCCATGATAAAAAAAATTTGGCTCCCCTAACTCAGGGTTTCTCTCCTGTAATACAACCCCCTGCGTATGTAAGCATCACTTGGCTCTCTTCACGTCCCACCCTGTGGGAATCAGAGCTTGGAACCAGCGCAAATGCTGGCTACTACTATTGGTATAAATGACATATTTCTCTTTTTCTCTAATGCAGGAATCTTTTCTCTAATGCAGGATTCTTGACACCAGAAGACATTCTATGAAACGTGGCAGGCTAACTTGTTAACTTGGTAGTAGAGCAAAATCCACAGGTTTCTAACATCGCCCCAGTTTCTGCTTTGAGTTCTTTCCTAAGACACGTCTGTACCTTTGCCCTTCAGCTTCCTGAGAGAACCCTGTGTCTGCACAATAAATCTCCCTTTTATTTAGGCTTCAGTGGGCTCTCATTCCTTGTAATCAAAATAGTCTGATCCAGCCAAGAAAATCTGTTTCTTTCTGAAAATTGAACAATAGGAGGACATATTCAAGTGGTTTTCTAAGTGGTTCCATCCAACAAATCTTTGTTGAGGCACTACAATGTTCCACATATTATGCCGGATGCTGGGGCTACAATAGTAAATAGCATATGGTCCATAGAGTTTCAATTCTCATAAGAGGAGCAGCCCAGAATGTAAGTAAACCAACACATAATAATTGCAAACAGTGAAAAGTGCTATGAAGAAAACAAAACGAGGACAAAGGCAGAGTAGAAAGGGAGGTTACCTTACAGAGAGTGATTGGAGAGGGTGACTTTGGGAGAGGCAGATTTAAGCTGAAATACGGCAGAGAAGAAGGCAGAGGTCAGTATGAACTGAAGGAACAGTAAGTGCCTTGAGATGGGAAAAGCTTAGGAAAAGTGAAAATTGAGAAAAGGACAAATGTAAATAAGCATAATGAGTAAGGGGAAGGAGGCCAGGTGGTACAGAGGTGATTTAGGCAAGAGCCAGATTATTCAGGGCCTTACCATTCAACAGAAGGGGTTTGGATTTATTCTGTGTACAATGAGAAGCTATTGAAGAGTTTTAAGCCCCTGAGTGACAGGACCCAAGTTAACAAAACAATGATTTTTGTGGGGCACCTGGCTGGCTCAGTCAGAAGAGCTTATGATTCTCGATCTTGGGGTCGTGGGTTCAAGCCCCACGATTGGTGTAGAGATTACTAAAAACATAAACAAATACACTTAAAAAAGATTTTTGCTGTTGTGTGGAGGGTAGTTGGAGGAAAGCGAAAGTGGAAATGGAGAGGTGGTTGCTTTGTTCAGAAGAGAAATGATGGTGCCCAAGAACAGGTGGTGGCAGCAGAGAGAGAAAGTGGATTCCATGTCCTGAGGAAACAGAAACAGTGGATGTGGGTGGGAGTGGCAACCCGGGAGAGTTGGGGGGGTGGGGAGGTGTGGGTCTGTAGAAATCAAAATTGCCATTTGGGGCTATGTTTAGTTTGATATTTCTCTGTAGTACCCAAGAGTAGCTATCAAGTTGGCCACTGAAGATGGGAGGCTTGAGTTAGATGCAAGATCCAAGTTAGACATATATATTTGGGGATCCTCAATATTTACATGGTAGATATTTGCTTCCAGGATTCTAATCTTTAAGTCTTTTGGTTTATTCTTTCTCAGGCCTTGGTGCCCACTTTCTCCAATTCAGGATATGCAGGAACTTCTGAATCTCTGGCAAACCACCCACAGAACATGGAGTACCAGGAACATCATCTCTAGATTTCTCTCTACCTAGTGGTGCCACCATTACTATGTTTCCTACCATGGCTGTTCCATGTTGGTAAGGGCCTTCCTAAAAGGTGGCCTCTTTCCAGAGTCCCTGACTGAAAGGGAGCTTTGCTTTCAGCCTCCACCTCAACCTACTGGAAGGTTTCAACTGATGTAGTTTAATGGGCTAGAATTCTGGGTCCTTTTTCAGATTTATATTCTACCACATTCATGTCTTTAAGCTGAAATAACATTCCCTTCCTCCTCCCTCAAGCCTAATAGTTTCTTCTATAATGACTGTTTTTGTTTTTGTTTTGTTTTTGTTTTTAAGAGAGAGAGAGAGCTTGGAGGGGCAGAGGGAGGAGACAGAGAGATCGACACAAGGCTTGATCTCACACCCCTGAGATCATGACCTGAACTGAAATCAAGAGTTGGACACTTAACTGACTGAGCCAACCTGATGCCCCTAAATGACGGTTTTTTTTTAAAACAGCTTTTATTTATTTTATTTATTTTTAATGATTTTTATTTATTTATTTGACAGAGAGAGAGAGCACAAGCAGGGGGAGTGGCAGGCAGAGGGAGAGGGAGAAACAGGCTCCCCACTGAGCAGAGAGCCCGACGACATGGGGCTCAATCCCAGGACCTGGGATCATAACCTGAGCCAAAGGCAGATGCTTAACTGACTGAGCCACCCAGGTGCCCCTAAAACAGCTTTTTTGACATATAAGTTGGATACCATAACATTCATCCACTGGGGTGTACAATTCAATGAATTTTAGTAAATATGCAAAGTTGCACAACCATCCCCACTGCTGACTTGTAGAACATTTCCATCATCCCCTAAACAACCCTTGTGCCTCTTTGTAGTCATTCCTTGTTCCCTCCTCTGAGGGCTTAGGTAACCACTAATCTATGTTGGCACTTTTTTGGCCTTTTCTAGACATTTCATATAAATGAAATCATACAACATGTGGTTTTTTTGTGTCTGGCTCCTTATATTGAGCATAATGTTTTTGAATTTCATCCAAGTTGTATCATATATTATCATTTCATTCCTTTTTTATTGCTGAATTTCCTTCCGTTGTATGGATATACCACGTTTTGTTTATCCATTCGCTCACTGATGGTCATTTGGATTGATTTTGGCTATTATGAGTAGCTGCAGAAATAACATTTGTATTCACCAACCTCACTCAGATGTTGAAGGAATTACTTAAGTTTTTAAATTGAGGGTTAGGGGTGCCTGGGAGACTCAGTCATTAAGCGTCTGCCTTCAGCTCAGGTCATGATCCTGGGGTCCTGGGATCAAGCCCCGCATTGGGCTCCATGCTCAGCGGGAAGCCTGCTTCTCCCTCTCCCACTCCCCCTGCTTGTGTTCCCTCTCTTGTTGTGTCTCTCTCTGTCAAATAAATAAATAAATAAATCTTAAAAAAAGTAAATTAAGGGTTAAGATGATGTAATTTGGGATGATTTTTCCTTTATTTTCCAAATTTTCAGAAATTTGGTTACACTGTGTGCATAGTTTTAAAAGTAGATTTCATTCATTTGACTTAAGATGTATCATGAAATAGTTCAACCATACACAAAGGCAGAAGAAGTATAATAAAAAGCACTCATGTACCTATCATAGCCCAAGAAATATCTCTCTGTCCAGGAGATAACCGCTATCATGAACTTGTATTTACTTTTTCATTCATGTATACTTACTTTACTAACATATATACATTCTTACAGAATACACAGTATTTTTGAAATAACCAAATACTACAAGAGAATAAAATGACAAGAAATGGAAGCTAAAACAGTGTAGTAAAGTAACCCAAATCTGTCATTTATAACTTCTTTCTTTTAAGTGTATGCAACAGAGATGAAACAGTATTTCTCTACTCTCAACTTAGCTCTGCTTCTCCTTTCCTTCCAAGCTAAATTCAACTCTCAGATCTCCCATGAAAAGCATGAGTGTGATATATTATTTATAAATATTAAAATCCCTGAATTCTTACTACAAGGGCAAATTATGTTAAGGTAGAGTTCCTTTTTTTTTTTAAGATTTTATTTATTCATTTGAGAGAGAGAGTGTGTGCACTGGAGGTGGGGAGGAGCAGAGGGTGAAGGAGGGGCAGAGGGAGAGGGAAAAGCAGACTCTCCACTGAGCCTGGAGTCCATTGTGAAGGGGGGGTGCTCGATGCCAGAAGTGCGGATCACACCCTGAGCTGAAGGCAGATGCTTAACCAACTGAACCACCGAGGTGCCCCTGAAGTGGAGTTCCTTAATAATCTACTATTTTATTTACTTTCTCTTCCTTAAATATTGCCGTAGGTTTCTTCTCTACCAGCCTGAACTTTACCATTTTATTTTCACTCACAACCATGGAGTATTAAAGAGCTTAAACTCTGTTTCATATACAAATACAGATACAATATAGAGATATAGATATCAAGTAAAGTAAGTTCTCTCAGTGAAGAACTATGATAAAGTTGTAAGAAAACAATAGATTTGGTATAAGAGATTTTAGTCCCAGTTGTTTGATAAGTTAGATGTGTCTAACTTTATTTTTATTATTTTTATTTTTTTTAAAGATTTTTATTTATTTATTGAGAGAGAGAGAGAGCATGAGAGGGAGGAGGGTCAGAGGGAGACGCATACCCCCTGCTGAGCAGGGAGCCCAATGTGGGACTTGATCCTGGGACTCCGGGATCATAACCTGAGCCGAAGGCAGTTGCTTAATCAACTTAGCCACCCAGGTGGCTCAGATGTGTCTAACTTTAAACAAATCTAACACTGCACATGTAAATTAGGATTAAAAGAAATACGAGCAAACTTTGGAAAATAAGTATTCCTTTTGAAATATTTTTATCTTATGAATCCTTTCAAAAACTTTCCCCTAGGGGCGCCTGGGTGGCTCAGTTGGTTAAGCAACTGCCTTCAGCTCAGGTCATGATCTCAGGGTCCTGGGATGGAGCCCCGCATCGCATCGGGCTCCCTGCTCAGTGGGGAGTCTGCTTCTCCCTCTGACCCTCCCCTGCTTGTGTTCCCTCTCTCGCTGTCTCTCTCTGTCAATTAAATAAATAAATAAAATCTTAATAAAAAAAAAACTTTCCCCTATATATGCTTAACATGGAATCAAATGTAGTTTGCTACTAAATTGTAGGCACTATATATCTCCCTCGGCAGCTTGGAGGAACATCAAGGATGATGCCTTTCAGCTATAGAGAAGGGGGTGGGGTTGGTAGGGGTGGAGAGTGGGAGGAGAGAGAGAGCCTTCAAAATATAAGCTTAAGAAGAGAGCACCTGGGTGGCTCAGATGGTTAGGCATGTGCCTTTGGCTCAGGTCATGATCCTAGGACCCTGGGATCGGACCCTGGGATGGAGGCCCATGTTGGGCTCCTTGCTCATCAGGGAGCCTGTTTCTCCCTCCGCCTGCCGCTCCCCCTGCTTGTGATCTCTCTGCCAAATAAATAAATACAATCTTTAAAAAAAATGTAAGCTCATGAAAGGAGAAAAGGAGAGAGAGAGCAAGAAAAAGAGACAAACCAAGAAACAGACTCTTAGTTATAGAGAACAAACTGATGGTCACCAGAGGGGTGGTGGATGGGAGGATGGGGGAAATAGGTCATGGGGATTATAGAGTACACACACTTACCATGATGAGCACGGAGTAATATGGAAGTGCTGAGTCACTATATTGTACACCCGAAACTAATATAACACTGTATGTTAACTATACTGGAACTAAAATAAAAAACTTAATAAAAAAATGAAAACAAACAAAATGTAAGCTTGTGAAAGTTTGTAAACATTGTACTTTTTTTGGTTCTTGTCAGCAAGCCACCTTAATGCATTTGTCTTGCCTCCTGGTCCACTGGTTCTTTCTGAAGCTGCCTTACTTTCTCCTGTGCATTTCTTTTTCCATCAGTCCTATCGTAAGGGGACTGGATTTACAATATGCGAAGTATTGCCTTCTTTTGTCTTTCCTTTCACTCTATGGCCCCATCCCTAAAGAAAATGCACTCTTTCATCTCACAGATGCTTCTTGCTGTTCCCGGTGGACAATTATAGAGCACGGATTGCAAATTCAAATTCCTGTAGGAGCCAGAGTGGGGAAGACGGGGCAGAGATCATGGAGAACTGGAGGGGTACCCCATCCAAGGAGGCAGCAACTGTCAAACTTCAGTTGACTCTTAACTGTGAAAAAATGGGATCCCAACATTGCCAGGTCTTTTGATTTTTCAGAAGACCTGGAAATCCAGGTTTTGTGTTGGAATTCCCCCACTGTTTAATGTTGGCAACTAACTCAATAAAGACAACAGCAACAGACCTTTTGCAGAATTGACGATGCAGAATTGAGAAAATGAATAGAGAGGTACAAGGTCTGGGTGGTGAAATAAAATACATAAGGACCTCAGTAGGTGAGGTAAGATGATCTAGCCAACAAAGAACTGGGGGAGAAAGAGGGTGAGAGGAAAAGAGGTGCCAGAGTTGGGCAATCCAGATGTGGAGAGGTAGGTGGGTTGTGAGTTTGGGGCTCCGGCATACTCTACAGATGAGAACTCTTCTCAGGCTGGAGGTGGGTGAGGAAAGAGCATGAATGAATGTGGGTGAATACGGATCAGAATGGGATTCCTTTTAATGTTCTTCAGAGAAATTAGATAAATATTGGAATTCTTTTTAAAGTTCTTTTTGGGGCACCTGGGTGGCTCAGTCGGTTAAGTGTCTGCCTTCAGCTCGGGTCATGATCCCAGGGTCCTGGGATTGAGTCCTGCATCGGGCTCCCTGCTCGGCGGGAAGCCTGCTTCTCCCTCTCCTCCCTGCTTGGGCTCTCTCTCGCTATCTCTGTCTCTCTCTCTCTCTCTCTCGCAAATAAATAAAAAATAAAATCTTTAAAAAAAAATAAAGTTCTTTTTGGATGCAGGATTGGCCTTTTAAAATATGACTCCATGTGGAGACCAGATCACTTAGAGCCCTGGGGATGAGTAGGAATAAGATTCTTGCAGACAATAGAAAATAAGTCTGAATAATTTAAGAAAACAGATTGATTGGAAGGACATTGGGTACATCAAAGAATTGGTAGGAGAACTGGCAAAGCGGGCTCAGAAAGTGAGCCAAACTAAGGGGACGAGGCCGTCTGGAACACAGCTGGATCATACCACCGGAACAGTCTGCTTATCTTGTCACTACAGGACATTCACTGTTTCAGCCCTTAACTCTGCTCTCACTGCTGTCACTCCACCGGATGCGGCTCCCAGCACCAGAATTAACGCTGTAATATGCCATTCTTGCTTCTTTGTATCAAGACTCCAAGTCGTGTGTAGGGAGTTTCTAGATGGTTGACATTAGGTCACATGCCTATTCCCTAGCTGTGAGGAATCTGGGAGAACAGGTGTTGGTTCTTTTTGGCCTCCTTGGTAGGAGGCAGAAACTGCCCTCTGCCCAAACTCATGGTTTGGGCAATGATGGCTCCCAAATAGGAAGCCTATTTGTATCACCAAACATGGCAGCCAGACATGTGCTATAGAACCTCATTAGAAGTAGTACCTTGTGTGAAGGATGATTAGGAGATGGCCATTGTATCAGTCAGAGTAGGATTCATTATGCTGCAGTGACAAAACCTCAGTGGTTTACAGCAACAAAAGTTTATCCCTCACTCATGTCTATTGCAGATGGTCCGTATTGTCTTCACTTTCGGACCCAGTTGATGAAGCTTCTCTACCTGGAACACGGCTGATCTCACAGCTGCAGGGGTGGGGCATGAGGAGAGCAGAGCAAGCCACACTCTGACTCTTAAAGCTTATACTTGGCAGTGACAAACATAATTTTGCTCACATGTTATGGGTCAAAACAAATCATATGTCCAAACCGGATATGTGATATGATCCCAAGGAGGGGCAATTACTATCTTTGAAAAAGGATAAGGTGTAACCCTGCCATTATCAGGGAGGAGGGAAAGGTGTGTTAGGTAGTGGGAATGAGCAAATTAGAGGCAAGAAATAGAATGATGTTTGGGCAGTAAATAACATGTTGTTAATGATGTTTAAGGCTCAAGGCAGGAGAAAGTAAGCAGTAGTAACAGAGGAGAATAGACAATACCCTTGTCCTCAGGATTAAAGAGCTTGATCCTTATTCTGTAGGCAATTAAACATCCTTGTGGGTATTTAAACCAGAAGATGACATGGCTAGATTTATGCTTTAGACAGATTGCTCTGTGTGAAGGATAATTTGAGAGAGATCTGTTAGGAGGCAATTGCATTTGTTCAGGTGAAGAGTGATGACAGCCTGAACCAGAGAAGCTAATGGGGTGAGGACACCGAGACAGAGAAGAGGCAGGGTGGCTGGCTGTGTTGATTGATCAGATGTGAAGGGTCAGAGAAAGGAGGGAGAGAGGATGCTCTAAAGTGTCCAGCCTGGGCAATTCAATTCTTTAACCTACCTACCAAATAATAAAGCTGAGCGTCCAGCATCACCAAAGCATCTTGCAATTTAGAATCTTCTCTTTCCCTCGATGTATAACATAGTGGCCAAGGCTAAAAGCTCCTAAGAAAATCAGAACGGCTGCATATCACCATCAAATCCTAGTGTAAAAAGATGGAAGTCAGATATGAATGTTCTTCCTCAAGGGACTACTTGATCTGTTTTTTTCCATTTAGCTTCCTTTTTATCTTCCTATCTTGCTTCTTATCCATTCTTTATGTTCAGTGTTGCTAGAGTGAGAAGGGTACTCACTTTCACACATGACTGATGAAAGTGTAAATTCCAGCAAGCTTTTTTTTTGTTTTGTTTTTCCAGCAAGCTTTTTGGAAAACAATTCGGCAATACGTTCCAAGAACTTAACTATGTTCAGACTTTGGCCAGATAATTCTACATCTAGTAATCGAACATACGAAAATAATTATCAATGGACAAAGATTTATATACACAAGTGTTTATTCCAGCAATATTTATGATTATAAAATAACTGGAAACAACCTCAACGTAAAAATTGGGATATTGTTAGGACACATCTATGTTTTCATTAATAATATTTTCAAAAGATTTTAAATGAAATGGAAGAATGCTGATATCATAATGTTAAGAAAAAACAAGATATAAAAGGAAATACTTATTATAATATCAAGTTGTTTTATAAGAGCAGAGAAAAACTGGAAGAAATTACATCAGAGAGTTGTGGTATTGTGGATGACTTTCATTTTATTTTCTTTTCATTGTCCCCCAGTTTTTGGAAAGTAATGATTTCTTTTATAATCAGAAGAAAAGCCACTTTCCCAACCCTACCCCACCTGCACTTCTTAGATCAACTCTGAGCTGATAAGGCAAGGTCAGTGACAATGTGAAATAGTTAAAAGACAGGGAAGTTAACTCAACTCTTGGGACAAATTACTAGAAAAGAGGGTGCAACACCAAGCTGAGCTGTACTCACCTACCCATAGGAGTTTAACAATTAGTTAGTAGCTGATTAATGCTGCATTAGATACCTGTCAGAATTACAGAGAAGAGCTGAGCTTTTGAATTTGCCCATTAGAGGTTAGGGACTGGAAGCTAGAAGATACCAAGCCACCAGGGGGACTCAACTAATAGAGATGGCCTCTCACCTTCTGCCTCTTCCTCCATCCTTCAACCAGAACAGCTCTGTCACCTGAGTGTCCTCCACCTTGCAGGACAGGACCAAAGCTTAACTCCTCCCATCCAATTCCTGGCTCTGAATAATTATCGGGGAGAGAGCAAGCATGGGCCTGGGAAACATGTCACTCTCTAATTATGGTTAATAAGGCCCTTAAAAATTGGTCACCAGCCAAAAAACATTGGAGGGGGAGGGAGAAAGAATCTACCAGCTCCCTCAATTACATCAACGATTTGCTAGGCAGTTGGTACAGTTTTCCCGGTTATACCATCCATGGAAAGAGTAGAGAGAAGGAGACAGATTCAGGGAATATTTAGGAGATAGGATAATCAGGGCTTTGTGGTTGATTATATGGGCAGAGTGAAGGGAAGGGCGTAATGACTGGGGACTGTTTGGGGTCAGAGGGACTAAATAGTGTCACTGGCAGATGTGGCAGGACCAGGACTGAGAAGGTGGCCTGTGGATTTGGTTTGGTGATATCAACCAAAGAGGTGAAGGAGATGGCTCCCTTGATCTGGATATTGGTTACTTTCAGGGAAAATAAATGTATTAATGATGATGGGATACAATTTTCTTATTATCAGAGAAGCAGCACAAATATGGAAAGAGGAACACTAGAATAAACTCTGTGGAACTGGATTAGATGTATAGGTAATGCTGTGAACTCATAGTTGTTTTAATGTGTAGATAGATATAGATATATATAGATGTTGGGTAGGCATAGAACTTTTCCTGGCTCGTTCTGGCAAGAGGCCTGAAACCAGTGGTGCTCTTATAACAAAGAGCAACTTAGCACCCAGATCTTGGTTTCTAAACACCCTACCTAAAGGAACCAGGATTCATTGGATAAGTTGCCGATTCCAGGGCTGTTCCAAGGAAAACACAAGATGAATCTGAAACATCTGCTTGCTCCAGAAAATAAAGAAGCTCTCAAAAAATATTGGGAGCATGTTGGGGTCCCAGGGTGGCTCAGTCGGTTAAGCGTCTGCCTTCGGCTCAGGTCATGATTCCAGGGTCCTGGGATCGAGCCCCACATCAGGCTCCCTGCTCAGCAGGAAGCCTGCTTCTCCCTCTCCCACTCCCCCTGCTTGTGTTCCCTCTCTTGCTGTCTCTCTCTCTGTCAAATAAACAAACAAACAAACAAACAAACAAATAAATACAATATTAAAAAATAAATAAATAGATAAATAAATAAATAAAATCTTAAAAAAATATTGGGATCATGTTAAACGACACAGGATTCAACTGGAAAAGGCTCCCACTGGCCAAATACGAAACAAATTGAGCACCAAAATAAATAATATTAATAATGGATTATAAACTACTGAATAAAATAAGAATCCATAAATCTACACTGATACAAGGAAATGAATAAATAAATAGAAAGCTCTACTTTATGGTAGAATGCCAACTAATTAATGTAGAAGAAATAATGTAATTAGAAAATCACCATGTGGTAACAACCCTAGTAATTAATGGTTCAGGCAAAATAGTGGGTGAAAGTTTGATGAGAAAAAGGATATTTACATCATCCCAAAGTATCTCCCTATAAAATACTTAGAAATTACTTTCAGATTAATAACTAATTAATGAGTTTGCAGTGGAAAAACAAAATAAGAACTAACATTACCTGTAACAGAACAAAATAACATTGTAGATTTCCTGATACAATGCACTAAGAACGCAGCATCACATTTGTGATATTCCTGCCCCTCAAATCATAACCTGAATCTAATCATGAGGAAACAATAGACAAACCCAAATTGAAAGCCTTCAAAATGTCTGACCTTCAAAAATGTCAAGATCTTAAAGACAAGAAAAGCCCGAGAAACTGTCCAGATTGAAGAAAATACATGACAACCTAATGCTGTGCGTGCTTCTGGGTTGGGTCCAGAACAGAAAGGAAAGGGGAAAATAGGAAGGCTTTAAAAAAATTATTTGTTGGGGCATCTGGGTGGCTCAGTCAGTTAAGCGTCTGCCTTCAGCTCAGGTCATGATCCCAGGGGCCTGGGATTGAGCCCCACATCGAGCCCCACGTGGGGCTCCCTGCTCAGCGGGAAGTCTGCTTCTCTCTCTTCCTCTGCCATGCCCCCTGCTTGTGCTCTCTGGCTCTCTCTCTCTGTCAAATAAAGAAATACAATAAAAAATTTAAAATTATTTGTTTTGTTTTTTTTTTGCTTATTTTGTTCCGTTTTATGTTTGTTATCATGGACAGTATTGGGATAATTGAAATATGGATGAAGTCTGTGGATTAGATAGTACTGTATCAATGTTAATTTCTTGATTTTGATAGGTATGCTGTAGTTGTGTAGAATAGTGCCCTTGTTTATAAAGCCAAGGGGCATCGTGTCTGCAACTTATTCTTACATGGTTTAGAAAATTATATATGATTATATCTTGTATATTCATGTACGAGAGATAATGAGAAGGTGGGGGGTGGGAGGAAGAAAGAAAGGGAGAGGGAGAGAATGGTAAAATATTAATAAGTAGGAGAACCTGGGTCCTGGGTGAAGAATACATAGGATTTCTTTGCATCCTTTTCTGTAGCTTTGAAATGATCTCAAACTAAAAAACAAAAACAAAAACAACTTAACATAGAGAATGTAGCTATTCTTATTATGGTCTAATTGAAAATAATAAGAATATATTGAAAAACATATTCTTCAGAAGAATACCCTTGACACAGTATTAAAGATAGATATTGCTAAGGAACTGAATTAAGTAAGTGCCTTAAGGAGACAGCAAGCGTCAGTAATTTGTCCCCAGGGCCAACATTGTGCAAAGCCAGAAAGCAGATACGGCTCATATGGCTGATATGGCTGACTGGATCTAGATTACAACTTCTTGGTGAGACTCTAGTCCTTTCCTCCAGAGATCCACTAGAAGTAATAAGAGAAATGAAGCAATGTAATAGAAGACAATGCAATAAACCGATAAGCCAATAAGCACCACCTAGCGGCAAGAAGGTGATTTTTTCCCTAGGGTTAAAGATTGTCAAAAACAAAGGGATGGGCCAAACTGCTCTTTTCCTACCAGTAGGATGTGACAGTTTCCAATGTCGCACATCTTCATCAAGCTTGCTAAGATCAGACTTACCGAGTTTTATCAATTTAATGAGTATAGAATGGTATGTCCTATAAACAAAGTTAGATTAAGAGGTTTGGATTTTTGTTTTTTTAAGATTTTACTTTTTAAGGATTCTCTGCACCCAACACAGGGCTCGAACTTAAAACCCTGAGATCAAGAGTTGCATGCTCTACCAACTGAGCCAACCAGGTGCCCCAAGAGGCTTGTTTTATTTTATTTTATTTTTAAAAGATTTTATTTATTTATTTATTTATTTATTTATTTATTTATTTATTTTCTTATATATTTTTAAAATTTAAATTCAATTTCATTAACACATAGTGTATTATTAGTTTCAGGGGTATAATTTAGTGATTCATCAGTTGCATATAACACCCAGTGCTCATTACATCAAGTGCCCTCCTTAATGCCTATCACCCAGTTAGTTACCCCATCCTCCCACCCACCTCCCCTCCAGCAATCCACAGTTTGTTCCCTATAGTTAAGAGTCTCTTATGGTTTGCCTCCCTCTCTGTTTTTATTTATTTATTTTAGAGAGAGAGAGTGGGGGGAGAGGCAGAGGGACAGGGAGAGAAAGAGAATCTCAAGCCAACTCCGTGCTGAGCACAGAGCCGGATGCAGGGCTTGATCTTACAACCCTGAGATCATGACCTGAGCCAAAATCAAGACCCCAGTGTTCAACCTACTAGCCACCCAGGTGCCCCACGAAGAGGCTTGTTTTAGATTCAGGTTTATTTATTTAGGCAAGACTACTTCATACATGATGCTATATACTATCTATTGTATCACATCGAGAGGCACATAATGTCTGATTGGCAATCAGCAGGTTCAAATGTGGTCAACCTCATCCATCAATACATATAAGAATAAGGTACCTCATCAGCCTTTTACCCCGTGGTTTTAGCAACCACTGGTAATCATTGCTTAGATCCATCCTTTCATAAAAGATTCAAAAATGACAATCTAATTTTATCATTCCTTCTACATTTATTAACTGCAGTGCTTCTATAAAGAACTCTCCCTCATCAATGAGTAGGTTCCTTGAAGTCCAGCCCATATAGGAAAAGAAGTATATGTTTGATAATTTGCATATTATCAATTTTTAGAATAATGAGCTGGTAACCTAGCAATTTGGTGATCAAAAAGGTTTTTTTAAAAGAATTATTGGGATGCCTGGGTGGCTCAGTTGGTTAGGCATCTGCCTTTGGCTCAGGTCATGATCCCAGGGTCCTGGGATGGAATCCTGAGATGGGTTCCCTGCTCAGTGGGGAGCCTGCTTCTCCCTCTGCCTGCCACTCCCCCTGCTCCTGCACACACACACTCTCTCTCTCTGACCAATAAATAAAATCTTAAAAAAAAAGAAGAATTATTAAGGGGTGCCTGGGTGGCACAGTTGATTAAGCATCGGACTCTTACTTTCAGTTCAGGTCATGATCTCACAGTCCTGATCTCAGGGTCACGAGTCAGCTCCAGGTGAGGCTCTGTGCTCAGCATGGAGTCTGCTTACGACTCTCTCTCCCTCTTTCTCTCCCCCTCCCCCACTGTCAAAATAAATAAATAAATAAATCTTTTTAAAAAATTAAGAATTATTAAGAATTCCGGCAGGATTTTTACATATTTTTTATCCATTGCAATGATTACTTCTTTAAAAATACATTATCTTCGAGTATAATTTATATGCAATAAAATGCACCCATGAAAGAGTACAATTGAATGAGTTTTGAAAAATGTATATGCCTATGTAACTACCACCACAATCAGGGTATAAAACATTTCCATCATCAAAAAAGTTCTTTTGCACCCCTTTGCAGTCAGTCAGTCCTACCCCATCCCTGGCCCAAAGCAACTGCTGATCTGCTTTCTGTCACTATAGATTTGATTTAATTTTTTTAGAAATTCCTAAAAATGAAATCATTTCTCTGAATCCTTTTACTCAATTAGATCATATGATAAGTGCCTTATTATTCTTTTTGATGCTCATATTGTTGCCAATTTCAGCCAGCAGAGCCTCTTCAGTTTGGCTCTTGGTCATTTTGACATAACCCCTGTAGTGTTTGATAGCTTCCTGGTTTTCAGGCCCCAGATTCACCAAGTATATTTCTTATTCTAGATCTGAAATTAGCTATTTCACCATAGAATTTGCTTCCTTAGTATTTTGAGACTACACTCTGGGCACTAGTGTTGCTTGTTGCATCCCTATTAAGTTATTATTAACTTATTAATAAGTAATAAGTTATTATTACTTCCAGACCTTTCCAGTTAGCAGAACAAGGAAATAACCATTTTTTTGAAAGAGAAAAGTAAGTAATGAGTTCATATTGATAATTTCTATTTAATTTGAAGATTAGAAATTTCAGCTAATTTTTTATTTTATATTTTATCTCTGTTCTCTTAAGATAAAAATTTTGTTTTTATAACATTAACATAATTATTTGTTTTCAGGAAGGATCAAAGTATATGATTAAAATATATGGTAGGAAAAAGCAAATATGTAATTATTAATTGTTAATGATTAATATTTTTATTAAAATATATGTGCATAAGTATTTTTAAAATAACAGTTTCAAAAGAGTAATCACAGTATTTTAATTAACACTAAAACAACTAAATATAGGTTAAGATTTCTTTGTCATTCCTATAGTCTTTAAAATATATCCCACAAAAAAATGTAGTCAAAATATTGCTTTCACGATCACCTGAAATAGCTCTTCTCTGGTTGTGCCATCAACTTCATGTAGAATTAAGCTCACTTGTTTCAGTTTGGCTTAGATTTTTAGGGATTGTTTTGTTCTTTTATTTTTTTAAGTTAACCTTATGTTTTTAAGTTATTTAATAGCCACATTTGCAAGGTTCCAGATCAAAACCATCTGACAAATTTCATTCAGAAAGGTTTATTTCCATCTCTTATTTAATAGATTTTATCTTTTGAAAGCAATTTCAGGTTTACAGAAAAATGGACAGAAAGAACAGAGTTCCAATAAAATTAAAAAAAAAAAAAGAAAGAACAGAGTTCCTATATACTCTCTTACCCTTCCCCCTTCCCCCATCCTCCACCCTTTCCCCTTTATTAACATCTTGCATTAATGTGTGGTACATTTGTTACAATTGATGAGCCAATGTTGATACATTATTATTAACCAAAGACCATGTTTTATACTAAGGGTCATTCTTTGTGTCGTACATTCTATGGGGTTTGACACATGTATAACATGTATCCACCATTACAATATGATGCAGAATAGTTTCAGGGCCCCCAAAATCCCCTATGTTCCACTTATTCATCCGTCCCTTCTTTCCTCCCACCTCCTCAACTACTGGCAACCACTCATCTTTTTACTGTCTTCATACTTTTGCCTTTTCCAGAATGCCATATAATTGGAGTCATACAGTACATAGCCTTTTCATATTCGCTTCTTTTGCTTAGCAATACGCATTTTTAAAAAAGATTTATTTATTTATTTTAGAGAGAAAGGGAGCGCAAGCGAGTGTGGTGGGGAGGGCAGAGGGAGAGGGAGAGAAAGTCTCAAGCTGATTCGGCACTCAGCCAGAGCCGGAGGTGGACTCCACCTCACGACCCTGAGATCAGGACCTGAGCCCAACCTGAGCTGAAACCAAGAGTTGGAGGCTTACCTGACTGAGCCACCCAGGCGCCCCAGCAATATGCATTTAAGATTCCTCCATGTCTTTTTGTCCCTTGATAGCTTATTTCTTTTTATTGAACTTAGTAATATTCCATTCTCTGAATGTACCACAGTTGTTTATCCATTCACCTACTGAAGACGTCTTGTTGCTTCTAAGTTTTAACAATTATGAATAAAGCTGCTATAAACATCCATGTGTAGGGTTTTGGGTGGATATGTTTTTAACTTATTTGGGCAAGTACTAAGGGGTATGATTTGGTAGGAGTATGTTTAGTTTTATAAGAAACTGCCAAACTATTTTCCAAAGTGGCTGTACCGTTTTGTATTTCTACCAGAAATGAATGACAGTTCCTATTATACCACATCCTTGCTAACTTTTGGTGCTGTCAGTGTTTTGGATTTTAGCCATTCTAATATGTATATAGTGGTATACCACTGTTGTTTTAATTTGCAATTCCCTAATGACATATAATGTTGAGCATCTTTTCATATGGTTATTTGACATCTCCTGCTTCCTGGTTGTTTTTTTTCTTCCACTATAGGTAACCATTTTCTTTTTAATTTTCTTAAAGGATTTTTATTTATTTATTTGACAGAGAGAGAGAGAGAGAGAACAAGCAGGTGAGCAGGGGAGGGAGAAGCAGGCTTCCTGCTGAGCAGGGAGCCTGATGTGGGGCTTGATCCCGGGACCCTGGGATCATAACCCGAGCCGAAGGCAGACACTTGACTGACTGAGCCACCCAGGTGCCCCTAGATAACCATTTTATATTGGTTTTTGGTTTAACCCTACTATTGCTACTTTTAAAAAATAACACACACACACAAACATGTATAGTCCCTCTTTCTTACACAGAAGGTAACATACTGTCCATATTCCATAGCATTTTTTTTTACAGAAGTATAGGATTTCATCATATGGATGTACCAGTATTTCTTAAACCATTCCCTTATTGATGGACATTGAATGGTTTACAACATTTTGCTATGATAAAAATACTACAATGAATAACCTTGTACATACATCATTTCATATTTCTGCCTGTATATCTTTGAGATACAGTTAGAGTTATATGCTGTCCAAGGTTAAATGCATATGTAATTTTGCTAGATATTGTCAAATTCTCCTTATACGATTTCTGCACTCCCACCAGCAATGTATGAAAATGACTGTTTCCCTACAGACTTGCCAATAAGATTTTTTTTGTCAAACTTAAGGATTTTGCCAACATGATAGATGAAAAACTGTAATGTTCTGTATTTTAGCTGGGTGGTGGGTACATGGAAGTTTGTTCTATTCTTAATTACACATTTCATGCATCTAACATATTTCATAAAATAAGCCACCATAAGGAATTTCTTTTAAATAAAATAGGTTTTCTATTTTGGTCTTAGAAGAAATATGCCACTTTTACTGATAATCTAAATGTTGACTAAAGAATTGGAATAATTCATAACTAAAACTGGAAAGAATCTCAGAGGCAAGAAATTTCTGATCCTATCATTTAGCAAATGAAAGCTCTTTGACTCAAAAAGTCAAGTAATTAACTTCAAGTCACATGATTAATGAAAAATAAGCTTACTTTTTAAAAAATTATATTTAAGTAGGCTACACGCCCAATGCGGGGCTTCAATTTATGACCCCGAGATTAAGAGTTTTATGCTCTATAAACTGAGCCAGCCAAGTGCCCCTAAGCTCACTTTTAACTAAAGCTAAAAACTCACTTTATATATTGCAGTCAATATATAAAATTATGAAGAACACTGTCCAAGAAACTGGTAGGCATACCACACATCTTCATGACAATTCCACTAAGTGTAAATGATACAGGAAGTAGAAAAAAAAGATACAGGAAGTAGAATTTATTGCCTCAAAGCCAAGGCTGGACTGACTGCCGCTGTGTGTTTCTTTCTTTCTTTCTTTCTCTCTCTCTTTTTTTTTATGTATTCATTCTCGAGACAGACGGAGAGAGAGAGCAAGAGAGAAAGCAGGAGCAGGGGGAGGAGCAGAAGGAGAGAGACAAGCAGCCTCCACGGTGAACACCGAGCCCCATGCGGGGCTTGATTCCAGGGCCGTGAGATCATAACCTGAACCCAAACCAAGAGCCCAGCGCTTAACTGACTGAGCCACCTGGGCGCCCCTGCTGGGTTTCTAAATGCAGCTGTGAAACCCAATGTCATTTGGTTCTGACAGCCTTATTAATTATCTTTCTCTTTTTTCAGCTTTACAGTAGACTAGATCAGCTAATGGGCTTCCTGCAAATAGTCCCCGAATTTATGATACGAATCTGTAGACAAGGCCTGTAAGTATTAGAAATTCTCTGTCAATCTTGCTATGACAAACTTGTTTGTAATTCTTGAGAGCAGAGTATGGAGAAATACCTTTTTGAATTGGATCTATTCTTATGGGGTGGCAAGATGAGACTGCAGTGGCTTCACAGTTTTATTCTCATTTTATGGTGCAGATACTTAAAGTATTTTGTATTAAATTTGCATTCTGAGGCTTCTTAACAGAAGCAACAAGGTGCAACCAATTACCCATTGATATTATTCAAAACAAAAGAAAAATAATGTTTTGGTTCAGGATCCAATGTAATCTGGGATTTTGTAACTGCATGCAGTTGCCATTTTGCTTGATTTTTCTATCTTGAATTCAATTCCTCAGGTTTTCTTTGTGACTTTGACATTTTTGAAGCATCAGGCTTGTTACTTTGTAGAATGTCCTTCAGTTTGAATTTGTCTGATGGTCCCTCGTGCTTAGACTCAGGTCATGCATTTGGAGCAGGAGTAACACAGAAGTGGGGCACCTGGGGGGCTCAGTTGGTTAAGTGTCGGACTCTTGGTTTTGGCTCAGGTCATGATCTCAGGTCATGAGATCAAGCCCTGCATTGGGCTCTGTGCTCAGCACAAGTCTACTTGAGATTCTCTCCCTCTGCCCCTCCCTGCCACTCACGCGTGTGTGTGCGTGCTCTTTCTCTCTCAAATAAAATAAATAAATAAAATCTTAAAAAAAGGGGGTAATACAGAAGCAACACTGTTCTCAGTGCATCATGTCCTACATATATTGATGTGTCCCAGTAATCATGATGTTAGCTGCAGCTACTTGTGTTAAAGCAATGTCTATATGGTTTCTCCACTGTAAAGTTACTATGTTTTTTTCTTTGTAAGTAAAAAGCAATTTGTGGGGAGATATTTTGAGATTATATCTTTTTTTTCTTTTTTAGCGAGGGGCAGGAGGGGTAGAGGGAGAGGGAGAATCCTAAGCCAGCTCCATGCCCAATGCCAGCCTTGAGATCATGACCTGAGCTGAAATCAAGAGTTGGATGCCCAACTGAGTCACCCAGTGTCCCTTGAGATTATATATTGTTTCTCATCAAACTTTTACTTAGCCAATCATCCACTGATGATTCTTGACTGAACCAATAGTTACTGTGATGGTCACCAAATGGTGGCATAAAGATATTTTTTAGTTTGGATTTTTTTAAAATATGTTTTGTTTACATGTTTATAAAATGTATCTGATGCCAGAGAAAATCAAACAGCTCAAATCAGTGACCCAGAGAGGTTGTGAAATGGCAACGACAAGTAATTTGCAAAATTAACAAAGACTAATTAAAAGTCAGAATGAACAAGTCTCTCACTGCTTAACCCTGTCTTTTGATCAGTAACTATAAGAGGTGAAAGAAAGCTTGAGAAACACTTTAAATTTTATTTGTCACACATGCCTTGGGAGATAAATAAAAACGGTCCAACACTTAATGTAAACTTGAAAAAGGATGTTCATGGGCTTAATTGGAGCTTACTCTCACATCAAGAACTTATCACTGGGATGAAATTAACTCTACTAATGAATTCGAGCCCTACAAGACTGCTTCCATATGCCTTGCTTTCATATTTCTCCAAAGAAATTTGAGTGTTTCCTTATTAATAACTTAAACAAAATTAATTATTAAATATTTAAAACATACAGGAAATAATATTACAACCATTTACTCACCACTCTGAATTTAAATATTTACATTTTATCATCTTTGCTTAAGAATGTTTTTTCTCTAGGGGCACCTGGATGGCTCAGTTGGTTAAGTGTCTGTCTTTGGCTAAGGTCATGATCTCAGGGTCCTGAGATCGAGTTCTGCATTGCTCCGCAGGGAGTCTGCTTCTCCCTCTCCCTCTGTCACTCCCCTAGCTCGTGCTTGCTCTCTCTCTCTCTCAAATGAATAAATAAAATCTTCAAAATAAGAATGTTTTTTCTAAATAAAAAAATATATTATATATACTTATCTAACATTGTTTTATGCATGTCAAATGTATCCTATTACCATTTAATTTCATTTTTACTTAGTATAATATTTTTGAAATTTATCCACCTTGATACATGTAGATATGATCTACTCATTTTAACTACTTATGGAAATCCATTGTATGAATAATCACGTTGTTTATTCATTTCCCAGCTGATAGAGAACTAGACTGTTTTTATGTTTTTATTTATTACTGTCTCAAAAGGTGTAATAAATATCCTTGTTTTTTTTTTTTAAGATTTTATTTACTTAACAGAGACAGACACAGTGAGAGAGGGAACACAAGCAGGGTGAGTGGGAGAGGGAGAAGCAGGCTTCCTGTGGAGCAAGGAGCCCGATGCAGGGCTCGATCCCAGGACCCTGGGATCACGACATGAGCCGAAGGCAGACGCTTAACGACTGAGCCACCCAAGTGCCCCTATCCTTGTGTGTTCTTTGTGTATATGTTGGGCAAGTTTCTCTGTAGTAAAAAAAATTGCCCTGAGTCATGGTGTAACCACATCTTCAGTTTTACTATGTATTGCCAAATTTGTTTCCAAATGTTTGTACCAATTTAAACTCCTATCAGCAACTCATATCCTCTCCTATACTTGGTGCTGTCAGACTTTATACTTTGTTTCCAACTGGAAGGATATGAATGATCTTTTTATTACTTAAATTTGCATTTCCTTTTTTTTATGAACTATTGAAGTATAATTGACATACAATGTTATATTAGTTTCAGGTCTACAACATAGTGATTTGACAATTCTATACATTACAAGATGCTCACTGTAAGTATAGTTACCATCTGTCACCATACAATGTTATTACAATATTGATGATATTCTCTATGTTGTACTTTTCATCCCTGTGACTTATTTACTTTATAACTGGACATTTGTACCTCTTAATCTCCTTTACCTATTCTACCCATCCCCCTAAGCCCCTGCTCTCTGGCAACCACCAATTTGTTTTCTGTATTTATGATCTGTCTTTGTTTTTTTTATTGCTTGTTTCTTAGATTTCATATAGAAGTGAAATCTTATGGTATTCATCTTTCTTTGTCTGACATATTTAACTTAGCATGATACCTCTATCCCCATCCAAGTTGCTGCGAATGTCAAAATCTCATTTTTTTTAAAGATTTTATTTATTTTTTAACAGAGAGAGAGAGACAGCGAGAGGGGGACACAAGCAGGGGGAGTGGGAGAGGGAGAAGCAGGCTTCCCACTGAGCAGGGAGCCGGATGTGGGACTCGATCCCAGGACCCTGGGATCATGACCTGAGCCGAAGCAGATGCTTAACGACTGAGCCACCCAGGCGCCCCAATCTCATTCTTTTTTATGGCTAACATTCCATCTTCTTTATCCATCCATCAGTCATTGGGCACTTGGGCTGCTTCCATATCTTGGCTACAGTAAATAATGCTACAAAAAACATAGGGGTGCATGTATCTTTTCGAATTAGTGTTTTCATTTTCCTTGGGTAAATACCTACTATTGGAATTACTGGATTGTATGGTATTTCTATTTTTATTCGTTTGAAGAAACTCCATACTGTTTTTCACGGTGGCTTCTTTTCATGTTTTTGCTATTGGGTTTTTCTTTCTCTGTGATATACCTGTTTATATCTTTGCTCATTTTTGTTTGGGTTGTCATTCTTCGTAAGAGTTCTTTATTATGGATCTTAATCTTTTTTTCTATGCCTTGCAAACACTTTCTCTCTCCTTTATATTGATTACTTTGTTTTTAAGGCTCTAGATAAATAGAAATTTTAAGTTTAATGCAGCTAAAAGTATTAATCATATCATTTCATTTGGTTTATGTCTTAACTACCAGACAATTGGCATAGTACTTAGAGAATTTACCTGGATGAGACCTATTTGTCTGTGTTATACATTCCCTGGTTCTATATCCCTAAAATGTCTCTGGAAGCAGAAGAAACTAAGAAAATCCTTAGAGTGTGAAGATAGTGGGTAATCTTAAGACTGGCTGCACTTTGGGCAAATGTCTTCCCTGAGCTAAATGGAAGAGGTTCTCACCAACTCACAGGTCTAGTACACATGGTAACTGAATGAATAAGAGTGCAGTTACCACACAAAGGAAACTTTATTTGAGCAAGTAAGTATAACTTCCAAAGCCCTTACTCCCCAAGCAAGGGTGAATGGGTTCCTTTTATTTAGGGTTAAGATGAATATTTAGAAAGGAGAGCCTTGTCATTGTATGTAGAGGCAGGCATAAAGTAAAGTTTGCACCTTAAGGACACATGCCTATAAACACACTGTATCGTCATGTAAATGAGGCTTGTGCTCTTCCTGGGGTGGGGATTTTAGTATTACAATGAGGTAAGGGTAGTGTCAGTCACTTCATGGGTCACTCCATGGGTCACTCCATGGTCCATCTGCGCAGGTGTGAGTCAGGAGTTAAGCTCAAACTGGTCTGAGTGGTCTGGGCTGCTGGAGCTCTTCATCTGGGCAGTTGTTATTGCTCAAGGTGTAGTTTCGGTTTCCTTCACAGGAGGCTGGTCAGGTCTTTTGCCAGAGTAAGAGATAAGGTGGAGAAAAAAGAGCTTAAGGAAAAATGTGGGACAAAGGTCAGTGGGTACAAGCAGGTGAGCAGTAAAGGTCAGGTTTTGGGGTCTGGTTGGTGACAGTATCAGTTTTTGTTTTGTTTTGGGGAGGGCAGGAGTTGAACCAGATAGATGGGCTTTTGTTGCTTAACAATTATTATCATTCACATTATTCCTTTTTTTTTTTTTAAGATTTTATTTGTTTATTTGAGAGAGTGAGTGAGAGAGAGAGAGAGCACACATGAGCAGGGGCAGAAGGAGAGGAAGAAGCAGGCTCCCTTGCTGAGCAGGGAGACGTGGGGCTCAGTCTCAGAACACTGGGATCATGAGCTGAGCCGAAGGCAGACGCTTAACCGACTGAGCCACCCAGGCGCCCTGGAATATGCTACTCTTTAAAAAAGAAAAACTTGGGTGCCTGGGTGGCTCAGTTGGTTAAGCGACTGCCTTCGGCTCAGGTCATGATCCTGGAGTCCCAGGATCGAGTCCCACATCAGGCTCCCTGCTCAGCGGGGGGGGGGGGTGGGGGGGGGGGGGGGGTGTCTGCTTCTCCCTCTGACCCTCTTCCCTCTCATGCTCTCTGTCTCTCATTCTCTCTCTCTCAAATAAATAAATAAAATCTTTAAAAAAAATAAAAATAAAAAACAAAAACTTAAACATTACTGCATAGGAGTTGCCAAGATATCTCTCATAACATCCTGCTATGTAGGAAAGATGTTAGGGTTTGAAGCCAATGGCCAAGAAAGAAGGTGGTTTTATGAAAGCATGGGGCCAGGACTTGTGGGCTGAAAGAGCTGCATTGGGGTCATGAGGAGTGGCCTATTATATACTTTCAAGTTGGGAGGGGGATAGCGAAAGTCTCTAAGGAATTATGGAAGCAAGGTTTCCATGACCTTGAGGGGGCTAGCTATTGTTGGGGAAAGGTCATTTATTACTGTCTTGTAAAACCTTAGTCATGAGACCTTTCAGATGTATATCAGTGTGTCATATGCTTGGCGGATGATTGCCAACCTGTATCTTGGGGGGTAGAGATAAAGGAAGTTTGCAAAGGAATTTTTATATGTTAAAGTAACTTACAGGATCCTGGGGGTCGGGCTAAGATTGCCTTCTGCCCTATTGACATCGAGCGAGGCAGCCAAGTTCCTAGAGGAATGTCACTCTGCCTGTTTCAGGGACTTGTCAGTGGGCTATAGGTAGTAAGAAAATTTAATTTTTCTTTTGCCTTTGTTTCCCCCATCACTCTTAGTTCTGTGGATGACAGCTGGGATTTGTAACACCTGATGCCTACTGCTATGTCATTTGTTAAGAAATTTCTTTCCTGGAAGAATTAGACGAGGCACTACTTTGCATATCCATAATGAAACAGCTCATACCCTACTCTGTCTTGCTGAATGCTTGAATAGTAGGATGTATGTACAAAGATGACACGCTACCTATCTTTCTTCCACCAGGGAGAACAAGGTAGCACAGCGTCCTTTTGAATGACTGTGGGAAGTAGAAAAATTACTTTCTCCCTAAGACGAGTGGGGTGAATCAAGCCAAGGTTTAAAATCCTTGATGAATTTTCCTCATTATGCAAACTGTTTTAAAGCAAAATTAAAGAACAATCTATTAATCATTACTAATACTTAAAAATTATACCCTTACTTCCCGGATTCTCCATAGACATTTAACTTCCGGAGAGGTGGGGCAGAGAGAATCGCTGCCTTTTCATGCTCTCTTGCATGTTTCTAAGTGATGCTTTCCTCATTTTCTAAGATACTCTCTCTAGCCTGTACTAAGGACTGTCTTTGTTCTTAAACTATTGAGTTTATTTTTAATATAAAATCATGACTTTTTTAAAAAAAGATTTTATTCATTTACTTGACAGAGACACAGCGAGAGAGGGAACACAAGCAGGGGGAGTGGGAGAGGGAGAAGCAGGCTTCCTGCTGAGCAGGGAGCCCGATGAGGGGCTCGATCCCAGGACCCTGGGATCATAACCTGAGCCGAAGGYAGAYGCTTAACGACTGAGCCACCCAGGCGCCCCTATATAAAATCATTACTTTAAATTCAGTAAAACAGCTAACAAGGAGAGTTTTTAAAAAATAAATTTGAAAAGGTGATCATAGAAAGAATACATGCTAATTGTAGAATATGGAAAATATACCAAAAAAAAGAATATAAAAATCTATAAGCATACCACCCAGAGGTAACACCTATTAATATTTTATATCATAATTTCAGTGTTTTTCCTATGCATATATCTGTACATTTTAACCAAAGATGAAATCATAAAGTCCATCGGTTTTATAAATTTATTTTTCCCTATTCTTTTTTGGTATGACATGTAAAATATGTCACTAAATATTCTTCTTTTTCTTTAAGATTCTATTTATTTATTTGACAGAGGGAGAGAGAGATCACATGCAGGGGGAGTGACAGAGGGAGAGGGAGAAGTAGGTTCCCAGCTGAGCAGGGAGCCCAATGAGGGACTTGATCCCAGGACCCTGGGATCATGACCTGAGCCACAGGCACACTTAACCAACTGAGCTACCCAGGTGCCCCACTAAATATTCTTCTAAAACATTATTATACCTGGGGCGCCTGGGAGGCTCAGTCGTTAAGCGTCTGCCTTCGGCTCAGGTCATGATCCCAGGGTCCTGGGATCGAGCCCCGCATCGGGCTCCCTGCTCAGCAGGAAGCCTGCTTCTCCCTCTCCCACTCCCCCTGCTCGTGTTCCCTCTCTCACTATGTATCTCTCTGTCAAATAAATAAATAAAATCTTAATAAAAACATATCTAAGACATTCTTATATTTATATTTATATAAAATATGCATAGTATTCTATCATAGGGTTGGGTCATAATATATGTAAATATACCAAATCATTTTAAATTTTTATGTTATGAATTCTAATGATGAAGCTCATTTTTTTTTTAAGATTTATTTATTTATTTGACAGAGAGCACAAGCAGAGGGGTTGGCAGGCAGAGGGAGAGGGAGAAGCAGACTCCCCACTGAGCAGGGAGACCAATGTGAGGCTCAATCCCAGGACCCCGGGACTATGACCTCAGCCGAAGGCAGACTCTAAACCGACTGAGCCACCCAGGAGCCCCAGTAAAGCTTATTCTTAATAACTTTTTAATTAATCAATTAATTAATTAATTAATTTAAAGATTTTATTTATTCGAGAGAGAGAGTGAGAATGAGCAGGGGGAGGGGAAGAGGGAGAGGGAGAAGCAGACTCCCCGCTGAGCAGGGAGCCCAATGCGAGGCTCAATCCCAGGACCCCAGGATCATGATCTGAGCCAAAGGCAGTTGCTTAATCGAATGAGCCACCCAGGTACCCCTTAATAACTTTTTACACATGTCCATGAATAGTCCTTTAGGATATAGCCCCAGTGATGTGGGAAACAAAAGCAAAAGAAATGTAGCTTAAATTGAAATCTCCTCACAGTTTGCAGCCCACTGATAGATACCTGAAGCATGCAGAGCGTGACCTTCCTCAAGGACCTCGTGGCTGCCTTTAGTGCCTTAATGTTTAAAAGTAACACTATCTTGGCAGCAGCTGGCCGGCCCCTCAAGATCCTGAAAGTCTTGCTTCCAGATTCCTTGGAGACTTGCGCTATCTCTAACCCCCACTAATTGAAAAGTATACAATCAGTCATTCCTCACAATCCCAGTACAGCTCTTTCTGGCCACAGGTCCTGTCCCATGAGTAGGGAAGGGGTTAAGGTATAGACAGGAGAGATTGGAGCCCCCCACTCTAGGCTCCCAAACTATTCCTGGCAGGTGGAGATGCTGAGACAGAGCTGAACAAGAGATAAGGGAACAAACCAAGATGGCACAAGAATCTCAAGGCCACAAGCTTCCCAGTCAGTTCTCAACAAAAGCCTGCCCCTAAAAGCCCTCAGTGGCCACCCATTTGGGACCCCTCTCACTCTAGAGAGCTTTTTTCTTTCCTTTCTTCTCTTACCTTCACTTAATAAACTTTCACTTCACTTCACCCTTTTGTGTCCGTGAGATTCATTCTTCGACTCCGTGAGACAAGAACCCTGCAATCCTGCAACACCAGGATGGAATCGCTCATTCAAATGGTACATAAATTTTTAGGACTGTTCATATTTACTCTAAAATTTCCCTTGTTAAAACTTATGTAATTTAGGGGCGCCTGGGTGGCTCAGTTGGTTAAGCGACTGCCTTTGGCTCAGGTCATGATCCTGGAGTCCCGGGAT
>NW_027397066.1:39869969-39908887 GCF_003265705.2 Callorhinus ursinus | reverse complement strand
AAAAAAAAAAAAAAAAACTTATGTAATTTATGTACTTCAAAGTATTTTAATCCTTTTTTTTTTAAGATTTTATTTTTTTATTTATTTGACAGAGAGAGACACAGCGAGAGAGGGAACACAAGCAGGGGAAGTGGGAGAGGGAGAAGCAGGCTTCCCACTGAGCAGGGAGCCCGATGTGGGGCTTGAACCCAGGACCCTGGGATCATGACCTGAGCTGAAGGCAGACACTTAACGACTGAGCCACCCAGGTGCCCCAAAGTATTTTAATCCTTATTTTTTACTTTCTTATACATAAGATTTTAAATTTGTTTGCCCTACTCTATAGATAATACATGTCATGCTTAATGATGTTTTTCAATATCCAATGGACTACTTGATCCTTTAGCATCCAGTTAGTATAGAGCTTTCCAATAGAAGTCTCCTCCATATACTAGATGATCATTTAATCTGAGAGCCATTTCCAACATTACATGAAGATGAAAAGTAAATTTAAAAACTTATCCATGAATCGCTTCAAAATATATCCAGGAAAATACTTTTTTGTTTTTTTCCACAAACTACCGTATCATTGGAGTATAAGTAAGAGATATAAAAATGGCAGTTTTGGGGGCACCTGGGTGGCTCAGTCAGTTAAGTGACTGCCTTCGCTTCAGGTCATGATCCCAGGGTCCTGGGATGGAGTCCTGCATCAGGCTCCCTGCTCAGTGGAGAGACTGCTTCTCTCTTTCCCTCTGCTGCTCCCCCTGCTTGTACTCTCTCTTTCTCTGTCAAATAAATAAATAAAATCTTTAAAAAAATGGCAATTTTTGAACAGAAGTATATCTTTACAGTGTAATATAAACATTTGGAAATTATTCCTAAAAATCATATAGACTATGCAACTATCACAGAAATTAAAAATATCTAGATAAATTCATAGATGACTCAACAATGACTTACTCTTAAATTTGAGATTAAGTACATACAATTATTTCATAGAGCAACACTTTCCCATGAACTACATTCATCATAAATATTAGATGGCCTAGTAATCTGATACCAAATGAAATTTATTATATTCTATTGTCCTTACATTCACTTATTCAACAAATACTGAGTGCCTGTATGTGCCAGATTTTAAAGATTTTTAGTCTTTTCTTTCTATAAACAATCTTCCATTAGCAATTTCATATTCTACATAGCAAGAGTTTGGAATTTCATGATGCTTAAATTACAAAATAATATCAAGAGTACTAAATCTTTGATATTTGTGGAGACATATATGATTGGTGAATGATTCTGGAGTCCTAGAAATGACAATGGCTGGAACTGGAGGTTTTCTCTCTCTACAGTGGGGATACTACACCCAAACTCATCTTCCAGATATCGAACTGCTAGTGTTGTCAGCACTCCTCAAAACAGCTGGTAATTAAGCTCAGGCTGCACAAGCAGGCTGTTTGTCCCCACACCACTTTCAGGCTCACCAGCCTAAAGGGACAGCAACAGAGGGGTGGGGGTGCTGGGCTAGAGGATAAGACAAAGTAATTACAAGCATTTTGTTTTTCATTGCTTGCAGGTACATTTCCTTGAATGGATCTTGAAGAAATAACTTTTATTTATACATAAGATCCCACTCTCCTGTGGCAAGCCATTATAGTGTTTTAATAACCTTCTCTCTGTCATTGAATGTCTTCTGCTACATTATTACAGTGTCTCTGGCTAAAGTTGTAGTTTCTTTTTTTTTTTTTTTTTAAAGATTTTATTTATTTATTTGAGAGAGAGAGAATGAGAGATAGAGAGCACGAGAGGGAAGAGGGTCAGAGGGAGAAGCAGACTCCCCGCCGAGCAGGGAGCCTGATGTGGGACTCGATCCCGGGCCTCCAGGATCATGACCTGAGCCGAAGGCAGTCGCCCAACCAACTGAGCCACCCAGGCGCCCTTAAAGTTGTAGTTTCTTGTTAATGTTACCACTGTGGTTAACCACGAAATAAAGGAATCTTTATATATTGTATATAACAATAATACGTTGGTTAAACTATTAGTTGTTTATTGAAAGCATTACAAATTGTGTAGACTTCTATCATAATGTATCATAATATATTGGAATAAATGTGAACAGGAATGAAATCATTTGTCTGTGTGTTCTCAGCATCTACCAGACTTGTAGCACATAAGAGACGCCCAATAAATGATTGTCGAATCAATGAACTAAATTAAAAAAAATTTTAAATTATGATCATTTCCTAAAAATGTAAATGATTTGAAATATCTTGATTTTTGAAAAATCTCTGGATTAAAATACAGATCAAGATTTTCATACATATTTATATATAAATATATATTATATATGTACTTATTTTATATAATAACATGATATATTATTATACAAAATAATATATTTTATTTATTTATTTATGTATTTATTTATTTAAAGTAGGCTCCATGCCCAGTGTGGAGCCCAATGCAGAGCTTGAACTCACAACCCTGAAATCAAGACCTGAGCTGAGATCAAGAGTTGGATGCTTAACTGACTGAGCCACCCAGACACCCCAAGACTTTAAGATATTTTAAGGGAAATATCTTATCCACATCTACAATATAAGGGGTTTGCCTGGATGGCCTCTCTTTCGTCATCCATGAAAATATGTAATTCTACCATGTTATGACTCATTGGACTACAAATGCCCAAATCTTCAAAACTAGTTATTTTTTATGTTTAAATAGTTTCCTTTAAGAAAAACATTAAAAAAAAAAAAACCCAACAAACCTGGTATAGTTAGGCCAGACCTGTACTGTCAGTGGAAACAGAACTGAGTGGATTCAGACAGCAGAGCTGTGTGACTAGTCTAAACAATCCTCACTCAAGATGACAGAATGCAGGCTATTTTTACATGTAGTAAGGATAATTTTTTAAAAAATGGCTTTATGCTTTAAACAGTCTTTTCACACTCCATATTGACTGTGCACATGGCTTGAGATAAAATAGAATTACAGTATGGTAGAAATACTACAGGGGCAGCTCGTTGACAATCAACAACTTTGAAAGCTTGGATTGTAAAACCACAGAATTTGCCTGGAGAAAGAGGAAAAAATATAATCCAGTATCTAACAAAGTGCTCTTCAACCTCTAGCCCGGAATTTTGTGTAGTTTCAGCAATGGCCCAAAAGAGTAGCAATTCAAACCAAAGTGAGTCCCACCAGGACTGTTCCAGTATGAAGTATCTATTCTAAAATGGGGTAATCAATCCCTAGTCTGGAGTTCCTGAAACATCTCTGAGGAGATTGCGGGCAGTTTTAGGGTCAACTACAGAATCTCAGTCTAGAGAGATCCCTTGACATTATGAACTCGGGCTGTGGAAAATCCAGTGGCAGTGTTTCCCAAAGTGTGATGGCTACTGTAGTGAAAGGTAATACCATTTTCCTGCCCACCCCTCTGTGAATGTGTGACCACGGTGTCCTCTGGGCCCGTGCTCTCCAATATGAGGTCATTAAGTACATATGGCTACTGAATACCTGAAAGTGGCTAATTCAAATAGAGATGTACTGTAAGATATACACCAAATTTTGAAAGCTTAGTATAAAAAAAGAAACATGTAAAATATCTCACTAATAATTTTTATATTATATATATAAAAGATATTTTGGATAAATTGAGTTAAATAAGATACACACACACACACACACACAAACACACAGAGGAATATTACTTAGCCGTTAAAAAATAATGAGATTTTGCCCTTTGTGACAACATGGATAGAGTTAGAGGATATTATGCTAAGTGAAATAAGTCAGGCAGAGAAAGACAAACAAATACCATATGGTTTCACTTATATGTGGAATCTAAAAAACAAAACAAAGGAACAAACAAACAAAAAACAGACTCTTAAAGACAGAAAACAGGGTGCCTGGGTGGCTCAGTTGGTTAAGCGACTGCCTTCAGCTCAGGTCATGATCCTGGAGTCCCAGGATCAAGTCCCACATCAGGCTCCCCGCTCAGTGGGGAGTCTGCTTCTCTCTCTGACCGTCTCCCCTCTCATGCTCTCTCTCTCTCTCTCTCAAATAAATAAATAAATAAAATCTTAAAAAAAAAAGACAGAAAACAGACTGGTCATTGTCAAAGGGGAGGTCGAGGGGATGGGCAAAATAGAAAAAGGGAATTAAGAGGTACAAACTTCCAGTTATAAAATAAACAAATCACAGAGATGAAAAATACAGCATAGGGAATAGAGTCAATAATACCGTAACAGAATCACATGGTAGGAGATGGTGTCTACACTTATCATGGTGAGCACTGAGTGAAATAGAGAAATGCCAAATCCATATGTTGTACACCTGAACCTGACATACTTTGTGTATTAATTATACTTCAATAAAGAAATAAGATATATTAACATTAATTTTGCCTATTTCTTTTTACTTTTTTCAAGTGGCCATTAGAACACTTTCCATTACGTGTGACCTACATTTGTGGTGCACATTATATTTCTACTCAACAGTGCTGCTCTGGACAGATGGCACCTGAAAAAGCTCCTGTCCATCCCAACACTCCACTCTCACAGAATGCTGGGAGCTGTGCGTGGAACCACCAGAGAAGGCTTGGGCTCAGGCAGAATGAAGATCTGTTTGATGGCTGATAGCTGGGGGCTGTGTGGGGAGCTCAGTGCTGGGTGCTGGGGTTGAGTCTGGGGCTGAAAGCAGATGAAATAGTGGGAGGAAATAACAGATTTTTGCATTTTGTTTCTTTTAGTAGAAATTATCTAAGTGAGCAAGTTAAAAAATGTATTAGTACAGTTAGGTCTGTGGATGTGTGTATACGGCAACTGATGTTTGTTTTTTTACATCAAGGTGACTGTTTACTTCACATTCTTTGAATAAATATAATAATAATAATATTATTTGCTGGTTTTTATTGTGAATTCTTAACTTTTCTATTTCATACAGCACAGGGTTCATATTCTCCATCATATCAGGAGATAGTTTGCTTTGGGTCTTTCAAGGAAGGAGAGAAGCCAACCAGGCTGCCCCGTACTGTTTCTTCTCTAACATTATCTATACAGCAGTCATATTCTCACATTGCTTTGCTATTAACACTTAAAGTGCCTACATTTAGGACCTGTGAGAGGAGTCGGTAATATGTTAAGCCGTCCTTTTGAATGTTTCTATCAGCCCCCGAGGACTCCAGTTGCATTATTATGGAAAGATGTTCAAGAACTTTCCGTTTAAAAGGGGTACAAGAATTCTACTGAAGACATTTCTTTTCTTTTCTGTTAAAGTTCACAATGCAGAAAATTACAAAGGGCAGAAAAACAGCCTTCGGATGAAGGCAATTTTGAAAACAGAGTTGAGTTCATTGACCATCTTCTTCCACAAAGAGAATTTATTTATTTGTTTACTTGCTTGGCAATTTGATGAGAGTCCCCCAGCTAGGTGCAAGGTGAAGGTATACAGTAGGTGCTAATTTCATGAAATCTTGCAGGCAATTAAGAAGAAACCTCAGTATAATGTTATTTGTTAATTATAACTCAATAAAGAAAAAAAGAAGAGGAACTCTCACAGAGGACAATTTCTAGTATGTACCTGAAAATTTCAAAATGGAGAAATTCAAAATTAGCAAACAGGAAGAAATTTCTTTTAAAAGAGAAAGATGTTTGTTTTTACCTCTTAAAAAAGATCAAGAGGTCTGCTATCAATTCTAGCAGACTCCCTAATAAGTAACAACAATGTGTCTGCCTGGCCAAATTTTCCTATGGGCTTTGTTCCACTATTGTTCAGAAGCCAAGAATTAAGTTGAACTGAAAAAGCCCAGCTTGTTTTTGGTCATCATATTGTGTTATCAATGTTATGAAATAACATATAATGTTAGAAAAACAAAGTACAGAAAGGGAGTTCTTCATAACTGCTTTATTTCTTCTGTATTTAAATTTGTACTTGGGGAAAAGAGAACAGAAGACGCAAACATGTTTCTTCTTTTTTATAAACACATGTAGTACAAAATCCCCTTAATTTGGAACTAATTTGGCTGAGCACCTCTGGGTGGAAACCTATGGGAGACGGTGGAGAACATGACTTGATCCCAGTTTCTTATACAACCAGTTGCAGCTATTTTTTTAAAAAAAGATTTTATTTATATATGTATATAAGTATGTATGTATGTATTTATTTATTTAAGAGAGAGAGAAAGAGAAGGCACAAGTGGGTTGGGGGAGGGCAAAAGGAGAGGGAGAAGCAGACTCCCCACTGAGCAGGGAGTCTAACTTGGGGCTGGATCCCAGGACCCTGAGATCATGACCTGAGCCCAAGGCAGATGCTTAACTGACTGAGCCACCCAGATGCCCCACCAGTTGCAGTTATTAATGAGTCCATGACCCCAGGGCATAAGATGTCATAGTCCTTATTTTTTTTTAATTAAAATTCAATCAATTAACATATTGTATATTATTAGTTTCAGAGGTAGAGTTCAGTGATTCATCAGTCTTCTATAATATTCAGTGCTCATTATATCACATGTGCTCCTTAATGTCCATCACCCAGTTACCCCGTACCCCCACCCCTCCCCTCCAGCAACCCTCAGTTTGTTTCCTGAGATTAAGAGTCTCTTATAGTTTGTCACCCTCTCTGACTTTGTCTGGTTTTATTCTTCCCTCCCTTCCCCCATGATCCTCTGTTTTGTCTCTTAAATTCCATATATGAGTGAAATTATATGATAATTGTCTTTCTCTGACTGCCTTATTTTGCTTAGCATAATACACTCTTGTTCCATCCATATCGTTGCAAATGGCAAGATTCCATTTTTGATGGCTGCATAATATTCCATTACCCCCCCCCATCTTCTGTTTCCATTCATCTGTCGATGGACATCTGGGCTCTTTCCATAGTTTGGCTGTTGTGAACATTGCTGCTATAAACATTGGGGTGCAGGTGCCCCTTCGGATCACTATGTTTGTACCTTTGGGGTAAATACCCAGTAGTGTAATTGCTGGGTCAGAGGGTAGTTCTATTTTCAACTTTTTGAGGAACCTCCATACTGTTTTCCAGGGTGGCTGCACCAGCTTGCATTCCCACCAACAGTGCAGAGGGTTCCCCTTTCTCTGCATCCTTCCAACATATGTCATTTCCTGCCTTGTTAATTTTAGCCACTCTGATCGGTGTAAGGTGGTATCTCATTGTGGTTTTTATATTTCTCTGATGCCAAGTGATGTTGAACATTTTTTAATGTGTCTGTTGGCCATTTGGATGCCTTCTTTGGAGAAATGTCTGTTCATGTCTTCTGCCCATTTCTTGGCTGGATTATTTATCCTTTGGGTGTTGAGTTTGTTAAGTTCATTATAGATTTTGGATACTAGCCCTTTATCTGATAAGACATTTGCAAATATCTCCTACCATTCTGTTGGTTGCCTTTTGGTTTTGTTGACTCATAGTCCTTACTTTTCTAAACCAAATGTCATCAGCTTTGAGCTCTCACACATTTACCTGGCAGAAAATAAAATCTCCATTATTATTTAAACCTTTGTCCTCCCTTCCACAGAATCATACAAGAATCACAGGCTTACATTGTCCCAAGAACTTTGAGAGGGGGCCTAAACTTAGTCCTTGGACATTGACTTCATTCCCATTGTTGGTTTAAAGGACTGGAGGTAGAAAAATTCATAGACACATCAAATATTGTCCATCATTTGTTGAGGGTTGCTCTATTGGTCTACTTGGGCTGACACAAAAATACCACAGACTGGGTGGCTTAAATAATAGAATTATATTTTCTTTTTTTTTAAGATTTTATTTATTTATTTGAGAGAGAGAATGAGAGAGTGAGCACATGAGAGGGGGGAGGGTCAGAGGGAGAAGCAGACTCCCCGCCGAGCAGGGAGCCCGATGCGGGACTCGATCCCGGGACTCCAGGATCATGACCTGAGCCGAAGGCAGTCGCTTACCCAACGGAGCCACCCAGGCGCCCTAGAATTATATTTTCTCACAGCTCTGGAAGCTGGAAGTTTAACATCAAGGTGATAGCTGGTTTGGTCTCTCCTGAGGCCTTTGTCTTTGGCTTATACATGGTCACCCTCTTGCTGTATCTTCACCTGGTCTATTCTTTGTGCACACATAGTCCTGGTGTTTCCTTCTCTTCTTATAAGGACACCAGTCCTGGGACACCTGGGTGGCTCAGCTGGTTAAGCATCTGCCTTTGGCTCAAGTCATGATCTTGGGATCCTGGGATCTAGCCCGCATTGGGCTCCTTGCTCAGTGGGGAGCCTGCTTCTCCCTCTTCCTCTGCCTGCCACTCCCCCTGCTTGTGCTTTCTCTCTCTCCCTGACAAATAAATAAATAAAATCTTAAAAAAAAAAAAGATACCAGTCCTATTGGATTAAGACTGTACTTTTATGATTCATTATTTCCTTACAGGCCCGATCTCCAAATACAGTCACATTGGGGGTTAGGACTTCAACCTGTGAATTTGGGGGAAGGGTGAGAAGACAAAATTCAGTCCATAACAGTTGTCCTTGAAGGGGTAACCAGAGCCACAGAGTAGAGAGCAAACTCATTAGTGTAAAGTGACCGGAAATTCAGACTTGGATGAATTCAGAGGTAAGGAGGAAGTGGTATGAACTGGGATTTCAGATATTTTTGCTTTCACCTTCTTCCTTCTTAATTCAAAGCTGCAGGTTATCTCTCCATCTAAAACCAACCAGGTTAATCCTTTTCAATGGGCTAGAAACACAGCTGATCCTCACTTGCCTCCTGAGTGATACTGTGTTTTTAAAGACACCTGTCCTTTCTTTCCCCTCTTCCCTTCTCTTCCTTTCTTTCTCTCTCGCTCTCTCTCTTTCCTAGGATGGGTATCTTAGGCTATGGTGGGCATTCATCAGACCTAAGACAAAGATTTTAATGCAAATGGTTTGTTTATGAGGGGATTCCAGACAGCACTCATAAGGAAAGACAAGGAAGGGAAAGAAGTGGTATTAGTGAATGGATTACCACGGAGGGTAACTGGGTCTCAGTCCTATTGGGATCCACTGGGAACGTGACTCAGAGTTGTCCCATCCAAGGGCAGGAAAACTGGTATGTATCCTCCAGTTCTCATCCATCACTGGGTGGTGGCAGTTCCCTGGGGATGTTAACTGCCCTGGCATTTCTGGCCTGCTCCCTATAGAGGAGCCAAGAGAAAGCTTTCAGGCAGAAGGTGCCTGAGAATGACCTTGTCCTTGTAGGGGAAAGGTGAATTTGCAGGGGATATATGAGGGACACTGATAGCTACTACAGTGGGGTGAGGTAGGGAAGGGAGACTAACAGCCATTAGTTTGGAAGAGGGATGAACTAAGTAATTAATAGCATGAGGAGAACTGGCCCAGAGGAAGATTTTGTTTTAATTTTTTTTTTTTAAGATTGGAAGGAGGGGGAGGGGCAGAGGGAGAGGGAGAGAGAATCTTAAGCAGGCTCCATGCCTAGCCTGTAGCCCAATGCAGGGCTCGATCTCACGACCCTGAGAGCATGACCTGAGCAGAAATCAAGAGTTGGAAGCTTAACTGATTGAGCCACCCAGGCGCTCCTTATTTTTTAAAAATCAATAACTTATGCTGCAATATTAGCAGTATCTATCTGCATCTGCTTTATTATAGTCACTTTAAAAATATTCTATAATTCAAGGGTGCCTGGGTGGCTCAGTCGTTAAGTGTCTGCCTTCAGCTCAGGTCATGATCCGGGGATCCTGGGATCGAGCCCTGCATCGGGTTCCCTGCTTGGCGGGAAGCCTGCTTCTCCCTCTCCCACTCCCCCTGCTTGTGTTCCCTCTCGCTGTGTCTCTCTGTCAAATAAATAAATAAAATCTTTAAAAAAATTCTATAATTCAAACTTCATATTAATTATAATGGTTCTTCTTTGTTAGGTTTAAATCAATGTAATTTTAACATATATTTTTTCCCCTCTCCATGGCTTTTTCATTTTGCAGGCACTAGGTAATTTTGTATGCCAGGGTCTAAAACTTAAATGCCTGCAGAATTTGGTGGTAACATCCATGGATGAAGTGAATTGGGAGTAATAAAATGGACTCTATTTTTTTTTTAAAGATTTTATTTATTTATTTGAAAGAGAGACAGACAGATCACAACCAGGGGGAGAGGCAGAAGCAGACCTCCTGCTGACCAGGGAGCCCAATATGGGGCTCAATCCCAGGACCCTGGGATCATGATCTGAGCCAAAGGCAAATGCTTAACCATCTGAGCCACGCAGGTGCCCCTAAAATGGACTCTATTGAATAGAGAGCATTGGGCATTGTGATAAATGTGCAACAATGCTCTGCCTGAAGGGGGCAGCAGCTACTGATCCTCAGCCACTGTTGCAGAGTAGGAATGAGGATGTGATTTCAAGGAAAGTTGAGAAGCCTGAATACACAAAGTTGCTTGATTATTAACATGGTGCTTAAGATCATAGACTCTGCAGCCAGGGGGCCTGAAGTTGAATCACATTCCTACCAATTATTAATTATTGTAACCTTGGGCAAATTACTTACTCTCTGACCCTCAGTTTTTTCATCTCTTGAGTGGGACTAATGATTGTCCTTATGTCAGAACCCAACACTTAAAACTAGAAATCGACGAGACTGCTTAACTCACACTCTAACTAAAGCCCATTGTTCCTACTTCTCATCACATTTTCTTGAGGCGTTGATGAAGGTGGTTGGCAAAGACTGGAACATTCCAACTGGCAGGCCAGACATGCCCTGATAGCAACAGAATGCCTTCGAAGAGCCTGTCCCCTTCCCTGCCCGTGATCACTGCTGAACACATAGCACTCCCCACCCATGATCACCTGCTCACCACGTGTTCTCTTTCATGTACCCATTGAACCTCTCCCTATAAAACTCTAGGTGCCCATCTTGCAGGCAGACAAGTTAGTTGTTAAGGCTTGAATCTGCCTCCTCTGGCTGCTGGCACCCTAAATACATTTCTCCCTTTCTCTTTCCCAAATCCTCATCTCTTGAGTTATTGGCTTCTCTTGGGACGAGTTTATCCAAATTTGTTTGGCAATAGTGTTGGCAAACCTAGCCAAAGCTACACTTTCGCTTTGTCCAGTCCCCTAGGGATCCGAGCAGTAGGCAGCATCAGCACACCAGGGCTTACCTATCTGCTTGAGATCGGGAACATTTATATTGTTGGGATGGTGGGAAGATTAAATGGATCAAGTGCTTAGACCCATACTTAGGATTAAATACTCAGTAATTGTGGGCTACTGTCATTATCAGCTGTTAATTAAGATTTTAATCCACCTTTTAATTTTGAGTTAATTATAGATTTATGTAGTTATCAGACGAAACTATAGAGAGATCTCCTATTTCCCAGTTTCCCCCAATGGTAACATCTTGAAAAAACTATAGTACAATATCACAAAGCAGGATTTTTTTTTTTTTTTTAAGATTTTTTACTTATTTGACAGCGAGCACACAAGCAGGGGGAGTGGCAGGCAGAGGCAGAGGGAGAAGCAGGTTTCCTGCTGGGCGGGGAGCCTGATGTGGCACTCCATCCCAGGACCCTGGGATCATGACCTGAGCCAAAGGTCTTAACCAACTCAGTCACCCAGGAGCCCCTACAGTGGGATTCTGATACTGATACAGTCAGGATGACATTTCCATCTCCATGAAGATTCCTAGTATTGCCCTTTTATAGCCATACCCATGTTGGTCTGCCCCCATTCCCTTCTTAATACCTAGTAACCACTAATCTCTTCTCCATTTCTATAACTTTGTTATTTCTAGAATGTTATATAAATGGAATCATATAGTATGTAACCATTTTTTTTTAAAGATTTTATTTATTTAATTGACAGAGAGAGAGAGAGAGAGACAGCGAGAGAGGGAACACAAGCAGGGGGAGTGGGAGAGGGAGAAGCAGGCTTCCCGCCGAGCAGGGAGCCCGATGCGGGGTTCGATCCCAGGACCCTGGGATCATGACCTGAGCTGAAGGCAGTCGCTTAACCAACTGAGCCACCCAGGTGCCCCAGTATGTAACCATTTTTATTGGCTCTTTTCGCTCAGTATAATTCTCTGGAGATTTATCCAGATTGTTGGGTGTGTCAAATGAGTGCATAATTTGTTTCTTTTTGTTGCTGAGTAGTTGGTATAATATACTACAGTTTAACTGTTCACCCATTGAAGGACATATGTGTTTTCCCAGGTTTTGACTATTATAAAGAAAACTACTATAAACTTTGAATATAGGTTTTTGTGTGAACTTAAGCTTTTGTTTCTCCAGGACAAATGCCTAAGTGCAATTGCTGGGTCATATGATAGTTATATGTTTGTTCTTTAAAGAAACTGCCAAACCATTTTCCTGAGCAGCTGTATCATTTTACATTCCCACCAGTAATGTATGAGTGATCAAATTTCTCTACATCCTTACTTGCATTTGATGTTGTCAGTATGTTTTATTTCAGCCATTCTGATAGTTGTTTAGTGATACCTCATTATAACTTTAATTTGCACTTACCAAGCATTTAATCATGTTGTAGATCTTTTCATGTATTAATCTGCTATCTGTATGTGCTCTTTGGTGAAATGTAGCTTCATGTCTTTTGCCCATTTTTCTAATTGGATTGTTTGGTTTTTTGCTGTTGAGTTTTTAGAGATCTGTATATAGCCTAGATACTAGTCTTTATCAGATATACAGTTGGCACATATTTTTCTCCCGGTCTATAGCTTGTCTTTTCATCCTCTTAACAGGGACTTTCACAAAGCCAAAGTTTTATTTACTTGAGATATAATTTGCATAACTTAAAATTCACCATTTTAAAGTGTAGACTTCAGGGACTCCTGGGTGGCTCAGTTGGTCAAGTGTCGGCCTTCGGCTCACGTCATGATCCTGGCATCCCGGGATCGAGTAGTCCCACGTTGGGCTCCCTACTCAGCAGGGAGCCTGCTTCTCCCTCTCTCTCTGCTCCTCCCCCTGCTCATGTATGTGCTCACTCAAATAAATAAATGAAATCTTAAAAAAAAAAGTGTAGACTTCAGGTTTTGTTTTTTTTTTAAGATTTTATTTCTTTCTTTGACAGAGAGAGACACAGCAAGAGAGGGAACACAAGCAGGCGGAGTGGGAGAGGGAGAGGCTGGCTTCCCACTGAGCAGGGAGCCCGATGCGGGGCTCGATCCCAGGACCCTGGGATCAGGACCTGAGCCAAAGGCAGACGCTTAACAACTGAGCCACCCAGGCGCCCCTAGACTTCAGGTTTAAAAAAATTTTACATACATGGGCGCCTGGGTGGCTCAGTTGGTTAAGCGACTGCCTTCGGCTCAGGTCATGATCCTGGAGTCCCGGGATCGAGTCCCACATCGGGCTCCCTGCTCAGCAGGGAGTCTGCTTCTCCCTCTGACTCTCCTCCCTCTCATGCTGTCTCTCATTCTCTCTCTCTCAAATAAATAAATAAAATCCTTAAAAAAAATTTTACATATTATGTTGTATCACCATCACAACCACCTAATTCCCCAACATTTCCATCACCCCCAAAAGAAACTCTATACCTATTAGCAGTTTGTCCTAAATTCCCTCCCTACCTCTATCTCTTGGCAACCAGTAACCTATTTTCTGTCTCTATGGATTTTCCTATGCTGGACATTTCATATAAATGAAGAGTGCAGCATGTGGCCTTTGTGTCTGACTTCTTTCACATAGCATGTTTTCAAGGTCCATCATGTTGTAGCATGTATCAGTACTTCACTTCTTTTAATGGTGGAATAATATTCCACTGTATATGTAGGTCAACTGATGGACATTTTGCTGGTCTTCACTTTTTGGCTATTTGAATAATGCTGCTTTGAACATTTGTAGACAAGTATTTGTTTAAGTACTGTTTTCAATTCTTTGGGGGTATATACCTAGGAGTGGAACTGCTGGGTCATAATTATGTGTTTAACTTTTTGAGGAACTGCAAAATGTTTTCCATAGTGCAAAAGTTTTTGTCTCTCTTTTTCAAATACTGAAGCAGTCTTGCATTTCTGCAACAAACCCCATTTGGTTATAGTATGTAATTCTTTTTAACTGAGTTCTATTTGCTATTTTGTTAAAATTTTTTATGTCTATATTCATAAGAGATATTGGTCTGCGGTTTTCCTTTTTGGTATTGTTTTTCTCTGGTTTTGGCATTAGGGTAATACTAGCTTTAAAAATGAATAGGGAATTGTCCTTTCTTCTATTTTCTGGTAGAGATTGTGAACAATTAGTGTTTATTCTTTAAACATTAGAATTTTCCAGCAAAACCATTTGGTCTGAAGAATTTCTATTTGGGGAATTTTAAAATTACATCTTCAATCCTTAATTGTTATAGGTTTTCCCCCTTATTTTATATTAGGTGAGTTGTAGTAATTTGTACTTTTTAATGGTTGGTCTATTTCATCTAAATTGTCAAATTTATGTTTGTTGAAAAACATTTGTAATTATGTAATGGTGATGGAAGTTAATTAGACTTTTTGTGGTGATCATTTCACAATATATACAAATATCGAGTCATTATGTTGTATACCTGAAACCAACGTTATATGCCAATTATATTTCAATTAAAAAATTATATGTATAGAGTTGTTTGTAATATTCCTTTATCATCTTTTTGATGTTGGAGTGGTCTGTAACAATACTCCTGTTTCATTCCTGATATTGGTATCTTGGGTCTTCTTTCTTTTTATCTTTGTGTCTTCCTAGGTGTTTATCAGTTTTATTCATCTTTCTAAAGAACCAGCTTTTTCATTGATTTTCTCTGTTTTTTGGTTTTCAATTGCATTGATTTCTGCTTTTAGTTTTGTTTCATTTTGTTTGCTTTGGATTTATATTGCTCTTCCTTTTCTCAGTTCCTAAAAGGGGAGCATAGATAATTGATTTGAGCATAGATTATTGGTTTGAGAGATATTATTGATTTGAGAATTCTCTCTTCTAATGTATGCATTCATTGCTATAAATTTCTCTCTCAATACTGTTAGCTGTGTCCCACAAATTTTGATGTTATTCCACTTAGTTTATTTTTTTTCCCTTATGATTTCCTCTTTGATACATGAATTCTTCACAAATACAATGTTTAGTTTCCAAGCATTTGTTTGGAGATTTGCCTAGTATCTTTCTGACATTGATTTCTGATTTAATTTTATTTTGATCAGAGAACATATTCTGTATGAATTCTATTATTTTAAATTTGCTGGAGTTTGTTTTATGGCCAAGGATATGATCTATCTTGGTATATATTCCATGTGTATTCCACTATTGGGTAGAGTATCCTGCAAGTGTCAATTAGATTCTCTCAGCTCATGGTATTGTTGGGAGTTTTTCTATATCCTTGCTAGTTTTCTACTTGTTCTACCAACTGTTGAGAAAGTGCTATCTTTACAATTCTATTTCACTTTAAATATAGTAATTTTGAGTATATATCTCTTTGTATAGCTTCTTTAGTAGGTGCTCTAGGTTTTACATTATACATATAGACAATTTCTACTGGTGCCATTATGTTACCAGTGTGAAGAAAATGTAGAAACTTCAGCTCCCTTTACGTACATGTATCCTCTTTTATTTACAATTGTCCTAAATATTTCTTTCACATACTTTTAGAACCACTTGGATAATGTTATCATCTTTGCTTCAACTATCCATTGTAATTTAGAAAAAGGGAGAGAAGAGGGAAAGTCTATTGCACTTACCAATATTTTTACTTACTGTGCTCTCTCTTCACTGATATTCCAAGATTCCTTTTTCCCCCCAATTCCTTTCTGTTTGGAGAACTTCCTTTAGCCATTCTTTTAGGGCAGGTTGGCTGATGACAAATTATCTTAATTTGTTGTCTTAACTGATTTGGTTTCTCCTTCATTTTTGAAGAATATTTTTGCTGGGTATAGGATTGTGGGCTGGCCGGCCATTATTTTACTTTAGCACTCAAAACTGTTGTGCTACTTCCTTCTGCACGGTTTCTGAATTTGAACTGTATTCCTTCCATAGGTAAGATGTTATGACTCTCCCACTGTTTTTAAGATTTTTTTCTTTGTCTTTAGTTTCAAGAAGTTTGACTACAATGTGTCTTAGTGTGGATTTCTTTGCCTTTACCCGCATGAAGTTTGCTTAACTTCTTGATCTGTAGGGTTACAGATTTTGTAAAATACGGAGTTTTCAGCTATTATTTTTTGAGTCCTTTTCCAGTCCTGTTCTTTCTCTTCTAATACTCTGAAGACACAAATGGAAGATCCTTTGTTATAGTCCCATAGGATTTTTCATGGATTTGCTTTGTTTTGTTCCTGTTTGTTCAGATTGAGTAACTTCTATTGCTCTTTCCAGTTCACTAATTTCCTATAGCTCATGCATTCTGCTGAAGCCCATCCTTGGGCTTTAGTTTTTGTATTTTCAGTTCTAAAATTTTCACTTGGTTAACTTTTAGGTCTTCTACTTCTTTACTGAGACTTTCTATTTCTTTGCTGAGATTTTCTATTTTTTTAAAAAATCTGTTTCAAACGTGTTTGTAACTGCTCATTGAATCAGTTTAATGATGGTTGCTTTAAAATCTTTGTCACATAATTCTAACTTCTCTGTGCTCTTGGTGTTGGTGTCTCTTCATTATCTTTTTTTTTCATTCAATCTGAGATCTTGTTTCTTGATATAGCAAGTTATTTTCAGTTGAAACCGGGACATTTGGGGAATTATGTTATGAAGATTCTTGATTGTATTTAAGCCTTGTTTTAACTGACTTCTTCTCACACTACTTTGGCAGAGGAAGGTGGGGGGCAATGTCTCCACCATCTACCAGTTGGAGTTAGAAGTTCAGGTTTCCCATTTTGCCTCCATTGACAATCAAGGGAGGTGCTCCCTATTCCTGCTGGTGGGGTTGGGAGTTCCAGCTCTTTCCCAGGTTTTCAGTGATGCCTCCCTGGCTGAGGGGGATAGGAATTTCCTGTTACCACTTCCTACATGACCTTCAATGACACTACAGTGTGGGTATGTGTGTGGCCTCAATAATTGGTTTTATATTCTTGTTTGAATTTATTGTGTAAATCTATTTTGGTTTTAAATATGTATAAAATGCTATAAACTTAAGTAATACAAAACTAGTTTTATATTTATATATAGTTAACTGACTAAGGATGAAAATGCTTTGTTTAAAAGGGCTTCATACTCATGGTTTTGGCTCAGGTCGAGATCTCAGAGTCATGAGATTGGGCTCTGCGCTGGGCTCTGCACAGTCTGCTTGAGTTTCTCTGTCTCCCTCTCCCTCTGCCCTGCCTGCTCATGTGCTCGCTCTCTTTTTCTCTAAAATCAATCAATCAATCAATCTTTTTTTTTTCTTAAAGGGCTTTATACTTTACACCATTTTGAGAAACACTGATATGGGTGACTATAAGGCCCGATGCCCAAATCATGAGTCTCTGGAGATACTCATATTTCTGTCTAGGTTCTCTCACCCATTTGAAAAGACAGAAGGAGCTGGGGCACTGACACTATGGACATCATGCCAGTCTGACACAGACTGCTTATAGATAAGAAAAAATAAACTCTTATTAAGGGCTCTACTAGTTTCCTATTGCTGTTGGAACATAGTACCCCAAACTTACTGGCTTACAACAACACAAATGTGTTCTTTAACTGTTTTGCAGGTCAGAAGTCCAAAATCAGTTTCACTGGGCTAACATCCAGCTGTCAGCAGGGCTGCTTGCCTCTGGAGGCTTCAGGGCAGAATCTGTTTCCTTGCCTTTGCCAGCTTCTAGAAGCTGCCGCAGTGTAGCATCTTCAAATCTCCTTCTTTCTGTCTGTCCTCTGCTTCTCTTATCACCTCTCCTTCTCTGACTCTGAAGCTCCTGCCTCCCTCTTGTAGGACCCTTGTGATTACACTGGGCTCACCTGGATAGTCCATGATAATCTCCCCATCTCAAGATCCTTCACCTACTTACATCTACAAAGTCTTTTTATCATATAAGTTAACATATTCCTGGTTCCAGGGATTTAATATGTGGACATCTTTGGGGACCATTATTCACCTACCAAGAGGGGATGTTGTTAACTTGCAACTAAATCAGATTTTATTTATTTATTTATTTATTTTTTAAAGATTTTATTTATTCATTCATGAGAGACAGAGGGATAGAGAGAGAGAGAGAGAGAGAGAGAGAGAGAAGCAGAGGGAGAAGCAGGCTCCCAAGGAGCAGGGAGCCCGATGCGGGACTCGATCCCAGGACCCTGGGATCATGACCTGAGCCGAAGGCAGACGCTTAACCATCTGAGCCACCCAGGCGCCCCTGAATCAGATTTTAAATGACTAACCTTTTCACTAGAAGGTAAGCTCCACCATAATGGGGATTTTTTTCAGGATTGTTCATCAGTGTTTTCTGTTTTCTGCTAATGCAGTGATGGTCACATTTTCATGACTGTCACTGTTGAGAAGGCAGCTTCAAAAAGTCCTGGGTGTAGAGCATCCTAGGCAGAAGGAACAGCAAGTACAAGTACAACATCAGGCCAGAATATACTTTTTATTCATAGTAATGATAATGAATATAACATTTGTTGTGACATAGATCATTTTATCTCAATTCTCATAAATTATCAAGTTGTTGATATATTGCACCCATTTGAATCACTATTTAGATCCTAATCCAAAATATAAACTGGTCAAACCCAGAGGGTTTCACTCGGTACGTTTCTCACCTTTGTTATCTCTCTCTTCTGAGTGTAATCTGGTTTTGACCAGATTTCTGACTTTTGCAATTTAAAAAGTTTTTGCTTACTATTAAATCAACATAAAAACATTATACAAGGAGATATTAAAAAACAAAGCAAAACATGGGGCACCTGGGTGGCTCAGTTGATTAAGTGTCTGGTTGTTGATTTGGGCTCAGGTCATGATCTCAGGGTCCTGAGAGCAAGCCTGCATCAGGCTCTGTGCTCAACAAGGAGTTGGCTTGAGATTTTCTCTCTCTCTCTTCCTCTGCCCCTCCTCCTCCTCATGGGGCAAAGAAAGAGGGCAGGCAGGCATGCTCTCTAAAATAAATAAATAAATCTTGGGGCGCCTGGGTGGTTCAGTCGTTAAGCGTCTGCCTTCGGCTCAGGTCATGGTCCCAGGGTCCTGGAATGGAGCCCTGCATTGGGCTCCCTGCTCAGCCGGAAGTCTGCTTCTCCCTCCCCAGCTTCCCCCTGCTTGTGTTCCCTCTCTCGCTGTGTCTCTCTCTGTCAAATAAATAAATAAAATCTTAAAAAAATAAAAATAAAAACATAAACCAAACAAAACCCATGATCTATGATTCAAACATGATTTTCTCTGCCAGATTTGAGTTGGTAAATGTGCAAACTCTAGAATCATACTGCTTTATATTTACATCCTAGCTTTGCCACTCACTAACAGTGTGACTTTGGGCAAATTACTCAGATCTTCTCGGTTTCAGTTTCCTCATCAGTAAAACAAAAATAACAACTGTACCTTCCTCACACAGCTGTCGTGAAAATTAGATGAATTAAACTAATGTACTGAAAAGAGAGGCTGGTACATAGCAACCCCCTCAATAACTACAATCATTATTCTTATTTTCAACCCAACAATTTTCTTCCCACACAATTTTTATTCAGTTGCAATCACACGATACATAAAGCATTGTGTTCTACTTTTTCCACTTAATGTTCATGTTTTTCTCCACATTCCTATTTTATTAACCTATATATTATTTTTAGTGACAGCATGACATTCCATACTATTGATAAGTTTTGCTTAAATATTTCCTTGTTATTGAGCATTTGATTATTGTATTATTATTAGTGATGATCTTATAAACATACTTTGTATATGATGCTTTTTCTTCCTTTTGAATGATTTATTTAGCAACTGTGTCTGGAATATAATTCTTGATTTTATGTCCAACATTTAAAAGTCCTTCCTACAGGGGACACCTGGCTGGCTCAGTGGGTAGAGTGTACAACTTTTGATTTCAGGGTTGTGAGTTCAAGCCCTATGTTGGGTATGGTGCATACTTTAAAAAAGCAAACAAACAAAAAACCTCTTTCTTTCCTTCTGTGTAGTTCCAAAGAAGCAACTACTTTCAGTACGTGATGGAAAGAGAAGCAGATATATCATACCACCACAGTGAAGTCATTTTCTCTTAGGAACAGACTGTTGATAAAAGACTGATAAGGTCTACACTATTTTCATCATTGTCATCATTCGTTCATTCAACAAACATGTAGTATGCAGGCAGGATGGGTCAGGTCTTTTTTGAGTAGGAAGGAAGTTACAAAAGAAAGCCAGAGATTAAAAAAAAAAAAGTGTGATGAGCTTTTATTTATAAACCTCTCATGTTGATTCCGTGTGTCTTTTAATGCACAATGTGGAATCTATGTGCAAGTTAAAAAGAAGCATTTTCTTCTCTCAAGGAACTAACATTATGTCAACCTGATACTGCCCATCTAAACATACGAATTTTATAGAAGCCATGGGGATATCTTGTAAGAAGGGAGTCCCTGTCTCTGAGAAGTCTACATAAATGCCTTTTTTCCTGTACCTCAATATTATTTTAAAATAAAGAAGACAGTAATAATATTGTTGAAATCTTCTCTTTGAAGGCAGAAGGAGAAATCGTTTTAAGTCCAGCATGACCACATTCCTTCTTTTGATGAGGGCACAGTGTAAAAACCGAGTTATATAGGCCTAAACTGTATTCTGTTTTCTATTAAAGCTACTGAACTTTTCACATAAGAAATAATAAAGATTAAATGTGTTTTTTTAGCCCACCACATCCTGAGTTCAGTTTTACACCTTTTCATCCGTGTAGTTGAAGTTCTATAAAAAAGTCTCTCTTGCTATCTTTACCTCTGTCTCTCTTCTTATCAACACTCTGCTGAAAACAATTGCCAGTACTCTATGCTACATGCTTTGGGGACGATACACCTGCAGCAACCACCTACCTACATTGATAACGTAATGAATGTCTTCTTTAGGACACAGTATAACATTATGGAAACTACCTCAATTATCACTGATAATGAATTCTGTTATCTAGGTATTTTGTTTACAGATCAGTTCTCTCTGGTTTTCTTGAGAACTAAGAGGAATAATATAGACATTTTCCTCTCCTTTAGTTTTAAAACTTTACGAAGGGGTAATATGAGGGTTTGGGTTTGCCGCCCTTTCAGTCAGACGTCATCAACTTTGAGAACCTCATTTCCATTAAGCCAGAAATTGGAGCCACCAGAGTCACCCAGCGAGCACAGGCAAAGTGAATTGGAAATCGGTTCTTTTAATCACCACAGTATCAGTTAACCCTTTAAGACAGTGGCTCTCCTACCTTTTTGGGATCAGCCGATTTGATGGAAGTGTTAAGTCCTCTCACTTATGTATATGAACATTTTTCTTTTTTTTATTAATTTTATTTTATTATGTTATGTTAATCACCATACATTACATCATTAGTTTTTGATGTGGTGTTCCATGATTCATTGTCTGCGTATTAACACCCAGTGATGAGCGTTTTTCTTGGGAGAAAACCAACTTTATTACCATAATAAATAATTATAACTCTCTACATACACACTTTTTTTTTTTTTTTTGGGCATATAATTTCACCTCTGCTCCCTCAAAGAACACCTGCCCTGGGGGAAATTACGTCAACCAGTCAACAGTAGTTTCTGAATGGGATAAGAGGCAAGGAGAGGTGGGGGCTGGGAAGAGACAGTAGATGACAAAAGAGAATTTTACTAGATTCATTCTGAGTACAGGTCATTATCCTCAAGGCTTCCCCACCAGAGTGAGAGAAGATTTGGCATCAGAAGGTCTTGGTTCAATTCTGTGCCATCTTCCCACCCACCCCCCCTCCCTTTTCCTACCTAATGACTGAGGCAAGTCATTAAACTTCCCAACCCTTAGGGTCCACCCCTGCCTCTGTAAAATGGAATCTTGTCAGACTTCTCAGGGTTACTGCATAGTCAAAGGAGAGATAATGTGTGTTGTAAAGTCCCAAACAAGCATGAGCTATAATAATTATTAATCATTATTAATGGACTTGTTAATTATTAGCTTCATCGTCAGGTTGTCCTCTCATTTAGTGCTCAAGCTCCACCGTCACCTTCTCAGAGAAGTGTCCAGGATCCGTCGGTGTAAAGCAGCCTCCCTCTCCCCATCACACTCAAAGCCACCAGGCTGCTTTCTTATAGTCAAGACACTTCTCACACGTGCAGTGGTTTCATTTTGTACTTGCTTACTGTCTTTCTCCCCAGACTAGAATAAAAGCTCTCTGAGGCCAGAGCCCCTTGTCTTTGTTTTCCCCAGGCCTGTAAAGAGTTCACCGCAGTCGGTGGTGACACGCAGATTTTGCTGAGTCAGGATAGCGGCGGCTTACTGGGCCGGCTGACTCCAGGGGAGGACTCCCTGGATTGAAATCCCAGCTTTTCAGTTTATTAAGTCGGGTGACATTAGTTGGGTCGGTTATTTAACTTCTCTGTGCCTCACGTTCACCACAGGTAAAATGGGGGGTTCTGATATAACGTATACTTCGTAGAAATGTTAATACCTGTAAAGTTTCGAAACAGTGCCTGGCCCATAGTAAGTCTTACACAGGTGCTGTTTTCTACTTTTCCGTGAGTGAAGTGTTAATACATTAATAGCGAATGCACGTGACCCTATAAGTGTACCAGATATGCTCCGATGCCTCAGGTTTGACAGAAAAAGACTTACTCTTTTCATAAAACTCTTGTTTCGCTCCAAAGCACCTTGTCATCCCGCCTGACCTGCCACCGCTTAGCGGAAGGGGAGGTGCGGCCCCCAATTCCGACAGAGTCCCCAGTCACCCACAGGTGGCACTGCTCGGGGTTCCCCCGGCCCGAGGATGTCCCAGACCTCACCGGGCGGCTCTCCTGGGGTAGGAAGCCTGGGCCTAGGTAGTCCAAGCCCCGCGTTCGGGAACCCAAGGGACGCTCCTGCGACTTACTTGAAACTCCAGCTGGGTCGCGGCAGCCGGGACGCGCGTGCAACGTCCCCCCGCCCCTCCCGCAGGGCTCGTGGGAACCGGTTGCTGCGGGCAGAAGCGAGCGGGGGCGGAGCGAGTGGGGCAGGGCGGGCCGGGGCGGCCGGGGGCGGGGCCTGCGGGCTCCAGGCTCCCAACTCGGCGGGGCCCGCGGGACTTCACACTGTCCGCGGCTCCGCGTACCCTGCGCGCTCCAGCCAGGTAAGGATGCCGCGGGTCAGCAGGGGCGGCCCCGGGACTGCGGGAATCCGGGCAGGAAAGGGTCAGGACGGGTGCGAGGCGAGAGGTGGCTCTCGCAAGCCCAGAGACAGACCTTCCTGGGATGAGGAAGATTTTCTCCCCAACGCGGCGCGGTGAGCGCGGGCGCGCCAAGGCAGGTGAGGGATCCGGTCCACTCCGGTCCAGGAAGAAGGGACAGGTGCGCGCTGCCGCGTAGCTGCGGCTTCCCGGAGGCCGCCGCCTCTCCGCCTCTCGAGTTCAGGCGCTGGCCTCTCCCGAGGAGCACCCGCCTCCTTTCCCTTTGGGTCCCGGGGCTGAAGCCGCCCCGCGCCAGGTTCAGCGTTGGGGTCACTTCCCAGCGGTGCGGCCAGGTTGGTTCCTCCAGTCTGATTGGGCGGCAGCGTAGTCTCGATTGAAAGTTGGCACAATCGACAGAGACATTACACAGTTCTCAGTGTCCGAGTGCCTCACCCCACCAACTTCACATTTTTTTTTTTTTTTTTTTTTTAAATCTGGGAAATAGTCTGAATCTTGAAAACAGCGGTTCGGTGAATACATGTATTGGAAAAACTAGACCTTGATCCGGAGTGTGCACTTTTTCTTGGATCCTAAATTTGCTTTTGATCTGATTTTTTCCCCCCATGGAAGAATAATAATACATTTCTGTGTACCAGGTTCGGAAACAGTCTCATCTATTGCCATTCTTTGGAAACTGGAATACTTGATTAGAAGGGTTGGGAACAACAGGATGAGCCGGTGGCTAAGTGGGTTTGAAGGTTATCCAAAATAGTCAAGTGTTTTGAGTATATACCCTGTATTTTTCCAGCGAGTGCCCATTTTCCTTTTAGGAAATTCCAAGGATTTACTCTCTTTGAGATGATTCTCCCCTAAAGAGCTGAGGAGGAAGAAACAACCTCAACAAACCAGTGGTTTTCCAATTAAGTTTAGGATTTTTTTTTTTAAGATTTTATTTGTTTATTTGAGAGAGAGAGAATGAGAGAGAGAGAGAGCACGAGAGGGAAGAGGGTCAGAGGGAGAAGCAGACTCCCCGCTAAGCAGGGAGCCTGATGCGGGACTCGATCCCGAGACTCCAGGATCATGACCTGAGCCGAAGGCAGTCGCTTAACCAACTGAGCCACCTAGGCGCCCTAAGTTTAGGATTTAACAGGTTGGTTTGTGACACTGGTAGCTCAGTCAGCAAGAATCACATGTAGTATGGAATATCATGATTTATATGGAGAAAAGAAAGTATGTTGTAATTTTCTTATTTTGCTTTGGAAAGTATTTTTTAGTTCAGTTACATTTTCAGTGTTTAGGAAAGACCTCTACTTTCCCCGTACTACAATTAATCTGATCAATGTAGTACTACTCTTGCCAATTCATGATGCTTACTGCAATGTATTTATGTTAATGAGTTTGATTCTTCCCCCAAGGGTGTATATGTTTTGGTTTTGGGGACTGTATAGGGCAAGTGTTGTAGACACATGCAAATCAGTGCTGTGCTCTAGTAGGCAAAACCTTTGCTCCACATAGGTCCTTGAACTAAAATTCTCACATCTTCCCAAATAGAAAATATAGAATATTAATGTGTGCTCTAGCACTTTCAACCTGCTTTACTTAATTCTGTATACTAAGACAGTCATCATGTTTTCTCAGCAGCTACTCACTCAAGGGCAGGGGCAGTATTTTCTCCAACCGTGGTAAAGCTCAGAGAATGGTAACTTTTGCTCTGTAAAGTTGACACTTGACAGGGTGGTTGGAAGGGTTGTGGGCAGTGTCTGGCTACTTTTATGCTTGGGGAAGAATTGCTGGTCTCCCTGCATTCCTCTGCATATCCAGAGTGGTAGGAGCCCGAGCCTTGGGCCTCCAATCACACCTCTGCTTACAGGTTCCTCCAGGTTGGCCCAGTTGGTGCCTTCTCTCCCTGCCCCAGCTCTTCCAGTTTTGTGGCTTCTACCCCGACTCCACCCCTCCCTGGATTCTCACCCTTAGGGGGAATCAACTTATTGTTCAGGACAGGCTAGGTCCACATAGCTGGCACAGGGGCGTTGACCCTTAGCCTAGTGCTGGGTCCCCCGTGGATGCTTAGTAAATATCTGTTGAGGAGAGGGCCACTTGCGTCAGAGCCCTTATTCTCTCCTGTTACTCACTCTACAGAGGTAAAGAGGAGTGAAGTTGAACTCAGATCAATTGTTTTAGGGGCCAGCTGCTTTGGTTAGATTCATGTCATGAAGAGGGACATTTGGGTCTGTTAGACAGGAGTGAAATTGGCTCATGGTTGTTGGCAACTGTAAGATTATCCTGTACCATGTGATTATGCCATGAGGATAGCTTTGTTGGAAAGAATCCCAGAAGAGAGGGGCTTAGTAGTTGTCTCAACCTATTTGTTTCTGCCCTAGCTCAACCAGTCCTTCCTTGCGTTGGGTTATAACTATTACCTTTCCCACCACGTTTGGCTGCTCAGAGCTCCGATGGCCATAGCTACTGTGGACTAGATGTAGAAAATTACATTTTCTTTTGTTTGGGAAAAACAAGGGTGGAATTTTGTCAAATTGTTATTGGGGAGACAAAGCAAAAGCAAATAAATGTAAAAATGCCTGGGCATAGAAGTCAACATGTGTGTGTTTGTTTGTTTGTTTTTTTTTTTAAATTTTATTTATTTATTTGAGAGAGAGAGAGAGAGAGAGAATGAGAGATAGAGAGCACGAGAGGGAAGAGGGTCAGAGGGAGAAGCAGACTCCCCACTGAGCGGGGAGCCCGATGCGGGACTCGATCCCGGGACTCCAGGATCATGACCTGAGCCGAAGGCAGTCGCTTAACCAACTGAGCCACCCAGGCGCCCTGTTTGTTTGTTTTAATTTTTAAACTTTTATTTTTTTTTAATTTTTTTTAAAGATTTTATTTATTTATTCATGAGAGACAGAGAGAGAGAGAGGCAGAGGGAGAAGCAGGCTCCCAAGGAGCAGGGAGCCCGATGCGGGACTCGATCCCAGAACCCTGGGATCATGACCTGAGCCGAAAGCAGACGCTTAACCATCTGAGCCACCCAGGCGCCCAATTTTTAAACTTTTAATCTAAATTACATCTCTCTCTCTTCAGAAACAACCATTTGTAATTCTTTGAGCTGCTCATCTTGGTATTTGTTGCTTATAGTTGCTACTTCTTGAATTTTGCAGTTTGAAGCATTATCTCTCGACTCCCCACTGTGGAAGGTGGTGACGTGGCTCCCTTTATTTCTCTCACCCCCATCTCTACCCACAGCGTCCTTATTTTCCCATCTTTGCAGTAGTTAAGCAGTAATTTTGGTTAGATCAATATGCAGAGCTAAGCCAAGCACAACTTTTTGTTTTCTTTGGCATTAATAGTTGTTTGTTCATTTATTTAGTTTTGTATGTCCTCATCATTAATTTGACCCAAAACTCTTGGCCAGATTTCTAAAACTTGCCTCAAATGCGTGGGGTATTGTCAGTTTCATTTTCCTGAAGAAGTTGTCCTTGAGTCTCCCGCCTTGCCCTAATCTGGACCAGTTGCCCTACACATGGGGACCAGTTGTCACCCTGAAGACCTTCAGCATCATCCTGGGGATCCCCATCGTTTCTCTCCTGTATTGGAGCTCTTGTTAAGCACATGTCTTCCTCCATCTTGGTGAACTCCGTTGTTTTGGTAGAACAATCTTCAAGGAGCTTTTTGGAAAAAGATGCATGGGATATGCATTTTTTTGAGGCAGTGAATGCCTGGAAATAGTTGTTTTCCACCGGCAATTGACTGTTGAGAATTTTAGGATGGAAATTTTAAAGGCATTGATTCATTGCCTTCTAGGTTGTGGTGTTGCTTTTAAGAAATTCAGAACTGTTCTGATTCCTCAAATTTTGCCTGTAATTTATGCACAGTTTACAAGCCTCCTGAGTCCTTTATGGAAATTTATAGAATTTTCTCTTTGTCTCCATGATCCTGAAATTTCATGATGCTGTACCTTGGTATGGATCTGCTTTCATCCATTGTGCTGGGTTCTTTGAATCCCGAAACTTAGATCCCTCAGTTTGGGAAATTTTTTTGAATTGACTCATTGATAATTTCCTCCTCTCCATTTTCTGTGATGTTTCTTTCTTTTTTTTTTTAAGATTTTATTTATTTATTTGAGAGAGAGAGCGAGCGAGCGAGAAAGAGCACAAGCGGGGGGAGGGGCAGAGGGGAGAGGCAGAGGCAGAGGGAGCAGCAAGACTCCCCGCTGAGCAGGAAGCTTGATGTGATGCAGGACTCGATCCCAGGACCCCACGATCATGACCTGAGCTGAAGGCAGCCACTTAACCAACTGAGCCACCCAGGCACCCTGTGATGTTTCTTTCAGAAACTCTTATTGTTCATATATTAGATACTGAGCCCCTAATTTTCTTAAATATTTTCTCTCCTAATTTCTCTCTATTTCTTGGTTCTGCTTTTGGGGAGATTTTCTCAATTTTATCATCTAGCCCTTCCACTGAATTTTTAATAAGTATCACATTTCTAATTATTTTAAATTAAAAGCTCTTTTTGTTTTCTGAATGTGTGTGTGTGTGTGTATGTGTGTGGTATATTGAAGGAAAGGAAAAATTCTCCTCTGCCCTCAAGATCTTCTAGCCGGACTAAGAATTAAATTTAAATGAGACAGATTAACAGGGGAAAAACAGTTTTATTCCAAGCGCACAGAGGCCCAATTATGAAATTGGGTCCGAAAGAAATGATTAAAGCAGGCAGTTTTTATATTTTTTTAGACAAAGAAACAATAAATCTGTGAAGAATTGACAGGACACAGAACATTTTGGGAACTTCAATTAGTAAAGAGTTCTAAACAGAATTTGGGCTGTGGTAGTAAATGAATAAAAAGTAACAAGGGTTGTTTATACAACCTTCTTGGCTCTAAATTTCCCATCTCTGGCCATAGGGGATGTCTTTTTACCTCCTGGTACAGGGAGGGCATCTTTCACATGGGAGATTTATTTCCTGCTTTCAGGAGACAGAAGAGGGTCTGAGTGTCCTTCTTGCATCGGCTGTCTCTTCAGTAACTTTTATCTAGAATAATCAGCATGCCAAAGTGACGCATTTTGAGGTTGTCTGCTCTTGGCCCCTTCAATATCTATTTCTTGCTTCTGTTTTATGGTTTCAGTGCTTATCTGTCTTATCTCTCTGAGGACAAACTTTTTTGGAAAGTTTAATCCTTCCATCACAGACTCCGTTTCCCCAAGTTGCTTTTGTCTATTAGTTTGGGTCTGGATCATTCATGTTAGAGGTTTGCCTCCTATTTCTGATACCGTGTACTCTGTTGTCTGCTCACATTTGAGTGGGGTGTTAAAAGGTGAAGATGTGTGTGGGCTTGTTGACTGGAAATGTCACTGTCTGGTGATCTGGTTGGGGCTTATATTTGTAGAAGCTCTGATGTCATTACCTCTTGGGCCACGGAGAGTCCTCAGAAAAGGCTCTTCTCTTTTTCCTGGATGGTGGCGGAGAGCCTGGCTGCCAGTGATCTGGGAGGGAGGTAGAGGAGAAGGCTGGAAGTCTCAGCATCCACATGTTCATAAAACCCTTCCATGGTGTTTCCAGTACAACACCTGAGCCTGATGTACCCCATTCCAGAGACCCTCTTTTGGAGAGGAGGTGGGGAAGAAACTCCAGGTGTTTTTGCAAGGATAGGGAGGGGATTATCACCTACCTGCTCAGAATGGCTGAAGGGATCTGGGACATCCAACTGCCTTTTATTTATTTTTTTTAAAGATTTTATTTATTTATTTGACAGAGAGAGACACAGTGAGAGAGGGAACACAAGCAAGGGGGAGTGGGAGAGGGAGAAGCAGGCTACCCGTGGAGCAGGGAGCCCGATGCGGGGCTCGATGTGGGGCTCGATCCCAGGACCCCGGGATCATGACCTGAGCCAAAGGCAGATGCTCAACCAGCTGAGCCACGCAGGTGCCCCTCCAACTGCCTTTTAAAGAAGCTTTCAGCCCTCTTTATTTTTGCTTTCCCCTCTCCCCGCAGAGGGTCTAACTGCCTTTAATTATGTAGCATTTTGGAGATTCCATGGTATTAATGAGGTTGTTTCTTGTCTTCCCCTCACCCCACCAAAATGTTTTCCTATTTTCTCTTCTTCCATTCTCTCCATCCTTGTTGGGTTCATACATTAAAGAAAAAAAATCCTTTGTTGTTATTTTCTTGGCCTTTCAGGAGGGAGAGAAGGTAGAAAGTTTTGTTCAATCTGCCATTGGTACCTTAACGAACCTCCACTGAGAGCCCATTGAGCTTCAGCCATGGCACTCTACTGCTGTTTTCCTGCCTTTACCAACAATAACCTTCTTGGACCAGTCCAGGCATATTCTCTCCCTGAACCCAGTTTGGACCTCAGATTTCTTCTACCACTTTAAGCATCCACTACCAACTAATTACACTTGTTGTGGGAGGCAAAACCTCTAGCCCTAGCGTGGGTGATAACGTAGCTTACTGGTCATAGAGCCCTTGTTCCTGTTTCTCTGGTTCACTGTGTCGAGGAGGACTCATTCCATCACCTTGGCCTCTGACTGTCTTAAATTCAGTGAAACTCATCGATAGTAATTCTAATATTTAAATCTGAAAGGCAGGCCTGCTGTTGTTGGTGGCGTTGTGGCCTTAATGGAAGTTATCACTATTTCCTTCTGGAGACCAGTTCATCACACAATTTCCTTACCAGCAGAAGCATCCTCACTTCCTGTTTCAAAGCTCATGTCTTTCTTGGAATGTGCACCAAGTTCCTGTTTCTGGCTGTGCTGAGCAGAGATGACTGATCTATCCAAGGCCTCGTGGATGATCACAACTTTCCCAACCTCGTTTTACCAATTGAATCAATCCTTAGGCTTCTTTAATTCAGTGTGATCTTGCCGCTCTCTATGCCAGTCGCTTGGCAATGTCAACAGGACTTTTTGCTTACACACAGACGAATGAGGAGAGTCAGCTTCCACGGAAGGAGGGAGAGCATTGTTCCCAAACCATCTTATCTGTGTGGAAAAAGCAAAGCTCTGTACTCCCAACGTGATGCCTATGCATTGGGAGGACAGAAAGCAGAAAACACCAGTGCTGGCAGTTGCTACATTGGAGTGGTGCAGGAGGGACTTGCTCCCTGGGGGATGACAGCAAATGAGAAGATGGGTAGAAAACACTTATTCCGCTGGAACCCGCCAGGTACCATTGTGAACAGAAACTTGGCCAGTGGGAATACCTGAAGTGCTCATTCTTCCGTCCATGGCCATCCTTCCCTTTTCTAAATAGAATCTTTGAAGCCATTGCAGCCTCGCTTTCCATGCAGTATGTTTTTCTCTAATGTGCTAAGTGCTTCACCTAAGTTCTTTTTGTTTTCTCAGCTGCAATGTAAACTCTCCTAGGGAAGAGTGCAATGCCTAATAAATACTTGGTGAATGTACTGAATGAATTTTCCAGATAATTGTGGACATTTGGCAGTTAGGACAAAAAGATATTTGGTCATAGTTATCCAAGTTGAACCCAATAGCCTAAATTTATTAAATTCTTGACGAGACTTTCACTTCACTTTTGCTGTATAGACTGAAACATTCAATTTAAGTTTTCCCAAGTGCATTGTTTCTTGGTATTACTTAGAAATAGTTCTCACTGATAACATTCTTTTTTTTTTCTTAAAGATTTTATTTTTTAAGTAATCTCTACACTCAACGTGGGGCTTGAGCTCACAACCCCGAGTCACATGTTTCACTGACCAAGCCAGCCAGGCACCCCTCATTGATAACATTCTTTTTTTTTTTTTTAAGATTTTATTTATTTATTTGACAGTGAGAGAGGGAACACAACAGGGGGAGTGGGAGGGGGAGAAGCAGGCTTCCCGTGGAGCAGGGAGCCCCATGGGATCATGGGACCCCCCTGGGATCATGACCTGAGCCGAAGGCTGACGCTTAATGACTGAGCCACCCAGGCGCCCCCATTGATAACATTCTTAAAAGGACAACACAGATTACGACTACTACTACTACTACTATTTTTTCCCCCCACCTGTGTATTTTCTCTTAGCACAGTGTTGTGATTGTCTTGGTTTTTATGGCTAAGAAGAGTGGCTTTTGGAGGAGGGAGGGAAGTATGTGCTGATTAGGTTGTCTAGACGGGTGAGTTGTACATTTATAAAGGAGGAAGATCTCTTTGGATTTCAGCAGTGTATATATATTTCCTTTTGGGACTACATGTAATTTATTTTTGAAAGTTAAAAGCTTTTGAAATGATTAGCTACAGAGTATCAAAGTGACAGATTTTAAATTGTCTTTTGCTATATGAGATATTTCTAACGTAGAACTCTCTGTCAAATATCCTCCTTCATTTATTTTTAATTTTTGTGAAGTTCTAGCCTGATTTCATAGGAAAAGATTTTAACTTTTCTTTATCCTGAATAGAGTTCCAACAATGTCTTTCTGTTATTATTTCCTTGGAAACTCTCATGTCCACATGTATCCCCCGATATTATGTTTCAGCCACAGCATGTGGAATCTCCACATGACTGCCCCAAAAGTGAAATTGTAGCTTTTTTTTTTTTTTGAGATTTATTTATTTATCTTAGAGAGAGGGAGATAGCACATGAGTGGGGGGGAGGGGCAGAGGGAGTATGAAGGGTAGAGAAGCAGACTCCCCACTGAGTGGGAGCCCAACATGGGGCTCAATCCCCCCCTCAACTCACAGAGATCAGGACCTGAGCCGAAATCAGGAGTCAGACACTCAAGGCGCCTGCGTGGCTCAGTTGGTTAAGCATCTGCTTTTGGCTCAGGTCATGATCCCAGCGTCCTGGGATTGATTTCTGGATTGGACTCCTTGCTCAGCAGGGAGTCTGCTTCTCCCTCTGCCCTTCACCCACTCGTGCTGTGCTCTGTCTCTCTCTCTGTCCTCTCTCCCTCAAATAAATAAATCTTAAAAAGAGAGAGAGAGTCTGACAGTTAACCGACTGAGCCACCCAGGCTCCCCTAAGTCTTGGCTTTTTTTTTTTTTTCCCTACAAAGGAGTGATTTCAAGGTTTATTTTTCTGCGGATATAATTTAAGTGTGCAGCGAAGTTGGTTTTTACCATTGTGGTTATTTTTGTTTCATAGAAGGTGGTTGGCTTTCTTTTTTATTTTCCTGCCTTGACTGATAAAAATGTCTGATCCTTTAGCCATGCAGATAAGAAGAAATACAATTTAACTGAGTTACAAATGAATAAGACATAAATTTAGGTGTGAATGCTTTTTAATTTTTTTTAAAAGATTGTCAACTTATTTGTCACACATTTAAACCAGTTATAGAAGCACTGCATTAAAGAATTCTTGTTCATAGGTTCTGGAGTCGTAGCTGAAAGAGGGTTTTGGGCTCAGAGCTGGTGACGCATCCTCCTACCTCACCTAGACTAAGGCTAAATCCTTGGATGCCACAGAGATTCCTCAACTCTCGGTGTGCTCTGTGGATTCTCCCTGACATCATTTAGACAAAAAAAAAAGTTGTCTCATATATGCTAATTGTTAAAAAATGTTGACAATGCTGAAGCCTACAAAGAAATTAAAAACAACCCCAAAACCTTTCCAGAGAGAATCTTGGTGAACCCCCTCCCAGTCATCTCATCATTATTTGACTTGTTAAAAATCTTTAGCAAATTTCTAGAAAATAATTTACTTAAGGAGCACTGCATGCAACTGTTTATGTAACTGCCAAGTTCTGTAATGTTTATATATATGCAATATATATGTACTTTATATATTATATATATGCAATTACTTCTTGAGATTATAATTAGTTCAGGCATAAAGTTCTTTGGGTTTCATTATTTCATATAGACATTTTTAATTTAATTATCATTTTTAGTAGCTAGCTGATTGTCTTGTTAATATATGATATTCTTCCAGGAAGCTCCCAACTATCTTACTGCTAGAAGGAAAAACAACCTTAACTTGACAATGGCAAGGCCTCAGTAGCCTGTGAGTCTTCTTTAGCATATGGAAATCCTTTTGAAACCTCCCTTTGGGTGCCTGGGTGGTTAAGCATCTGGCTCTTGATTTCAGTTCTGGTCATGATCTCCAGGTCCTGGGATCAAGCCCTGCTCAGCAGGGAGTCTGCTTATCTCTCTCTCTCTCTCTCTCTCTCTCTCTCCCTCTCTCCCTCTCTCCCTCTCCCTCTGCCCCTCCCCACTGCTTGTTCTCTCTCTCAGATAAATAAATAAAAATCTTAAAAAAAAAAGAAAAAAGAAAAGATGTTTAAAAAAAAAAAAAAGAAAGAAACCTCCCTTTTCCTTACCTCCCCCAACCCCATAGTATATAATCAGCCACCACTCACAACCCCGTGCAGCAGCTCTTCCTGCCCACGGGTCCTGTCCCTGTGCTGTCATAAAACTACCATTTTGCACCAAAACACACACACACACACACACACACACACACACACACAAAACCAGTATTTTGAACCAGTCCTCAATTGTTGGACAATTGGGGTTCTTTTCTTTTTTAAGTAAGTAGTGTTGTTATACATTTGTTCCCTTTTGGGGATTATTTTCTTGGGGAGTTTTTCTCAAAATACCACTCCGGGATTAAGGATTTCTAGTTTCTAGTAATCATTGTCAGAAGGACACGAAATAATTTGAAAAAGCTCACTAGCTATATAAAGCTATCTAAAGTTTCCATTATCCTCTTTTTTGACCTTTTAGATCAACAGTACCTACTTTGTGTGAAGACATAGTCAGGCCATGTTATGTACCAGGTGGTAGACCAGATAATAAAGCTAGAGTAATCCAACAGGTCCCATTTGCAAGAGGCTGTGTTCCGGTTGGTAATGTCTATGGCCTCATTTCATTTTGTTGGACGTGGTAGGAAAAGTTTCCAGGGATCAGTAACAAAAAGTGGAGAGGTTGTTATAGTATCTGTGAAACAACATTTGACCTCAGTACCTGGCCTAGGGTTCAGGAACCTTTGTGTAAGCAGGAGAAGGCATTATAAGCCCGCAGGGAACTCCAACCCTCCCACCCATTTCCCTGTACTTGGACCGGAAGAGGAAGTAGGAGGGGCAGGACAACCAGCAAAGTGAGGGAATTTTGCATTGATGTCGGTTCTTGATAAAGAACCAGAGCAGAGTGGATTCCTATTCAGATTTTCCCCTTGACATCTTCCTGTCTAATGTTTAAAGCTTGGGCTAGATTTTTAAGTCGGCTATTAACTGGTGTTATGTTCCCGTGCCTCAGGTTTTCCACCTATTAAGCAAACCATAATGACACATAATTAACAGTCCACTTCAGAAAGATTCATGGCCTAATGCTTGTAAAGGACTTTGAGCTTTTCAGAGTGTTTTATACACGTTCATGAATAATGAGATGACTTGCTTTATTTAGCAAAGGACATCTATATTATGCTCATTTTACAGATGAGGAAGGTGAGCCTCAGAGGATAAGAGCTTCCTGAGAATCAGAGGGTAAATTGAACGTACAGTCTATGACATTTTTCTTGAACTTTGTGGAACAAGTGGAATCTAAAATTCTGCCATGAGTGTGTGTGCTGGGAAAGCGGATTTTACACTTTTTAAGCAAATACAACCTTTCGGGGGGATAGGCATAGGCCACTCCTTTGTCAGCGGGAGTCATGTTTGACACATTCACTGGCATTTTTAAAGAGCATTAAATAATCATGGAAGTTAGAGATAAATTGTGATTTTTAAAGTAACTTTGAAAAGACTCCACACAAAGGCTGTTAAATAGATTGAGTCACTGGGAGTTTGGGAAAAATGTTTTATAAATCAGCAATAGGGGGAGGGTAAAAACAGAACAAAGGCAGCCAGAGATGGACATTTCCTAGAACACAAATGTGAGTAAACTAGTCTAATTATTATTATTTTTTTTAAAAAATAAATGATGTAGGGGCACCTGGGTGACTTAGTCGTTAAGCGTCTGCCTTCAGCTCAGGTCATGATCCCAGAGTGCCGGGATCGAGCCCCACATCGGGCTCCCTGCTCGGCGGGAAGCCTGCTTCTCCCTCTCCCACTTCCCCTGCTTGTGTTCCCTCTCTTGCTGTCTCTCTGTCAAATAAATAAATAAAATCTTTAAAAAAAAATTATGTAGAAGAGGGAGTACACAGTGTAAAGTCCCAAGTTTACAGTCAACATGAACATATTGGGACGCTAAAAGCCAAACTGCTGGTCTCAAGTCTATGCAGTGGTGAAGAATGCATTTAGGTAAAACTAATCTATCTGTATATGTAGATGGACATTCTAGTTTTTTTGTTTTTAAGATTTTTATTTATTTGAGAGAGAGAGTGAGAGAGAGCACGAGAGCAGGGGGAGGGGCAGAAGGAGAGAGAAGCAGACTCCTCACTGAGCAGGGAGCCTGATGCGAGTCTCTCTCTGGGGACTCCGGGATCATGACCTGAGCTGAAGGCAGATGCTTAACTGACTAAGCCACCCAGATGCCCCTGCCTTCTAGTTTTTTACTAAAGAAAGAGATTCAGATATGATTGTGGACTCTTAACTGAAGAGATTCACTAAGTGTATAGCTTGGAACAAGAGAACTAACTAGATCTTAGGTGTCGTTACAAATAATTCAGAAATGTCATTTTACCCATTTTCATGTTTCAGCATCTAAGATAGTTTCATCAATGTACTGTAAAGATGTAATGGACTTAGAGAAAAGCAAACATATCTATCGGTGGCAGAGAAGATTGAGTAAAATACTCCCATTGAATTCTTTGGTCCAGAGAGATAAATGCATAGGAGGGATGCGCCCACTTACACCACAGCAAGCGGAGCTCAATGATACAGGGAGACCATTCATTTGCACCTTCTTTATTCCCAAATAATATACCACCTGCCCCCGATAGTTAATGTTTTTGAGCACATAAGATGTGCCAGGCTCCAAGTGGGGCTTGTTACATGGATTAGCTCATTTAACCCGCCCTACAATCCAATGAAGTGGGCAAGATTATTTCCAACATTCTACAGATGAAGAGCCAGCCTAAAGCTTGGAAATTCAGGGAAATTTGGCTCAGTGGTGGAGCCAAAGTTGAGAACAATACTGTCTGACTCAAGAGGGTATGCTTATAGCTCTGCTGAGTATCCACACTGAGCAATGCTCCTCTCCTCTTATTATTTTCTGTCCTGGTAAACAGAATTGGACAACCTAGAAGAAGACATAAAAGTCTGCTTCAAACAAAGTGAAAGCAGCCAGTTTCTCTGGATATCACTTCAAGCCCCTTAACCTGAAGATCCTAAGATGTCTTCATAGTAGCACTGTTGAATAGAAATGTTCTGTGATTTGGAGGTTCTTACTGGCCATGTGAAACAAGCAAAACATACTAGGTGAAATTTATTTTAATAATATATTTTGTGTAGCCCAATATATAAGAAACATTATAATTTCACTGTGTAATCATATAATGATTATTAATGGGAGGCCAGAAACAACCAGGAGCTTGAATATGAGTAATACGATCTAGTACAGTGCAAGGCAAGGCAATGTCTTATGCAGTGCAGTGGATAATGTAAGATGTAGTCCTACCAAACAATAAAGTTGCGGTTAATGGAGAAACATTTTATACTGCTTCAGTTTTAAATTTTAAATTAAATTTAAATAAAATTAAAACTGCAGTTCCTCATTTGCTCTAGCCACATTTCAGGTGCTCAATAGCTATTTGTGGCAAGTGGCTACCATAGAAAATAGTGCAGCAAAAGTTATTCTCTGTCTCCAAAGGCCATGGGACTCCCAGACACTCCATCCCCACCCCTCTACCCTGACCTCTCTTAGTCCCCAGCCCAGTTTCCGTGTCTCTGCCTAGGGCCACCATGTACAGTTGTGCAGGTTATGTACTGTAAAACTCTGAGATGTCATTCACATTGTAGATCTAGAAGATTTATTTACTGTGACAGGTTGTTGGAAGATGCAAGTAAAGTTTTTATTTTTATTTATTTATTTTTTTATTGTGTTATGTTAATCACCATACATTACATCATTAGTTTTTGATGCAAGTAAAGTTTTTAAAGGAAGATATACTTTTTCTAATTCATGCAAAGGCATTTTTTGGGGGAGGTGATTGTAGTTCTTCTGTTCCTGATGTAGGAAAGATGTTAGGGTTCAAAGCCGGTGGCCAAGAAAGAATTCTTGAGACCAGACATCTTTGGTGCAAAAAAGTGGTTTTATGAAACCACCACGGGGACAGGACCTGTGGGCAGAAGGAGCTGCACCAGGGTCATGAGGAGTGGCCCATTATATACTTTCAAGTTGGGAGAGGGTTCGGTATAGCGTAAGCCTCCCAGGTATTTTGGAAACAAGGTTTCCAGGACCTTGAGGGGGCTAGCTCTTATTAGGAAAAGGTCATTTATTACTGTTTAGTAAAAACTCAGTCATGAGACTCTTCAGATGTATATTGGTGGGTCATGCGCTTGGAGGATGATTGCCAACATGTATCTTGGGGGGTAGAGATAAAGGAGGTTTCCAAAGGAATTTTTATATGTTAAGTAGACTCACAGAATCCTGGGGGTCTGGCTTTGCCCTGAGGAAGTATTATCATCGAGGTAGCGGAGTTACTTGAGGAATGTCACTCTGCCCGTTTCAAGGATTTGTCAATGGGCTGTAAGTAGTGAGGAAATTTAATAATTTTTCTTCTGCCTTTGTTCCCCACATCATTTCTTCTTAGCATTCCAACAGTTGGGCCCAGGCATTGTTCTCTTGTATGCTCAGCACTGAAAGTAATGAAGCAGCTTCAGTAAACCCTCCCTCACCGCCACCCCCAAAATAATATCATACAAAGTTATAGTCTTCATGGTAGTTTACGTCAGAGCCATATGTATCTTATTCATGATTGTACGTGCAGTGCCTGGCACACAGTGGGTACTCAACATATTTATTGATTTAAATTTTCTTAGTATCACTTGGGGCCCTGCGTTGTGTCCTGAGTTGCTCTTAATGAAACTTGACCCAGGGCTGATTATCCAAGGGCTGACATGGCTCTTTCACTGAGTCACAGTTCATTCACCCTTCATGTGGTCCCCTTGTTCTAAATAATAATAATTGTCATTCTTGTTATTATTACTAATAATAGCTACCATTTATTGATCACTTTGGGTCAAGCTTTGTGTCTAGCAGTTTATGTGCATTATTCCATGTACTCTTTCCCAACATCTCTAGGAGGTAGGTACTATTATTATCCCTGTTTTATAGGAAGGAAACTGAAGCCCTGAGAAATTAAATAATTTGCTGGAGGTCACACAGCTAGTAGGTGTCAGAGCTGAAATTTAAAACCAGTTCCGTCTGACTTCAAAGCCCTTGTGATGTGGAAATGTTGGGGTTCAGAGCCCATGGCCAGGAAAGAGTTCTTGAGAGTCTTCGGTGCCAAAAAGTGGTTTTTATTAAAGCATGAGGACAGGACCCGTGGGCAGAAAGGGCCGCCCCGGGATTGTGAGGGGCAATTGATTATATACTATGGAGTGAGCGGTGGGGAGGCAAAGACCAAGGGAAGTTTCAGAAATGACTTTCACGGGCGCCTGGGTGGCTCAGTTGGTTGGGCGACTGCCTTCGGCTCAGGTCATGATCCTGGAGTCCCGGGATCGAGTCCCGCATCGGGCTTCCTGCTCAGCGGGGAGTCTGCTTCTCCCTCTGACTCTCTTCCCTCTCGTGCTTTCTATCTCTCATTCTCTCTCTCTCTCTCTCTCTCTCTCTCTCTCAAATAAATAAATAACTTATCTTAAACAAAAAAAAAGAAATTTAGATAAAATAAAATTTCCTTATAACCAAAAACCAACTGGCACACACCTCAGACATAGGGAGTAGAGCA
>NW_027397066.1:39845321-39869869 GCF_003265705.2 Callorhinus ursinus | reverse complement strand
AAAAAAAAAAAAAGAAATGACTTTCACATGCTAAAGACTCATGGGATCCTGAAGTCCTGGCTACTGACTGTCCAGCTAAGGTTGTTTTTGCCTCTAGCAAGACATTAACATTAAGATTGGGAGTTCCTAGAGGAATGCTCTACTCCCTCTGCCTCAGGTGTTTGCCAGCGGGCTGCAGGTTGTAAGGACATTTAATTTTATCTACATTTCTTTTTGCCTTTGTTCCCCACATCACTTCTGCGCTTTCTGTGCTTCTCCTTCGTTATCTGGGGCCTGACTGACGAGTAACTACACCACAGTGGACTCCTTATTTGTTGGCCTGGACTTCCTTCCTTTGGGGAACTTCTCAGTCCACAGTTCCTGCGGTTTGGGTGGGGTGGACGCTAACCCCAGGGCTGGTGATGTGACTTAGCTTTGGCCTATCTGAGAAGTGCCTCCACCGGAACTACTGATTGGTTCAGAGGTTAGCACATGACCCAGCCTTGCTCAGTCAGCCTCCATTTCTGCTCCAGGTAAGAGAGGAGGCATTCTTTTCCTTTGGGATTCTTTTTTTTTCTTTTTTCCCCCTGCTAGAGTGATTTAACCTGGAGCTCCTGGTGGCCATCTTGGCCTGCTCTATGGGCGAAGCTGCTTGCAGTAGGAGAGTATGAATGAAGCCGGCATGCAGTGAGACACAGCTCTGAGCAGTGGTGGGAGCACAGACAACACCATTTAAACTCTGGGATTCAGGGGCGCCTGGGTGGCTCAGGTGGTTAAGCGTCGGACTCCTGATTTTGGCTCAGGTCATGATTTCAGGGTGGTGAGATCGAGACTTCCATTGGGCTCTGTGCTCTTCCGCCCCCCCCCCCGCCCCCTCGCACTCTCTCTCTCAAAAGAAAATAAAATTAAAAAAAAAAGAAAAACAATCCAGAATTCGGATGTGCCTGAAGCCTCCCAAGCCTGCTTGGTTTTGTGAGCCAGCACATTCCTTTTGTTGTTGTTGTCTGCTTAAATCAAGTTATTTGCAGTTGAAAGAGCCGTGCCTAATGTCCAGACTTTGCCATTCTTTATCTACCCTTTGGATGAGCCCCCTACTTCTTGGGCCTTGGTGCCTTACTGTTGCCTGTACCTTGCCTGGTGACCTTTGATCCCTGGACACTCAAGGTTTTCATCTTGCTTTTTCCCTTTCAGGTCTCTGAGCTCTGCCCTAAGGAAAGGAGATACCACACCCAGCCCCTTCTCACCTTCTTCCCCACATTACAGAGCCCACACACAGGGATAAATATTATGCCAGGAGTACAGCATTGGAGAAATCTGTTCTTCGTAGACATTACAAAATTACTCATCAACCTACGTTTGAATGCTGATCAAAGACTGTTGAATGCTTAACTCATCTGGCCTCTGACACCCTCTGGGACCTCAGCCAGCTCAGGCCTAGCCTTTGCGTCTTGTCCCCAGTTTCCTTGGCTCCTAGCCTTTCTGATCAGCTCTCTCCTAAATACTCTCAACTCCCCTGTGATTCTGAACTTCCATTCTTCTGCTGGCTTCCTTCCCAGCCTTTCCTACGGTCCTCCGAGGGCATTGTTCCATTGTGAATCAATGCTCCCACACCCCAGCCTCCTCACGTGATGGGAGCCCTCCCTTCTCTGTAGCTCTCTCTGCTATAGCTTTCTGGCTTCCCTTTGCTGATTTCTCTCTTAGAGGTAAAACCCTCCATGCACATACCCTCGTGGTCTCCCCTTTTGCCAGCAGCCTCTTGGTCATTCCCCTGATAACACTCACCTGGTTCACGATTTCTACAAACTCTGCCATCTTTTCATTCATACACACCACTAACTTGAGATGTCAATGATGAGTTATCCAGTTGCCTTTGGGCTGGTTCGAGGGAGTAGTTAATTGTGGCAGGAGTGGAAAATAAGGGTGACTTCAGGAAAGAGATTTCTCGTGATCAGGACCTTAAAAAATGAGTAGCGTTTCAGCAGGTGCTCTTCTAGGCAGAACAACTCAAGCAAAGGTGTGAAGATATGAAAAGGCTAGTGTGTTTGCTTTCTCGAACACTTGGAAATAAATGGCAGGAAGGGAAGGGGGAAACCAGACTGGATCTGACATGACTATGTTTTCTTAAGATTAAGGAGTGGCCCTAAGGACAGTCCAATGTAGAGAATGCAAGAGAAGGAACAGCCTTTATTATAAAAGGGAGAAAAAGTGCTTTGAAAAGTTGCAGAGGTGGAATGATACTGTAAATTACAAGAGAGAGACATTGGGCTGTTTGGCAAACGGGAAGAGGAGTAGTTAAAGCAGTTTAAGAAGGTTCATAAGAAGACTAGGGATGTAGAGAGAAGGGATAGTGGGAAGAGAAAAGTGGAAGGATTTGCAGAGCAGACTGGTTATAAGGAGACAGGGAACAGGGCAGAGAAACTGGGCAGGACATCTGCTGTGTAGGGGACAGGAGCGTGGAGGCCCTGCATGGTGGTGTGAGATTTGAAGGCGGAGGAAACAGCTCAGACCAGATATGAGTCAAATTAGTTGGCCTTTTATTATGTTATGTGTAAAGAGTAAGAGAACTTGTATCTTTTATGATGGTGAAAATGACTGAAATTATCTAAGCATAACATGTTTCTCAAACTGTTTTATAGAATACTACAACTCTGGGAGATGTTAATAAGGCTTAAGGGATGTAGAGTGAGTTCTGTGATCAAATAAGGCTGGGAAAGGCAGCATTCTCTATGATTCACAGAGCCTGTTCATGTAGAAAAGGCTGTGAGGAACGCACATAAGAAACCAGTTTGACATTGTGCAATACAGCTTGGCCCAAATACATTTGTTCATTCATTCAACAAGCCTGTGGTAAGCACATCTTATGATAGTATGTTTTGTTTTGATTTGGTTTAAATACATGCATTTTTAAAATTATAGTTGTCGCACAATGTCGTATTAGTTTCAGGTGTACAAAATGTTTTGACAACTCTGTGTCCGCATACAACACTATTCCAACACCATTGACTATGTTCCCTATGCTGTGCCATTCATTCCCATGACTTACTCACTCTGTACCTGGGAGACTGTACCTCCCACTCCTCTTCACCCATTTTGTCCATCCTCCCAACCTCCCTCCCCTCTGGCAACCACCAGTTTGTTCTCTGTATTTATGGGTCTGTTTCTCCTTTTTTTGTTTGTTCATTTGTTATATTTATTTTTTGATTTTACATGTAAGTGAAATCATATGGTATTTGTCTTTGTCTGACTTATTTTACTTAGCATAATACCCTCTAGATCCACCCATGTTGTCACCAATGGCAAGATTTCATTTTTTTATGGATGAATAATATTCCATTGAGATATATATATATATAATGTGTGTATTATTATATATATATAATATATATGTATTATTATATATATAATATATATATGTATTATTATATATATATTATACACACATACACACTGTATCTTTATCCATTCATCTGTTAGTGGATACTTAGGTTGCTTCCATATCTTTTTTTTTTTTGGTTTTGTTTAGAGAGAGGAGCAGGGAGGGGCAGAGGGAGAGGGAGAGAGCAAATCTTAAGCAGGCTCCATGCCTAGCATGGAGCCTGACGTGGGGCTCAGTCTCACCACCCTGAGATCATGACCTGAGCCGAAATTAAGAGTCAGTTGCTTAACCGACTGAGCCACCCAGGTGCCCCAGGTTGCTTCCATGTCTTATCTATTGTAAATAATACTGCATTAAACATAGGGGTGCATATGTATTTTTGAATTAGCATTCTTGCTTTCTTTGGGTAAGTACCTTGTAGTGGAATTACTGGATGGTATGGTATTTCTATTTTTAATTTTTTGAGGGACTTCCATACTGTTTTCCACAATAGCTACACCAATTTACATTCCCCACCAACGTGCAAGAGGGTTCCCTTTTCTGCACATTCTCAGTAACACTTGTTATTTCTTGTCTTTTTGATTTTAGCCATTCTAACAGGTGTGAGGTGATATTTCAATGTGGTTTTGATTTGCATTTCCCTGATGATTAGTGATGTTGAGCTCCTTTTCATAAGTCTGTTGGCCATGTGATAGTATGCTTTGGGCACTGCAATGGTCCTATGGCAGAGAATAAAATGAGCCAGTGTCCTTGCTGTTATGAGGTTATGGTCTGGTATAATCTGATAGGTCCTAGTATTCTGAGAAACACAATTTGGGAAGCCTGGAGTTAAGGTGTTTAGGTATTCCTGTTTGTGCTCTGGAATGGGCTGGAGTGATTGGCTGCCTGCTTGTCTCTCTGTCTCCACGTCTCTGTATTACACCAGTTCCTTCGCCTTTTCTCAGAATGTTTCCTGCACGTCCTGCCTTGGGCATGGACAGAGCTGATGACAAAGTAACTTTCAGGTCTGGGAAGTTGGTGACTTGCTGGTAAGTGGCAGAACCAGAGCCAGAACCCAGCTCTTCTGGCTCTAAGTTCTATGCTCATTCCAATCTTGGTGAAAAGGGATAATTTGACATGGCTGAAAATTGAAAGAAAAAAATTCGATAGACTGAACAGGTTAAGTGAGATGCTATGGATTATGCCAAGCTAATCAATAATGGTAGAACTGACTTAGGTATCACCACCACTACCACCACCATTTTTATCACTAATATTCAGTAATTGCCATGATCCATGTACCATGCTAAGCACTTTAGATATATATTTTCTTATTTAATTTTTATATCAACTCAATGAAGTGGCAATTATGAACCCCAATTAAAAGATGTGGACACAGGCTCAGAGAGGTGAGTAGTGTGTCCATGTTCACATAGCTAAGAAGGAGCAGAGCCAAACTTCCATACTAGGCTGTTTTCAGAGTCCAAACTCTTTTTTTTTAAAGATTTTGTTTACTTATTTGAGAGAGAGAGAATGAGAGATAGAGAGCACAACAGGGAAGAGGGTCAGAGGGAGAAGCAGACTCCCGCTGAGCAGGGAGCCCGATGTGGGACTTGATCCCAGGACTTCAGGATCATGACGTGAGCCGAAGGCAGTCGCTTAACCAACTGAGGCACCCAGGCGCCCCCAGAGTCCAAACTCTTAACTTCATTTTATATTAGGTGAAATATTTTCTCTGCTTCTAGACTTCCCTGTCAGAATCCGTCTGTCTTTTCTCCATTGCCATTTCTTTTTTTTCTTTAAATTTTTTATTGTTATGTTAGTCACTATACATTACATCATTAGTTTTTGATGTAGTGTTCCATGATTCATTGTTTGTGCATAACACCTAGTGCTCCACGCAGAACGTGCCCTCTTTAATACCCATCACCAGGCTAACCCATCCCCCACCCCCTTCCCCTCTAGAACCCTCAGTTTGTTTTTCAGACTCCATTGTCTCTCATGGTTCCTCTCCCCCTCCGATTACCCCCCTTCATTCTTCCCCTCCTGCTATCTTCTTTTTTTTTTTTCTTCACATATATTGCATTATTTGTTTCAGAGGTACAGATCTGTGATTCAACAGTCTTGCACAATTCACAGCGCTCACCATAGCACATACCCTACCCAATGTCTATCACTCAGCCACCCCATCCCTCCACCCCACCCCCACTCCAGCAACCCTCAGTTTGTTTCCTGAGATTAAGAATTCCTCATATCAGTGAGGTCATATGATACATGTCTTTCTCTGATTGACTTATTTTGCTCAGCATAACACCCTCCAGTTCCATCCACGTTGTTGCAAATGGCAAGATCTCATTCCTTTTGATGGCTGCATAATATTCCATTGTGTATATATACCACATCTTCTTTATCCATTCATCTGTCGATGGACATCTTGGCTCTTTCCACAGTTTGGCTATTGTGGACGTTTCTTCTATAAACATCGGGGTGCACATAACCCTTCGGATCTCTACATTTGTATCCTTGGGGTAAATACCCAATAGTGCAATTGCTGGATCGTATGGTAGCTCTATTTTCAACTTTTTGAGGAACCTCCATACCGTTTTCCAGAGTGGCTGCACCAGCTTGCATTCCCACCAACAGTGTAGGAGGGTTCCCCTTTCTCCGCATCCCCACCAACATCTGTCATTTCCTGACTTGTTAATTTTAGCCATTCTGACTGGTGTGAGGTGGTATCTCATTGAGGTTTTGATTTGGATTTCCCTGATGCCGAGCGATGTTGAGCACTTTTTTATGTGTCCAGCCATTGGATGTCTTGGCCATTTGGATGTCTTCTTTGGAAAAAATGTCTGTTCATGTCTTCTGCCCATTACTTGATTGGATTATTTGTTCTTTGGGTGTTGAGTTTGATAAGTTCTTTATAGATTTTGGATACTAGCCCTTTATCTGATATGTCATTTGCAAATATCGTCTCCCATTCTCTCGGTTGTCTTTTGGTTTTGTTGACTGTTTCTTTTGCTGTGCAAAAGCTTTTTATCTTGATGAGGTCCCAGTAGTTCATTTTTGCCCTTGCTTCCCTTGCCTTTGGTGATGTTTCTAGGAAGAAGTTGCTGCGGCTGAAGTCGAAGAGGTTGCTGCCTGTGTTCTCCTTTAGGATTTTGATGGACTCCTGTCTCACGTTTAGGTCTTTCAACCATTTGGAGTCTATTTTTGTGTGTGGTGTAAGGAAATGGTCCAGTTTCATTCTTCTGCATGTGGCTGTCCAATTTTCCCAACACCATTTGTTGAAGACACTGTCTTTTTTCCATTGGACATTCTTTCCTGCTTTGTCAAAGATTAGTTGACCATAGAGTTGAGGGTCCATTTCTGGGCTCTCGATTCTGTTCCATTGATCTATGTGTCTGTTTTTGTGCCGGTACTATACTGTCTTGATGATGAAAGCTTTGTAATAGAGCTGAAAATCCTGAATTGTGATGCTGCCAGCTTTGCTTTTCTTTTTCAACATTCCTCTGGCTATTCGGGGTCTTTTCTGGTTCCATACAAATTTTAGGATTATTTGTTCCATTTCTTTGAGAAAAGTGGATGGTATTTTGATGGGGATTGCATTAAATGTGTAGATTGCTCTAGGTAGCATTGACATCTTCACAATATTTGTTCTTCCAATCCATGAACATGGAACATTTTTCCATTTCTTTGTCTTTCTCAGTTTCTTTCATGAGTATTCTACAGTTTTCTGAGTACAGATCCTTTGCCTCTTTGGTTAGATTTATTCCTAGGTATCTTACGGTTTTGGGTGCAATTGTAAATGGGATCGACTCCTTAATTTCTCTCTCTTCTGTCTTGTTGTTGGTGTATAGGAATGCCACTGATTTCTGTGCTTTGATTTTATATCCTGCCAATTTACTGAATTCCTGTATGAGTTCTAGCAGTTTTGGGGTGGAGTCTTTGGGTTTTCCACATAAGGTATCATATCATCTGCAAAGAGTGAGAGTTTGACCTCTGCCGATTTGGATGCCTTTGATTTCTTTTTGTTGTCTGATTGCTGTGGCTAGGACTTCTAATACTATGTTGAATAGCAGTGGTGATAGTGGACGTCCCTGCCGCATTCCTGACCTTAGGGGGAAAGCTCTCAGTTTTTCCCCATTGAAAATGATATTTACTGTGGGTTTTTCATAGATATCTTTTATGATATTGAGGTATGTACCCTCTATCCCTATACTCTGAAGAGTTTTGATCAAGAAAGGATGCTGTACTTTGTCAAATGCTTTTTCTGCATCTATTGAGAGGATCATATGATTCTTGTTCTTTCTTTTGTTAATATATTGTATCACGTTGATTGATTTGCAGATGTTGAACCAACCTTGCAGCCCAGGGATAAATCCCACTTGGTCGTGGTGAATAATCCTTTTAATGTACTGTTGGATCCTATTGGCTAGTATTTTGGTGGGAATTTTTGCATCCCTGTTCATGAAGGATATTGGTCTGTAATTCTCCTTTTTGATGGGGTCTTTGTCTGGTTTGGGGATCAAGGTAATGGTGGCCTCATAAAACGAGTTTGGGAGTTTTCTTTCCATTTCTATTTTTTGGAACAGTTTCAGGAGAATAGGTATTAATTCTTCTTTAAATGTTTGGTAGAATTCCCCTGGGCAGCCATCTGGCCCTGGGCTTTTGTTTGTTGGGAGATTTTTGATGACTGCTTCAATTTCCTTAGTGGTTATAGGTCTGTTCAGGTTTTCTATTTCTTCCTGGTTCAGTTTTGGTAGTTGATACATTTGGTAGTTGATAATTTTTTTCCGTCTTGTCATTTTGTCCAGAATGAGAGAACAAAATGCTAACAGGGTAACAACATCCCCAGAAAATATACTCTAAACAAATCAGAAAAGACCTGGAGCTGGGGGAAGAGAAAGGGAAAGAAAGAAAAAAGAAAAAGGTAAAAACAAACAAAAACAGAACAAAACAAAATAACAGAATATGATCAAATATGATCAGGCTGGTGCATAGATCAGTGCCACACACTAGATTCTGGGTGTATTTTGGTCTGTTAGAAGAAAGTGCCTCCCAAAATTTTAAAGAAAGAAAGACTTATATATGTACAAAATAAGGGTTGATATGATGAAGGGATGGAATATGATTGTAAAGATGAAAATTATAAAAAATTTTATAAAAGGAATTGATAAGGTAAGAAGTTGTTTGAAAAAAGAAAGAAGAGGATTAAAAAAAAAAAGGGGGAGAGAATGTGATCAGGCAGGAGACTAGAACAAAGCCATACACTAGAGATTTAGGGTATATTTTGATCTGTTAGAAGAAACTGTATCTCAAAATTTTAAAGAGAGAACAACTTATATATATATATATATGCCAAAAATAAGGGTAACTATGAAGGGATAGAATATGACTCTAAAAATGAAAAATATAAATTTTTTTTAAAAAGGGGATTGATAAGATATTGGTTGAAAAAGGGAAAAAGAAAAATTAAAAAAAGACAGTTAAAAAAATTAACTTTGAAAGACTAAAGAATCATGGTAAAAAAGCCATGAATTCTATGTGCAGTATTCCCCTAGCGCTGGAGTTCTGCTGTTCTCACTGATCGGTAAACTTGGTCTTGGCTGGTGGTTCTTGCTGATCTTCTGGGGAAGGGGCCTGTTGCTGTGGTTCCTAGATGTCTTTGCTGGAGGTGGAATTGTCCCGCCCTTGCCAGGCCAGGGCTAAGTAATGTGCTGGGGTTTGCTCTCAGGAGGTTTTTTTTTTTTTTTTTTTTTTTCCTCTCAGGAGCTTTTGTTCCCTGCAAGCTTTCCCTACAGCTTTGGAGGAGAGTGAAAATGGCCACCTCCCAATCTCCGCCCCGGAGGAGCCAAGAATTCGGGGCCTCGCTCCTCAGTGCGCCCCCAGAGAAAAGCAGTCAATCACTCCCGTGTCCCTGGTCTCCGGCCGCACTCCGTGCTCACCCGGCCTGTGACTGAGCGTTTCTATGTCTGGCACCCGACTTGGTGTGGAGTCTTGAAACCCAGCAGATCCCTGCGGTGCGCTCCCGCGCCGCTCCTCCCCGGGGAGGAAGGGGAGTCTCCCCAGATCTGCTGCTTGTTGGGTCCCTGCTGGAGGAGCAGTGGCCCGACTGTCACCGATCGCAGTTTATGACAACCCCGAGCTCAGAGCCCGGGCCTCGCCTCCGTCTCTGCAGCCGGCCTCTTGGCTCTGATACCTGGGAGCTCTGCTGCAGTCAGGCACCCCCTGGTCTTTCTGTGACCCCGAGGGTCCTGAGACCACACTGTCCCACGAGGGTTCCACCCCCCGCTTAGCCACTGGAGCGACGTCCCTTGGCGGAGCCAACTTCTAAAAGGTCCGATTTTGTGCTCCGCGGCTCTATCACTTGCCAGAAGCGGCCAACAGAGGCCCCCTCCCCCGCCGTCTATCCTCCCGAATATCGCCTGGGATTCACTTCTCCGCATGTCCTACCTTGCAGTTAGTGGTCGCTTCTCTGTTCAGAGAGTTGCTGCTATTCTTTTCTTCGATTTCCTGTTGAGTCCGTGGGTGTTCAGAATGGTTTGATCCCTATCCAGCTGAATTCCTGAGACCAGACGAAATCCAGGTCTCCTACTCCTCCGCCATCTTGCTCGGCCCCTCCATTGCCATTTCAACTTACCTAGTTCCTTGCCCTGTATAAAAACATGATCTCAGAAAGGATCTGATGGTTCATTTATTCCATAAGTCAGGTAGCATTCATTGTATATTTAATGAGTGCCTGCTATGTGAAGGAACTATTTTACATGCTGAGGATCCAGTGATGAATATACAGACTAGGTTCTTGCTTGTGTGGAACTTATAATCAGTCGGAGAGCATACAATTTTATTTTATTTATTTATTTTTTAAAAAAGATTTTATTTATTTATTTGAGAGAGAGAATGATAGAGAGCACGAGAGGGAAGAGGGTCGGAGGGAGAAGCAGACTCCCTGCTGAGCAGGGAGCCCAATGTGGGACTCGATCCCAGGACTCCAGGATCATGACCTGAGCTGAAGGCAGTCGCTTAACCAACTGAGCTGTCCGGGCGCCCGAGAGCATACAATTTTAAAAATCAAGAAAAATGTCATGTAGTGATAAGTTTTATTTGTTTATTCACTCATTCATTTGAGTACAGCTGACATGATCAGTATCATTGAAATCATTAAAATAGAGACCTGAGAGTGACTGGTTATCTATTTTAGATTGGGTTGTCAAGGGAAGGCCTTTTTGCAAAAAGTGACATTCAAGCTGATACTGGAGTTACAAAGTTGTTGACTAGGGAGAGAGCAACAGAGAGCAGGTGGCATTACTTTCTAGGTAGAGGGAACATGATGTGCAAAGACTCTACCATGCCAGGAATTTGCTGTGTTTGAAGAACAGGAAGAAGGCTTGTGTGGTTTAGTGGGTCGGGGGAGAGTGGTACCAGATGCAGCTGGACAAGCAGGTGGTACACTAGGTTAAGGAGATGGGGTTTTAGTTTAAGGGTGGGGACGCTATTGGAGGATTTAAGTAGGGCTGAGGACATGAACTGATTTATGTTTTTATTTCTTAATTTTTTTTGAAGTTTGTGTTAATTGATAAATGGAGAAAGGATTATAAGAAGATATGGAAGAAATTAGTGGATCCATTTTTAAAAAAGATTTATTTACTTAGAGAAAGCATGAGTGGGAGGGACAGAGGCAGAGGGAGAGAGAATCTGGAGTGGACTCTGTGCTGAGCATGAAGCCTGGCACGGGGCTTGATGTGGGACTCAATCTTACAACCCTGAGATCATGACCTGAGCCGAAACCAAGAGTTGGGCACCTTACTGACTGTGCCCCCCAGATGCCTCAGGAAGTAGCGGATCTATTAGGAGGATATTGCAATAGTCTTAACAAGGGATGGTAGTGTCTGTATCAGTTATTGCCATAGTAGTGCCCTGTAACAAACATCCCATAAACTCAGTGGCATATAGGAATAAGGATTTATTTTTGCTCATGAGGTGATAGGATAGCTGGGTGGTTCTTCTGAGGTGGGTCAGGCTCAGCTGATCTGTGAGCAGCTGTGGGACAACCAGGCAGCTCTGCAATATTGCCTTGGTTGTCTGATGTGTTTGGAAGGGCTAGCTGACTGCTGACTATCTGGGATGGCCTCAGTGGAGATGGCTGGGACAACTCTGCTCTCCTCTGGGTGTTTATATTATGTCCCTCTAGTAGGCTAGCCTGGGTTTATTCTCAGGCTGGCCCTGTCATAATCTCATAGTGATTGCCAAGAAGCACAAGGGAGTAGAAATAAGCAAGCAGATTTTAACACCTTAGTTTGTGTCAGGTTTGCTATTGTCCCATTGGTCAAGGCAAGTTTTCTAGTACACCCACAGTTAGTATGGGAAGACATTGCCAAAGGGATACAGAGAAGTGTGAAAAGGTACAGAGAAGTATTAAAAATTAGAGCCATTAGTGCAACAGGTTGCACTAATGAGAGAAAAGTAAAGACATGAGTATTCAGATTTAGGATATTTTGGAGGTACAGTCCAAAGAACATGGTCATGAATTAATTTTGAGGTATGAGACAGAGGAATGATTCAAAGATAACTCTTAGATTTTTGGCTGAGCAGCTGGGGAGATAGTGAAGCCATTTTTTTAGATGGCAAAGACTAGGTAAAGAGCAAGTTTTAGGGGAGTATCTAGAGTTCTGTTTTAGACATGTTATGTTTGAGATACCTATTAAATACTCAAATGAAGATGTCAGGTTTACAACTGGTTAAATAAATCTGAGGTTCCTGGGGACAGAGTTAAAGATGTAGATTCTGGAGTTAGCAACATGCAGATGGCCTTTCAAGCTGTGCACCTGGCTGAGGCCATTCCTGAGGGGAATGTATGGATGAAGAAGCAAAGCAAGCTCTGGTACACACCAGTGTTTAGAAGTAAAACAGAAAAATAGAAGCCAGCAAAGGAGACTGAGAAGGTGCATCCTCTAAGACTGGAAAAAAAGTCCAGGAAACTTTGGTGTCAAAAAGAACCAAGAGAAACTAAGCATTTCAAAGAGAGAATGGTCAGCTGTGTTGAACACTGCTGGGAGGTAAGGTAAGAAGTGAGAGGTGACCCCTGGGTTTGGCAACAAGGAGGTCCTTGGTGACCTTGACAAATGCAGTCTTGGTGGAATGATGGAAACAGAAGCCCGATGGGAGTGGTTGAGGAAAGCACATGAGGTGAGAGCAACCCTCATCCTGTCTTTCAAGAATTTCTTCTGTAAAGGGACTCAGAAGTGATGTGGTTGTTGGAGGTGAATGTGGGTCAAGGAATGGTTTAGGTTTGGGAACATAAGTGATGCCACTGTGCCAAAGGGGATCACTGATCCACAGAGGGGATCACATTCCCAGTAGAGAGGGTTGTAACTGCAGCCCAGAAATGTTTGAGATGGCAAGAGAGGCTGGACTTGAAATTAAACTTTAGTCAGTGTGTTACCTTCTTCAAGGGGTATTTGAGTTCTATATTTTATTTCTTAATTTTGGAATGAAGGGTATATCTGCTATTGGAAAAGTTCCACTCATCAGCCAGGGTAGGGAAGTATGAGTTCTGATGTCACACTAGGCAGACTGAATGCTTCTGTATTAGGCTCACTCAGGTGCCATTGTGAAGGAGAGACCTCTGTGGAATTATTCTGACTCTGTAGGTGGTGCTCAGTGTTTCTTTTAATGCTCGTGAAGCTGATCAATTCAGTTTCTTGATTTTGAGATGGGTAGCAAGTTAGGCAGGCCCCGGGCAGAGCTCAGAAAGGAATGTCAATTAATGTGCCACTTCCTTGTCCAGTAATGCTAGTATAGGAACCAATTACACCCAGCAATATAGGTATTACTATTTATGCATAAACTAGAAGACTTTAGGGTGATTGGCTAATGCCATTCAGTAGATCCTAGACAAGGTATGCATTCCGGAATTCTAGCTGAGTGATAGGAATTTTGCTTTTTATGTTTTTTAAGTCAGTGTCAATTTTAAAGTGTAATGTAAAGCAAATTTATTAAATAAATGGTAGTTTAAAATGCATTTTGTGTAAGTTCAAGTATACATTTGGTGGTATTTAAGCAACTATTTTCATCAACCCTTCTGGGGTGTGTGGTCTGTGTGTAGTGGGTCAGGATGGTGGTGTGAAAAAAATGGAGTACCCTGTCTTCGAGTGTTTTGACAGCTTTGGAAGATTTTTGTTCAAATGCTTCAAGTCTGCTTTGCTATTTCACTCATTTAAAATATTAGTATCTACTTGTGCAATTCATATTGTGGACTGAGAACCACATCTGTCACCACTCTGCCTTTTAGAGCTTTCTGACTTAGCAGAAATAATACTGAAAAGGACACCTGCCAGGGTCTTAATAATTCTTATATATAGCAATCTGGTGAATGTTAGCTCAGTGTTCACAGAAATATCATGGAGTCAAGAAGCAGGGCTTAAATCAGATATAGCTGGAATCTCAAAATGTAAATGCTTCTTGTGTGAAGCTATAGATCTTTGGAACTGTTGGTGTTTTCTATTACAGTGGATTTATTCAGGAGGATACATCTGAAAATACTCCGCAAGATATGTATTAGTCTTTAAAAACCTTTTACAACAAATATACTATTTCTGCCTATTCTTGACATAGTATTAAAATTTCTGTCATATATTGGAGAATAAATATGAAACTGAATTTCATTCAATTTTTGCCAAAAGTGAGCTTAAGATAATATTTAACAGAATACAGACCAAGGATTGTATTTACCTATTTCTATACTTTATTCCTATTTCTTGAGTTAACAAGGATGTAACCTCGTTAGCTCCGTCCTCAAAGAAATGCTTTTACAAGGATTTACTTACTAAGCTATTATCAAGTGTTAATATTAGAAATAGCCAGGTGAGGATTGATATTATCATTTCTTCCCAAACTTCTATTGAAGATGTATTATGACAATCCCATAAACTAGTGTCTCTTTAGAATTTAATCACAGGAAAAGTTTTTCTTTTGGTAAATTGGTATATCTCTTACCAAAAAATTACTATTCTATGAGGCTTTATAGTATCCTTTGTTTCCTAGATTTTGAGAAGCTCCAAATCTAATGCGCAATTGCAATAAATGTCTCAGAGTTCCAGTTTTCAATGTATAGTAGAATTGTAGCATATGTGCATTTGACTTAGGAGAATTCAACTTTGTGTGGGTCAACAAAGAAAAGAGAGAAAAGAAACAACGTAAAGAGGGTGGATGATTCTATTCTAATCAACGAGCATTGGAAGAAGTGTGCACTTACTTCTCCCTCCTCTGTCTTAGTTAGCCAAGGTTTTTCTATGAGCATCTCACAGTGCTGAATGTGATTTCAGTAATTAGAGATAAGTACTTTTTCTCACAAACTTTCCCCAAGTTCAAGCCAACTAATTTATCTAATGCTGAACCGAAAAACCCCAAATCTATTTTTCTCTGTGCTAGATTGTTTGCAAAAAGGCCTCCATAATTCCTCTCCCCATATCTACTCCATCTTGAGTAGTCACCTCTAATCCTGATTCTGGACTTGGCCATGTAACTTGCTTTGGCCAATGAGACAATAGCAAAGGCAAGGCACTCAGAGACATGAAATGTGTTGTGTACTGGGGCTCGCTCTCTCTTACTGCTCATGGAATCCTGAGAACTAAACAAATAAACCCAAACTGTCCTTTTGAAAAGCCACGTGGATGGGGACTGAAGTGCCCCGGTTGATAGCCTGCAAGTGCTAGAAATAGGAGTGAGACCATCATAGACATCTAAATTAGAATTGCCCACCTAACCTACAGAATTATGGGAAACAATACGTTTTTATTGTTTTTGTGCTACTAATCTTGGAGTGGAGTTTTTGGGTTGTTGTTGTTGTTGTTCTCAAAAGCCAACTGATATAACTTCCAGTGCTAGTAGACATTTCTGCTGATGCTGTTGGCCTTCTCCAGGGACAGTGTGGCTATCTTCTGGGGAATAGTCAAGGCTAATTCTGACTATATTCAGTTCTTGTCGTACATGCTTATGTGAGAATCAACTCCCATATAAGCTTTGCTTCCACTCTGGTGTTTTCCTGCCTTTTGGTTTCTGATTTCTCCTTTTGCTTTTAATTCTTATCTGTATATTGTTGACATGTTGTACGTATATTTTTTCTTAAACTTCTTTTATTGAGAATAAAATTCACTATTTAAACCGCCTTTAAAGAGTACAACACAGTGGTTTTTCATATATTTACAATGTCGTGGAACCATCACCACTAATTCCAGAGGGTTTCTGTCACTCCAGAAAGAAACCCTATACACCCAGTTCTCCCCTCAACCTATCCAAACAGTCATGTACTTTGTGTCTGTATGAATTTGCCTATTCTGGACATTTCATAGATATGGAATTAACACTATGTGTTGCCCTTTGGCCTGGATTCTTTTATTTAGCATAATGTTTTCAAAGTTCATCCACAGTGTACCATGTATCAGTACCTCATTACTTTTTTTTTTTAAGATTTTATTTATTTGTTTGACAGAGAGATACAGCAAGAAGGGGAACACAAGCAGGGGGAGTGAGGGAGTGAGAAGCAGGCCTCCCACTGAGCAGGGAGCCCCATGCGGGGCTCAATCCTAGGACCCCGGGATCATGACCTGAGCCGAAGGCATACGCTTAACGACTGAGCCACCCAGGTGCCCCTACCTCATTCCTTTTTATGGTGGAATAACATTCCACTGTATGGATGTATATATATCCATTCATCAGTTGATGGACATTTGGGTTGTTTCCACTTTTTGGCTATTATGAGTAATACCACTATGAGCATTCATGTGTGAGTTTTTGTGTGAAAATAGGTTTTCAGTTCTCTTGGGTATATACTTAGGAGTGGAAATGCTGGGTTTTGCATTAACTTTTGGGTAACTGCCAAACTATTTTTCACAGTGGCTATACCGTTTTACATTCCCACCAATGCATGAGGGTTATGATTTCTCTACATTCTTGCCAGTACTTTTTATTTTCTCTTTAAAAAAATTATAGCCATTTGGGGCGCCTGGGTGGCTCAGTTGGTTAAGCGACTGCCTTCGGCTCAGGTCATGATCCTGGAGTCCCTGGATCGAGTCCCGCATCGGGCTCCCCGCTCAGCGGGGAGTCTGCTTCTCCCTCTGACCCTCCCCCCTCTCATGTGCTCTCTCTCTCTCATTCTCTCTGTCTCAAATAAATAAACAAAATCTTTAAAAAAAAAAAATTATAGCCATTCTAGTGTGTGTGAAGTAATATCGCATGTGGTTTTGATTTACATTTCCCTAATGACTAATGATGTTGGGCATCTTTTCATGTGTTTATTGGCCATTTGTACATCTTCTTTGAAGAAATGTCTATTTAAGCTCTTTCCCATTTAAAAATTTGTTGTTGTTGTTGTTCAGTTGTAAATGTTCTTTATGCATTCTGGATATTAGACTCCTGTCAGATGTATCATTTGTAAGTATTTGCTCCCATTCTGTGGGTTGTCTTTCACTTCTTTGATTGTGTCCTTTGACATGCAAAGGTTTTTAGGTTGATGAAGTCCAATTGAACTATTTTTCTTTTGTTGCTTATGCTCTTGATGTCATGTATAAGAAACCATTCCCTAATCTAAGGTCATGAAAATTTACAGCTATGTTTCCTTCTAGGAGTTTTTTAATTTCAGTTCTTACATTAAGTCTTTGATTCATTTTGAGATCATTTTTGTGTATGGTGTGAAGTAGGGTACCAAAGTCATTCATATCCCATTGTCCCAACACCATTTGTTGAAAAGACTCTTCTTTCCTCATTGAATGGTCTTGGCACCCTTGTCAAAAATCAGCTGAGCATAGATGCATAGGTTTATTTCTGGATTCTCAAGTCTATATTTATAGCTATGTGTCTATCCTCGTGGTGTCATGCTGTTTGAATTACTGTAATAGTGTAGTAAGTTTGGGAATTGGGAATGTGGGTCCTTGGGTTTTGTTCTTTTTTTTTTTTTTTAAAGGTTGATTTGATGATTCAGCATTATTGTATGAGTTTTGGGATCAGCTTGTCCATTTTGGCAAAAAGAGGGCAGTTGGAATTTTGATAGAGATTGCACTGAATTTGTAGATCCATTTGGAAAAGATTGCCATTTTAGCAATATTAAATCTTTCAATCCATGAATGCGGATATCTTTTCATTTATTTGGGTCTTCTTTAATTTCTTTCAACAATGTTTTGTAGTTTTTCAATGCACAAGTCTTGCACTTTCTTGGTTAAATTTTGTTCATGTATTTTTATTGTAAGATGTTTCAATTTCTCTCTGGATGTATACAAGGTACAGGTATGTATCAATAAAAATAAATGTTTTTAGTGTAACTCTTCAGCTATTTAATGTAGCCAGACTTTTATTCCAGAAGTCTGGGAGTAAGGATACTAGCTTTCTAGTCTTGAAGGTGTTACTATTATTATTGCAGTTACATTCTCTTTGCTTTTATCTATTCATTTATAAAATGGTACCTGCCAAGGTACCATATACTCCTTCACATTTTAATTTCTTAGTGATTAGTAGTGACACTATGGAAATTAAAATGATAAGGCTGAAAGCATATGTGCCTTATGTGCTAGGTACTGTTCTGAGTGCTTTATGTTTATTAACTCATTTAATAAAATTAAATACTGAGTGGGATGTAGTTTTAAAAGTTAAAGGATTATAAGTGTGTGTGTGTGTGTGTGTGTCTGTGTGTGTGTGTGTGTGTGAAACCTTACCTTTTGAGTGACATTTGGGAGAAAAAATATAATTTTAACCTAGAGGTCTCAAAAAAATAGCTATAGTGAACAGTTAATTTTTAAAAAGTAAGATATTGATAATAGTATTAATGAACAAACGGAGGGGGTAATATTTGTCAAGTCACCTTTCCTGGACTACTTTTTCCATCTCTCAATTGAGAGGTTTGGAGCCAGTGATCTCTAATTTTTAGAGTGCCCCGCCCTCATTTTCTGTAATCAGATGACCTGGATTCAATACGTCCCCTGGCCTCTGTGTGAGAGTAAAGAGGGGAAGGCTCTTTAAGGCAACAGGTCCAAACTCCTCTGGAGTATAAGCTCCATGAAGGCAGGACCTGTGTTGTCCATTGCACTCTTGTATCCCTGGGCACAGGGCCTGATATCAAGTAGATTATAAAGAAACACTGAAAAATGAATGAACAAATAAACACAAGGCTGGAAATGAATAATTTTGGTATTTTATTTCTTTTTAATAGTGAAAATAGCATTCTGTCGTTTGGGAGTATGTGTGTGTATTTGGATGGGTGTGGGAAAGAGGAAGGATTATTGAAATAGGGTATACTTCAATTAATAGAAGCTGTTTTTACTGTTTGCCTCTAAACTCACCTTGCATTTCGTGACGCTAAGCCGTTGGTCTGTGATGTACCCTTGCCTCACCATCTTCCACGGGTGACAGCTCCCTCAGCCTTTTTAGCCCAACTCAGACATCATCTTCTCTGATGATCTTGCCATCTCCCATCTGCAGACGGATTTGAAGCTTTATCCCTCTCTGGTATAGCATTTACTACGTGGTGATGAAGTTGTTAGCTTTGTTCTATCTGTCCCTTCCCTGAGGCTGTGGGCACCTTACTGGCTGCGTCTCATGCTTTATTCTGTGACCCAGAGCCTGAGGACATATCTGGCACTTGGCAGATTCTTAGTTAACGGTTGTTGAATGTGTAAATATGTATCAGTTCAGAACAAAGGTAAGGCAACAACAAACTGGGCCAGCTTCTTTCCTGAGTGTTTGCAATGTGTAGGAAACTTTATGTACATTTTCTAATTTATGCCTCATAGTACTCCTTCAAGCTCGGTACCATTGTCCTCATTTTACAGATAAGGAAATAGTCTCGGAAGGAAGAGTTAAGTAACTTGCATAAAATTAAACAGCTAATAAATGGCAAAGCTACAACTTAGAGCCAGGTCAGTCAGGCTGTAAAGTTCAGGTTCCTTCCACTAAATCATGCTGCTTAGCCAGGAGTTCCAGTGTAAGTAACTGGTAAAGTAAGATCATGGAGGGTGACATAGGGAAAGAAATCTTTAGGGGCTCCTGGGTAGCAGGGTCAGTTGGGCGTCTGCCTTTGGCTCAGGTTGTGATCCTGGGATTGAGCGCTGCGTCGGTGGGGAATCTGCTTCTCCCTCTCCTTTTGCCTTTCCCCCTGCTCCTGCTTTCTTTCTTTCTCTCTCTCTTGAAAATAAATAAGTAAAATCTTAGAAAAGAAAGGAAAGAAATCTTTAGGGTAATGTTAACAGAACGATTGTTTATGTCTTTTCCAGCTCTGTTAGGAGACAAATTAAAATTTTGATAGTTTAATATATTAAATGGTATGGACCTGCCTTCTAAATGGCCGAATTTTCTGTTTTTCATACAGTAGTAATATGGGGAACAGGTGGGTTTTTGGGATGCCAAGCTACTAGAATTTTAGGGCTACTGACTACGTTAGAGATATCAGCTTCAGTGCATTAATCTTATAGATGACATCACAGGGGCCTCACAGTTCGTGAGGTTGCTCTCAGTTGCATTTTCAGTTCAGGGAAGAGAAAATTCCTCTATACCATGAGGCTCACTCTTATATTTTACAGGGGATTCAGGGTAGGGATGGACAAAGACCTGTCACATTAAAGAGATGAGAGCAGGAGAGCTTGGTGGACACACTGTCACTTGACACAGCAGAGATGTAGGAGACTCTGGCCTGGGCCTCTGTGATGTGCGAGCTGTTAAGCTGTCAGCCCCTTCAAAAAAAAAAGAACCTCTTGCATGGGGCAGAATTAATCCTCAGAAACATCTCAGAGTGAAAAAGGATCCTGTTGATTGTTTGATAATTTGTGATTCTAAGATCCTGCTGATTTTTTATAGCTTTTTTTTTTAAGATTTTATTTATTTATTTATTTGAGAGAGAGAGAGAGAGAATGGGAGATAGAGAGCACGAGAGGGAAGAGGGTCAGAGGGAGAAGCAGACTCCCTGCTGAGCAGGGAGCCCGATGCGGGACTCGATCCCGGGACTCCAGGATCATGACCTGAGCCGAAGGCAGTCGCTTAACCAACTGAGCCACCCAGGCGCCCCGATCCTGCTGATTTTTAAAAGATTATTTATTTGAGAGAGTGAGAGAGAGAGAGAGAGAGAGTGTGTGCGAGAGCACAAGCAGGGGGAGGGGCAGAGGGAGAAGCAGACTCCCTGCTGAACAGGAAGCCCCATGCAGGGCTCCATCCCAGGACCCCAAGATCATGACCTGATCCTAAAGCAGATGCTTAACCGACTGAGCCACCCAGGCACCCCAGATCCTCTTGATTTAAAAACCAGATGGATATCCTTTTGATATGAGGTTTTTCTTTCAAGTCTGTCCAGTGACAGTAAGAGCAACTAAAAATAGTGAAGGGTCTGAAGTAGATCCTTCCGTTACCTTTGAGGTTTGGCTTCTGAAGTAAAAACCATCAAGGCGTAAATAAAGTGAAATCATTAAGTCCTGAATATGTGCTATGTTTCATGCAGTGTACTGGATGCTAGATCATGCCAAGTATTATATTTTCTTGTACTTGATTTGTGTAAGAGTATTTGGAGGGAAAAAAACAGCTTGGAAATATGTTTTTGAGAAATTTCTGTGAAACAAATGACATATGTATATGTAACACATGTATACACATATATATACATATATGTTAACTAATTGTTTTGTGGGGCTCTCTAAATATTTGTACTGCTTATTTAACTAAATTTGATTTTCAGAATTTCATATAGCACTGGAAAAAAATTGGACATCAATTTTTTCTTAATAGAAGATGATTTCCCAAATAATGGAATTTCCAGGCTTACTGAAATATGTGATCCTCTTTTGGCAAAACATGATATTGAGATTTAGTGCTCAGATATCACCCTAAAAGAAGTATTTTGCTTGAAAATCTTTGTAGGGTTAGGGGATGTTTATGAATGAGAAATAATTTGTTTGTTCTGGAGAATGTAGTAGAAAGTGGTGGAGCGTGTGACTGTTGATCTTGGGGTTGTGAGTTTGAGCCCCGTATTGGGTGTAGAGATTACTTAAAAAAATAAAATAAAATCTTAAAAAAATGAATAAACAAGCAAAGGTGAATCAGACCTACAAATACGGAGAACAAACTGATGGTTGCCAGAGGGGAGAGAAATGGGGGGTTGGGCAAAATGGGTGAAGGGGAGTGGGAGATATAGGCTTCTACTTATGGAGTGAATTAAGTCACAGGAATAAAAGGCATTGTGTAAGGAATATAGTCAATGATATTGTAATAGTGGATGTGGTGACAGATGTTAGCTGTTCTTGTGTAGCATAATGTATAGACTTGTGGAATCACTATGTTGTACACCTAAAATTAATGTAACATTGTGTTCTAACTATACTCAGAAAAAAAATCATTCTTCCATAACTAAGGCTATTTTCTGTTTAAACTCTTTTCTACACTAACAAAATACTCAAAACTCATGGTGGAGAGCCACTATAAAACTTGAAAATGACACAGAGAACACATGCCATTTTTAATTTTTAAAAAAGTTTTCTGAGGGGCGCTTGGGTGGCTCAGTCATTAAGCATCTGCCTTCAGCTCAGGTCATGATCCCAGGGTCCTGGGATTGAGCCCCACATCGGGCTCCCTGCTCCACCTCTCTCGCTGTGTCTCTCTCTGTCAAATAAATAAATAAAATCTTTAAAAAAAAAAGACTTTTCATATGCTTTATAGTGGAAGTCATATAAAGGCTGAACATTAATATCTACTTTTATTCATGTGTTGATGTATCTCTAGCCAACTGTCAAAATTCTGGTCATATGCCATTTCTTCATTGAAGCGGTCCACAGTACTTTGAAGAGAGGTAGTTGTTTCCTCTTTAGTCATCACATAGTAGCGATTTCTGGGGACTATTAGTGTTCTAAAACACTTTGCCCATACCACTTTTATAGCCTTTAATAGACTATATTGTGGCTCTTTGTTTTTAAGTCACTTGTTGCTATGCCTCCCTAGAACAAAGATCAGTCTTGTTCATCTTCGTAATGCATAGTTCCTCATACATTAAGCCTGTGCAATAAATGTCAGAATGCATGGTCAGTCACATGAATGTCTGAAACTATTCCTGTGGGCAGATTAGCTCATGAACTGTTGGGGCACCTGGGTGGCTCAGTTGGTTAAGTGTCTGCCTTTGGCTTAGGTCATGATCCTGGGGTCCTAGGATGGAGCCCTGCATGGGGCTCCCTGCTCAGCAGGGTGTCTACTTCTCTCTCTCCCTCTGCCCCTCTGCTTCCCCCTGCTTGTACACATACACACTTTCTCTCAAATAAATAAATAAAATCTTTGGAAAAAACCTCACAAGACATTCAGTTCGTGAACTGAAAATGGTGAAAAGATGAATGAGTGAAGAAGAGGAAACACTTAAGGGAAGGAAGAAGGTTGACAGATTGGAGATGAATGAAATGAGAGTGGCGCCTGGGTGGCTCAGTCGTTAAGCGTCTGCCTTTGGCTCAGGTCATAATCCCAGGGTCCTGGGATCCAGCCCCGCATCGGGCTCCCTGCTCCGCGGGAAGTCTGCTTCTCTCTCTCCCACTCCCCCTGCTTGTATTCCCTCTCTCGCTGTGTCTCTCTCTGTGGAATAAATAAATAAAATCTTAAAAAAAAAAATGAGAGAGAATGAGGTGGTCAAGAATGATACAGTATATTATATGTCCCAGTTATTTGCTGCAATGTAACAAACCACCTGAAATGTACAGACATGCAACAACCATTTTATCACATGGGTGGATTCTGTAGGTTAAGAATTGGCCGTTGCAGTGGGAATGTCTTGTGTCTACTCCATAATATCTCTTTTCTTGGAAAACTTGATAAGCCGGGAATGACTCAGACAACTTGGGGCTGGAATCATCTGAGAGTTCTGTCACTCATTTGTCTGGCTCCTGGGCTAGGATGATTTGAAGCCTGGGCTCAGTGGGAATTCTGTACTAGAACACCCATATGTGGCTTCTCCACATGGCAGGAGCCCCTGGAGGGGGCTTGGAACCTTGGCTAGGTTCCAAGGCGAACTGTCCAGAGTAAGAAGTCCAAAAGAGCCAGACGGGAGGCCTATTCTGGCTCAGCCTCAGAGATCATATTTTATCCTTTCTGCTGTCCTATATTAGTCAAAGGAGTCAAAAGCCCACTCAGATTCAAGGGGGAGAGGAGATGTAGATCCTGACTCTCAATGGGAGGAGTGCCAGTAAATTTGCATCTCTTTCTAAAACAACAGCATTACCGTATCATAAATGGGCCAGATCATGACAATGTTGGGTAGAGCAAAGAACAGGAAAGTATATTATCAATTTGCTTCATTAGAGACGGGACATCTGCAGAAGGTCATTGGACGTTTTCCAAACAATAATTAGAACATGGCTTATATTCATGATACCTTTTGAATGTAGTTTATAATTTTTATTTGTTACAAGTGATGCATGAAAATATTTTCTTTGAAATTAGCATTTTTATTAGTTTTTTTTTTTCCTTTTAGAGATCAGGTATATAATGCCTGGCATTTCAGCTTTGAACATTCTCCATTAACTGAGCCCCACAAGCCTTAGAAGTAAGGGTAAATACTTCTCTGATCAAATTTGCCTTCTTGCTTTAGTGTGCTTTGTAGTTTTAGTTGTGATACTGTTGTGATCCTTCTAATGATTCTTTTATAAAAAGGCTGCATTTGAGTATACTCTCTTGACTGCCCACTGCGCTTTGGTACTTTATTAATCTGTACAGGATTCTTCTCTTACCACGCTTTAGACTTGAAAAGCTAACTTCTGCTTGCATGAAATTTGAACAGGGAAAAGGAAAGGAAATAGAGAAGAGAGAGGAGTTATAACAAGGACAAATGTGTGGACGCTGGTTTTATGTTTGCCTGCTGGAGACCATGTCTTCTGGTTTCTCAGAGAAGAAATGGTATCACATTATATTATCATGAGGCTCTGCTGACTCGAGGAATCATTGGAAGAGCTTTTGTGGGGAGCTAGGTAGAGAGGGCAGAAACATCCTCGAGGAAGAAGAGCCCACCCAGGGAGCCTGGGTGGCTCAGTTGGTTAAGCGACTGCCTTCGGCTCAGGTCATGATCCTGGAGTCCCAGGATCGAGTCCCACATCGGGCTTCCTGCTCAGCAGGGAGTCTGCTTCTCCCTCTGACCCTCTTCCCTCTCGTGCTTTCTATCTCTCATTCTCTCTCTCTCTCAAATAAATAAATAAAATCTTTAAAAAAAAAAAAAAAA
>NW_027397066.1:39778602-39845221 GCF_003265705.2 Callorhinus ursinus | reverse complement strand
TTTAAAAAAAAAAAAAAAAAAAAAAAAGAAGAGCCCACCCACCTTTTTCTACTTCTATTTGTCTGCTTTGGTTCTTATTTTTTCCCTCCTTCCCTTCTCTTCCTCTTTTTACATTTTTCTCTTTTCATTCTTACCAGTTGCAAAGTGTTGGATGACAGGGACATGGAAAACCGTGCTATTTCCTTAAGCATATTTTAGAAATGTTTTATTGTGGAAAATTTCAAACACAAAAATAGGATAGTATAATGAACTCCATATGTCTCACTCAGCTTCAATAGTTATCAACTCAAGAACAATTTTATTTTGTCTACACCCTTGTATTCCCCTTCAATTATGAAGCAAATCACAGACATTAATTATCTCTAAAATTTTTAGTATGTATCTCTTAAAGATAAGAACTCTTAAAAATACACAATACCATTATCACACTTCAAAAAACTCTAAAACCACTTAACACTATCTTAATATTATCAAATCCTAATATCATCAGTTAAATCTTACCAGCAAACCTTCACGTCATCATTGCCAGTTATCGCTTACATTTCTTTCTCTTTTTTTAAAAAAAGATTTTATTTATTTATGTCAGAGAGGGAGAGAGAGAGAGAGTGAGAGCACAAGCAGGGGGAGCGGCAGGCAGAGGGAGAGGGAGAGGCAGGCTCCCTGCCGAGCAAGGAGCCAGATGTGGGGCTCGATCCCAGGACCCTGGGATCATGGCCTGAGCTGAAGGCAGATGCTCAACGGACTGAGCCACCCAGGCATCCCTAGCTCTTACATTTCAACTGGCTAGGATGTCTCCTAAGATTCTTAAAATCTATTGGGTCCTCCTTAATCTCGCTCTGTTTTTGTTCTTAAAACTTTTTGTTAAAGAAACTTCCTCACTCTGTAAAAACATTGAATTCAATAAGAAAAGAATATGTTGATACAGATGACTGCTTATTAAAAGCAATTTAGAACACCGTAGCTAAGGAACACATATTGGTATTTGAGTATTTTATATATAACTTCCAAATTACTTTTTAAAAAATTCTCATGTTTTCTCCTAGTAAAAGGTGCTAGAAATCATCTACCCGCTGGAGAGGCTTGTTATTCATGGCTTGTTTCCACTGGTTATTGTTTCCCTCTGAAGTCACAACAAGCAGAAAGAGAAACATTTGTTGGATATCAGCAAATGCCTCAGGGGAGGAGGATTAGTGCCAGAATATTGTCGCTTAATGTGAATCCACTTACATAGCATAGTAAGTGGTAAAAGAAAAAAAAAACTGTTATGATTCAGAATTTTTCCTGAAAAAGTGAAAGCATGTATGGCACCACTTAAATTATAATTGCTAGCTCTTAGAACAAAGTGTGAATCAAATATTAGTTGCTTCCTTGAGATAATTTATCTGATGAAAATGCACCGTAAAAAATTTGACTGCCTTCACTTTACATTTGAATTTGTCAGCACAGTTCTAAGGAGGGCTTCCCCCCCCCCCCCCCCGCCTCCCAAAGCATTAGAAAGCTTTATCAATTTTTACAAAGGTATATCTGTTAGGTAGAATAAAGGTTAAGCCACTGTAACAGAGAAACCATTGTATGTAGATTCTAAAATAAAATAGAAGTATATTTCTCCCTTACAGAGTTGGTTAGTGAGTCTGGGTTGGTGGGGCAGCTCTGCTCCATGAAGTCATTCAAGGACCACGATCATGTCTTGAATGCATAGGGAAAGTTGAGTTTGTTATGTGCACTTTCTGGTTGGTAAGAAGGTGGAAAATGCCCCAATCCAGGGAAAGTAGCTTGTGTTTAAAGATTTTTTTTTTTTTAATTTATTTGACAGAGAGAGAGAGCACACACAAGCAGGGGAGTGGGAGAAGCAGCTTCCCCACTGGGCAAGGAACCCGATGCAGGGCTTGATCCCAGGACTCTGGGATCATGACCTGAGCTGAAGGCAGATGCTTAACCAACTGAACCACCTAGGTGCTTTTTTTTTTTTTTTTTGACAGAAAGAGAGAGAGAGAGAGAAGCTTGTGTTTAAATTGAAGATGGCCCACGTATCACTTCTGCACACATCCCTTTGGCTTTAACTTAGATGGCCACACTTAGCTGGGGAGTATCTCTAGCCCATCTGTCCAGGAAGAAGGATAGAATGGATGGAGCAGGTAAGGAGGCAGGGAGGAAGCAAGATACAGTCTGTCACAGTGTATCTTTTTTTTTTTAAGATTTTAAAAAATTTATTTGACAGAGAGACAGAGAGAGAGCACACAGGCAGGGGGAGCAGGAAAAGGAGAAGCAGGCTCCCCGCTGAGCAGGGAGCCGGATGTGGGGCTCGATCCCAGGACCCTGGGATCATGCCATGAGTGGGAGGCAGACACTTAAACTGACTGAGCCACCCAGGTGCCCCTTCACAGTGTATCTTAGTATTTTAGTTGTAAATCATGTTTTGATACTTCTATTGTGTTATTTTATTTTATTGTCTTTACAAGCTAACTATGATGGTAAGGCCCTCATTTGCCAGTGGCATTGAGTATGATAAAAGCAATTCTCCAACATCACTCTCATTATTGACTTCTTGAAGACCCTCATCATTTGAATATTTGATATTTTTGACTGTTGCATCCCCTCATTCAGTGAGAGGGAATGACCAGCAAGAAGCAGAACCCAGTAATGTGGAAGGAATATTTGATTGAGGCCTATGTGGTCAGTGAATGAATATTTTCATGTCCCGACAACTTTTACTTCTCTCTAGAACCACTTACCTATGAATCTCCTGTATAGTAATTAGTAATATAGTATATATTATAGTATAGTATAATATAGTAAATATAATAAATTATAAATATTATATGTAAATATAATTCCTGTATAGGAATTATATTTGTCAATGCTTGGAGGTATTGCACATGGATTCTTTTCTCAAAACTTCTTTCTCCGTTCATTGCTCTTATCTCTTTTTTCTTCTTTTTTTACCAGTGGGGAGGCCTCCCACCCCCAATCACAACTAGAGACCACAGAGGAAACCTGCATTGCGAGACCCAAACCTGTCTTAAAGAGTACAGGTTCAGTCAGTGCATATACCTGTATTACATGGACAAAGAGAAAGAACTGTCCTTAGGGCAGCACTGCTCAGTCTATTTCCTGGTTCCCTTGCCCCAGTCCAATGCCTTAATCATCCACCATATGGTAGTGGGCTGGGGTGGGGGCTATGTTACCAGGAGAGATGAGGCAAGTCAGCTGGCCTCTGTAACTTTTGCCCTTTCACCCATGAAGTCTCCTCTTATCTTCTTCTTTTTTTAAAATGTTTTTTCTTTTTAAAAAAACTTCCAAAGATTTTATTTATTTATTTGTCAGAGAGAGAGAGAGAGAGCATGAGTAGGGGGAGTAGCAGGCTTTCCACCGAGCAAAGAGCCCGATGTGGGACTAGATCCCAGGACCTTGGGATCATGACCTGAGCAGAAGACAGATGCTTAATGGACTGAGCCACCCAGATGTCCCACCTCTTATATTCTTTTAAGATGTTAGTACTAAGTGATTATGGCTTTACTAGTTTTTGTTTTGTTTTTTAGAGAGAGAGTGAGTGAGTGCTGGAGGTGGCGAGGGAGGGCGAGAGGGAGAGATAGGATCTAAGCAGCCTCCATGTCCAATGAGGAGCCCAACAGGGGGCTCCATCTCATGAGCTTGAGATGATGACCTGAGCTGAAATCAAGAGTTGGATGCACGCTTAACCAACTGAGCCACCCAGGCGCCCCTGCTAGATATCTTGATGGTTGCATTCCTCACTGGTTCAGTTCCAGTAGGTCAAGTACTCAAAACTTTGTAGTCTACCACATGTCAGCTCGCTGAGAGATTTTAAGAACATACAGGTTGTCAGAGTGCCTTCTTTTATTTTTTGTTTGTTTGTTTGTTTGTTTATTTATTTATTTATTTAAAAGATTTTATTTATTCATTTGACAGAGACAGAGACAGCGAGAGAGGGAACACAAGCAGGGGGGAGTGGGAGAGGGAGAAGCAGGCTTCCCGCCGAGCAGGGAGCCTGATGTGGGGCTCGATCCCAGGACCCTGGGATCACGACCCCAGCCGAAGGCAGTCGCTTAATGGCTGAGCCACCCAGGCGCCCCTGAGTGCCTTCTTTTAATTGATGAGGACAGAAGGCTACAATGTTACTTTCTTCTGAGAGCTAAAGTGCTGCCTAATCCGGGAATAGCTCCAATTCATGATGTTAAATGGGGAGCCTAGCATGTACTATTTATTTTATTTATCTGATTGAAGTCATCCTAACGTGTTTTTCTTCTGCTTGTATTACTGCTCCTTAATTCCCCCTTTACAAAAGGAATTGGGGCTTACACTGAGATTATACATTGCAGAAGAGAATGTCATTACATTTGTTCTTATATAATAGCTACTTATATTTTAGGTACTTTGGAACTGAAATATAATCTGCAGATACTGTTGGCAGGTGCAGAACATTTGATTTCTCAGATAAATGTCAGTCTGATGTTTATTCATGCTAGGTTTCTCAAAATTGCAAACAGAAACTTTATCATAAACCTGTGCTGAGATGTGTAATAGGCAATGTATTCTGATGTAGAAGTTCGGAAACCAAGGGAGTTAATACTGTACTCATCTTAGGACATTAGCAGGTATTAGATTGAGTACATGATATTGATGATTTTGTAGATAAAATATTGCTGGATATTGGCAATCTCATATGATTCAACCTAATAAGAAGAGAATTTCAACAACCTTAAGTCACTCTTTTCTCCTTCCTGTAAGGAGTTCCTCCTTTCCCTACTCTGATAGTTAGGCGGTTTGTTTGTTGTTTACTGTGCTCTTTACCATCCTATCATTTGGTAATGCATATTCACTTTTGTTTTCAGCTGTCTCTGACTGTCTTTCTGGGTCAGTACCTCTGTTCCTTTGATTAAAAATATTACGAAAAGTTGTATGGACTAGGATGGACAGCCCTAATACCTTCTTATTTAAAAAAACAACAAAAAACCCCACCAAAAAACCCCTTTTTTTCCTCAGGCAGAATCTTTCATGATGGAAAAGGTTCTAAGGTCTTTTGGCTAAAATTACCAGACCATGAAATTGCAAGCCATTAGTCTGGTACCCAGATTTGCAACGCTCGACACAGAATATAACTTGGTGGTTTGGGTTTCTCATTTGTGAAACAGTGACAGTTTCTGTTATCTTCTTCAGAATATTGGTGTTCAAAGACTAATGTGTTAAGTTTTTTTAAAAAAACTTATTTAAAAAAATTTTAATTGAAGGATAATGAGTAAATAATACTGTATTAGTTTTAGTTGTACCACATAATAATTCAATATTTGTATACATTGTAAAGTGATCACCATAATAAGTCTAGCTAACATCCATCAGTATACTGTATAGTGATGGATGTTAGCTAGGCTTATTATACAAATATTATTATAGAAATATTAATTAACATATAATGTATATATTTTTTTCTCCTGGTGAGAACTTTTAAGATCTATTCCCTTAGCAACTTTCAAGTAGGTAGGGGCGCCTGGGTGTCTCAGTCATTGAGCGTCTGCCTTCGGCTCAGGTCATGATCCCAGGGTCCTGGGATCGAGCCCCACATCGGGCTCCCTGCTCGGCGGGAAGCCTTCTTCTCCCTCTCCCACTCCCCCTGCTTGTGTTCCCTCTCTCACTGTGTCTCTCTCTGTCAAATAAATAAATTAAATCTTTTTAAAAAAAGATTCTACATATAAATGAGATCATATGGTATTTATCTTTCTCTTTCTGATTTATTTCACTTAGCATAATGCTCTTGAGGTCCATCCATGTTGTTGCAAATGGCAAGATTTCATTCCTTTTTATGGCTGGGTGATATACCACTTATATATGTATGTATACACCACAACTTTATCTCCTCATCGTTCGATGAATACTTGTTGTTTTGGTGTCTTAGCTGTTATAAATACTGCTGCAATGAACATGGGGGTGCAGATATCTTCTTGAGTTAGTGTTTTTGTTTTCTTTAAATAAATACCCAAAAATGGAATTGCTGGATCATGTGGTAGTTCTGTTTTTAATTTTTAGAGGAACCTCCATTCTGTTTTCCATAGTGGCTACACCAATTCACATTCCTGCACAAGGGTTTCCTTTTCTCTACATCCTTGCAAGTACTTGTTATTTCTAGTTTTTTTTTTTTTGATGATAGCCATTCTAGCAGGTGTGAGGTGATATTTCATTGTGATTTTGATTTGCATTTTCCTGATGATTAGTGATGTTGAAACCACCTTTTCATGTACCTCTTGGTTATCTGTATGTATTCTTTGTAAAAATGTCTATTCAGATTTGCCCATGTTTTTTTATCAGATTTTTTTCTCCTGAGTTGTATGAGTTCCATATATATTTTTGATATTAACCCCTTATTGGAATTACGATTTGCAAATATTTTCTCCCATTCAGTAGGTTGCCCTTTCATTTTGTTGATAAGGTTTCCTTTGGTGGGCAGCTTTTTAGTTTGATGTGTTCTTATTTATTTTTGCTTTTGTTGCCTTTGCTCGTGGTATCATATCCAAAAATCATCACCAAGACCTATGTCAAGGAGCTCAGGGGCCATGTTTTCTCTGAAGAGTCTTATGGTTTCAGGTCTTATATTTAAGTCTTTCATCCATTTTGAGTTAATTTTTGTGTATGGTGTAAGACAGTGATCCACTTTCATTCTTTTGCATCTGGTTGTCCAGTTTTCCCAACACCATTTGTTGAAGAGTCCTTTCCCTTTGTATATATTTTTGGCTTCTTTGTTGTAAATTAATTGATCATATTTGTGCAAGTTTTTAACAAATTTTTAAAATTTAAATTCAATTAATTAACATATAATGTATGATTAGTTTCAGAGGCAGAGGTCAGTGATTTATCAGTCTTATATAGTACCCAGTGCTCATTACATCACATGCCCCCCTTTATGTCTGGCACTCAGTTACCCCATCCCCCATTCTCCTCCCCTCCAGTAACTCTCAGTTTGTTTCTTATGATTAAGAGTCTCTTATGGTTTGTCTCCCTCCCTAATTTTGCCTTGTTTTCTTTTTTCCTCTCTTCCCCTTCGATCCTCTGTTTTGTTTCTTAAATTCCACATATGAGTGAGATCATATGGTAATTGTCTTTCTCTGATTGACTTATTTTGCTTAGCTTAATACCCTCTAGTTCCAACCATGTTGTTGCAAATGGCAAGATTTCATTTTTTTGATGATGGCTGAGTAGTATTCCATTGTGTGTGTGTGTGTGTGTGTGTGTGTGTGTGTGTGTGTGTGTATCACATCTTCTTTGTCCATTCTTCTGTCAGTGGACATCTGGGCTCTTTCCATAGTTTGGCTATTGTGGATATTGCTTCTATAAACATCGGGGTGCATGTACCCCTTCGGATCACTGCATTTGTATCTTTGGGGTAAATACCCAGTAGTGCAATTGCTGGATCATAGGGTAGCTCTATTTTCAACTTTTTGAGTAATCTCCATACGGTTTTCCAGGGTGGCTGCACCAGCTTGCCTTCCCACCAACAGTGTAAGAGGGTTCCACTCTTTATCCGCATCCTCACCAACATCTGTCATTTCCTGACTTGTTAATTTTAGCCATTCTGACTGGTGTGAGGTGGTATCTCATTGTGCTTTTGATTTGTATTTCCCTGATGCTGAGTGATGTTGAGCATTTTTTCACATGTCTGTTGGCCGTTTGTATGTCTTCTTTGGAGAAATGGCTGTTCATGTCTTCTGCCCATTTCTTGATTGGATTATTGGTTCTTTGGGTGTTGAGTTTGATAAGTTCTTTATAGATTTTGGATACTAGCCCTTTATCTGATATGTCATTTGCAAATATCTTCTCCCATTCTGCTGGTTATCTTATAGATTTGTTGACTGTTTTCTTTGCTGTGCAAAAGCTTTTTATTTTGATGAAGTCCCAATAGTTCATTTTTGCCTTTGTTTCCCTTGCTTTCGAAGACGTGTCTAGCAAGAGTTGCTGTGGCTGAGGTCACGGAGGTCGCTGCCTGCATATTTGTGTGTTTATTGCGGGGCTCTCTATTCTGTTCCAATGATCTGTGGTCTGTTTTTATGCCAGTACCATACTGTTTAGATTTCTATAGCTTTGCGAAATAGTTTGGAATCAAGGCGTGTGATGCCTCCAGTTTTGTTCTTCTTATTGCTTTGGCTGTTTGAGGTCTTTTGTGGCTCCATAGAAATTTTAGAATTGTTTGTTAAGTTTTCCAAACTTTTAAGAGTTAGCAGCCAGGGTAAAGAGAATAGTGTTCTTGTGTTCATCTCCAGTGGGACAGATAAATGGTCTTATGTTGCAGCTCTGCCTTGTATTTAAGAAGTTATTTGTAACCCAGAGTTGGTTCCTTTGTGATTCTGAATGGGTCAGCTCTTTTTCTTGTGGAGAATGGCTGGGAGAGTAAGCTGGGGAACTTTGAAATTTTGTTTCATCTTTGTTTTCTAATTTAGAATATCAAACCTATTATTTCCTTCACTCAGAACATCTCCCTTCAGTTTCTGGTATTGAGAGGTTGGTGTGCCTCTCTCTTAGCGATGTCTTGGAAGTCATAAATTATTTCTGCTGAAGTAATTTGCTTTTAGCAATCTCCCTAAACTAGGAGGCTGGAAGTGACTTGTTATTATGCCTTTTCCTTTGGTTCTCCCTTTCCTTCCGCGAAAGACGCCATATAGTGTAGTGGTTAGTAGTGTAGGCTCTGTGGTTAGACTGCCTTGTTTTAAAACCTGGCTCTTATTCTTCCAATGTGACTTGTAAAATATAAGTAGTAATAGCACCTACTTGAGAAGGTCTGTTGAGAGAATTAAATCACTTAATGTATTGAAAGTGCTTAGTGCTTAGAACAGTGCTAACACAGCAAAATAGTAAAAGCTTGATAATGGTGATTATAATAATTTTTATTATTTTTCTGTATAAATAGGAATTCAATGGGGATACTTCCTGATTCTCCCAGGGTCTGCTTATCTCTCTGGATTTCACTGATCTTATCAAAAGGTCATTGGATTGACCTTTTAGGACAATGATGTTTATTTTTAGGGAAATCTACTTAGCAGCCTTCTCTATTTTGGTCCAGTTTTCATAGTATTTCATAAATACGTGTTTCATGGTTTGGAGTTTGGAGTTAAAGACCATCATTTTGTTCATTGGACGATGGGATTATTTTCCTCTGGTTTTCATAGCGTTTTTTAAGGGAGGGGAGTAGAGAACACATTCCTCTACACTGGTCTTCCAATCATTCTGTTTCTGAGAGGAAACCACTTTTATTATTTAAAAGTATTTTTGTACTGTCAGTCTTTTAAGTAACATACTTACATTGCCACTTCTCACTTTTTCTGTTTGAGGTATGACCTATTAGCTTCCTACTAGTACCGAGGAGGATATAGCTCTCTTTCATGGTTACTCTCCCACCCACACACAAACACATTTCCTGCACTCACTTACTCCCCAGTATATTTATATCAGTAATAAGAATATTATTTATTATTTACATTATTATGAGCTCTCAAGCATGCTGTGATTATTTTCCCTTTTCTGCACACTTTTTTGTTTTCACTGGAATTCACTGATTTACTTTTTTAAGTTGGCTAAGTTTTACTAATTCATTATAAGTCTTCTCCCAATGCCTTGAGCTTCATATCCTGGAAGAATTTTTTCCAAGAACCTTCTAACTCAATCTAGTATGGCCTAGTTGTTCGGTTGGCCTGCAGCTCAATGTCATCTTAGGATTTCCCTTTACCATCATCCAGGAGATGCTCGTTACCTCTTCTTTGTGTTGGAGCCCTTGTTTCCTGGATTCCATGTATTTTGTGGTTTGCTTTTTATTTTGGTAGACTACATTCTCAAGTAGCTTTTTTTTTTTAAGATTTTATTTATTTTTGACAGAGACAGAGAGTGTACAAGCAGGGAAAGCAGCAGGCAGAGGGAGAGGGAGAAGCAGGCTCCCTGTGGGGCTCGATCCCAGGACCTTGGGATCATGACCTGAGCCGAAGGCAGACGCTTAACCGTCTGAAGCACCCAGGCGCCCCTCTCAAGTAGCTTTTTAAGAAGGGTAAAGCAGAGAGAAAATTTTTAAAGCCTTGTATGTTTGGAAAGTGTCTTTCTTCTATTACTGCATTGGTAATTTGGCTGAGCATAGAATTTTAGGTTAGAAATCAAATTTTTTAAGAATTTTTCTCCATTATCTTCCAGCTTCCAGTATTGCCTTGATGATTGCCATCTGAAATGTGAGCCTTTCCATGAAACCTATGTGTAGGCTTGTTGAATCTTCTGTTTGTCTCCATGATTTTGAAATTTTATGAGTTGTGCCTTGATTTGGTTCTATTTCAAAATGAAGATAACCTTCCATGTGGGGAAATTTTCCTAAATTTCTTCTCTGATTAGTTTCTCACTGTTTTCTTTGCTTTCAACTTCTGGAACTCCTTTTTTTTTTTTTTTTTCAGATGCTGAACTTTCTGGATGCGTCCTCTAATTTTATTATATTCCCTCTCCAATTTTTAATTTTTTTTGGCTTTTTTATTTTATTTCCTGAGAGATTTCCTCAACTTTATATTCTACCTCTTCTGTTGAGCTTTTCATTTCTTCTATCTTATTTTTTTTACCAATGCTCCTCTTTTTTGGTTCTCTATTCTTTATTCTGGCTATATCCTGACCTCGTTTCATGCACACAGTATCTTCCCTTAACTTTGATTTTATTACTTTTCTTTTTTTAAAAAGCATTTTCCTTTCTCTGCAGAGTCTTTGTTTCCTCCAAGTTGTTTTTTTCCCCCATTTGTTTGACCTCAATTCATCTTAGAATCTTTCCTAATCATTCTTAGTGATGATTCTTGGCTTTCTCTCATTCATGAATTGGGCTCTAAAAGTCCATTGGAAGCTTTGTGCTATGGGTAGAACTTGCTGACTATGGGCTTTCCTATAGGTAATCTGGCTGGGCCATTTCTGGGCCATGGGAGCTCTCCTGGGTCTGTTATCGGTAGATCTTTACTCTTTAGTCTGGTCCTTATCCAGTATTATGGAGTCAAGTGGGAGAAGAGAGCTGAGTGGTCTCAACATTGAGTATATATGCTTGTACAGGTTCACTTAAGTCCTCCTTTGCAGGATGGTACCCCTAGCCTCAACTGTTTGTAGTTCCTCCCAGTATAGAGACCTTCAGTTTTATAAACCTCCAGTTTTCTCCTAGGACTGGGGAGGATTAGTCACTTGGCTATATGGTATGGGAGAGGGGGTGAGGGACCCTGTTTCTTATACAGACCTGCAAACCATCCTTTTGTTTCAAGTCTTCTTCACCACCATTTATAGACATACCAAGTTCTCCTGATTCTTGAGTTATTTGGAGGCTTTGCAGCGTAAGTTGGGTTGTTTCCAGGCTTCCTCCCAGCTGGAACTACCACATGTTTATTTGCTTTTTGTTTTGATATTTTGTTGATATCTCCTGTCCTGTTTTCTATTTCCATGAGAGTTAATTCATTAATGATGATAACAGCAAAAACAAAGGATGATTTAATGGGATTTCAGGAGGGAGCTAATGCAACTGTGTACACACAGCACTCTTATTTTCAGCTGGAAGTCTACATGAGGAGAATTTTCCTTTGATTTTATCTCTGTGCACCTTAATAGTTTTCTTTGGCCAGGATTTCCCATTAAGCTATGAATTATTAAAACAACAGTGAGGTTTTAATTGTATAGTATGGAATGGTGGAGCGAGCCCTTCACTTGGAACCAGGAGACTTTTCTTCTAGTCTTGGCTTGGGTGACTTTGGGCAAGTCGCTAAACTTTTCTAAACCCCAGCTTCTTAATTTGTAAAATGAGTGAAATAGATGATGTCTTAGACTTATTTCAACTCACCTGGTATGCTCTTGGTAAGACTATTTAAAATCTCCTATAAATCAGATAAGGGGATATTTTTTTCAATGCATTTAACACGATGTATTTTCTCCTGCCCCTGGATGTTGAGACCTTTTGCTTCTAAAACTGCAGCTGAGCCACACCTCATTTCCACCTTCCAAAAATCTGCCTTCTGTTTTGGAAACTATGGTGTTACTCACTGGCCTGGGAACTACACATTTGCATATGGTCTGTTTTCCAGGGCCCAGCTTGCTTTTTCCCTTACAATCCACTCTTTAAGTTGTCGTTTTCACCCTGCATTGAAAATGTGTTGCACAAAGATGAAAAGATGATTTCTGAAGCTATTTATATGTCAACCAGTTTTTCAGAAGGAAAAAAAACAAGAGTACTAAAATTTTAATTTAGAATAATCAGGACCAACTGAGATGCAAAAGGAACAAGAGCTTTCCCCTGACTTCTTAACCTAGAAAAACTGATGGCTTCATTAGGTCCTTTCTCCAGTTGCTTACTGAGAGGCTGCCATGAATACCAAGAGTGCCGTAGTTACTCTGAGAGTCCAACCTCTTCCTTTAAGATGGCGGCTCTCAAATCTACCTGCACATTAAGTCATGATGCCCTGGGCCCCACCCCAGACCAACTGAATAAAAATATCTGCCTGGACATTCCAAAACATCCCCCTAGATGATTTTTAAAATTAATTAACTAATTAATTCATGATTTGTTCATTTGAGGGAGAGGGGGTGCACACACACGAGCAGGGGAGGGGCAGAGGAAAAGGGAGAGAGAGTCTTTTTTTTTTCTAATTCAAGGAGTTTTAATACATTTATACACATTCAAGTAATCTCTGCCCCAGTTGAGACGTAGAAAAATTCCCTCGTGCTTCTGCCCAGTCCGCCTCTACCCCTCTCCCCACCCCCGCATAGGCAACCATTCTTCTAATTTCTATTACCACAGGTTAGTTTTTGCCTGTTCTTAGACTTTATATAAATGGAATCATATGGCATATACTCTTTTGTCCATATATATGTGTGGGTCTATTTTTGGACTCTAGTCTGTTCCTTTATTTATTTATTTTTAATTTAAATTCAATTAATTAACATATAATATTAGTTTCAGAGGTAGAGTTCAGTGATTCATCAGTCTTATATAGTACCCAGTGCTCATTACATCACGTGCCCCCTCCTTTATGTCCATCACCCAATTACCCCATCCCCCCACCCTGCTCCCCTCCAGTAACCCTCAGTTTGTTTCCTATGGTTAAGAGTCTCTTATGGTTTATCTCCCTCTATGATTTTATCTTGTTTTATTTTTTCCTCTTTTCCCCTATGATCCTCTGTTTTGTTTCTTAAATTCCATATATGAGTGAGATCATATGATAATTGTCTTTCTCTGATTGACTTATTTTGCTTAGCATAATACCCTCTAGTTCCATCCATGTTGTTGCAAATGGCAAGATTTCATTTTTTTGATGGCTGAGTAGTATTCCATTGTAGATATATACCACATCTTCTTTGTCCATTCATCTGTTGATGGACATTTGGGCTCTTTCCATAGTTTGGCTATTGTGGACATTGCTGCTCTAAACATTGGGGTGCAGGTACCCCTTCGGATCACTATGTTTGTATCTTTGGGGTAAATACCCAGTAGTGCAATTGCTGGATCATAGGATAGCACTATTTTCAGCTTTTTGAGGAACCTCCATATGGTTTTCCAGAGTGGCTGCCCCAGCTTGCATTCCCACCAACAGTGTAAGAGGGTTCCCCTTTCTCTGCATCCTTGCCAGCATGTCGTTTCCTGACTTGTTAATTTTAGCCATTCTGACTGGTGTGAGGTGGCATCTCATTGTGATTTTGATTTGTATTAAGGGAGAGAGAGTCTTTTTTTTCTAATTTTTAAAAAAAGATTTTATTTACTTATTTGAGAGAGAGTGAGCACTCAAGCAGGGGCAGAGGGAGAGGGAGAGGGAGAAGCAGACTCCCCTGCTGAGCAGGGAGCCTGATGTGGGGCTCCATCCCAGGACCCTGGGATCATGACCCGAGCCGAAGGCAGACGCTTAGCCAACTGAGCCACCCAGAAGCTCCTAGGGAGAGAGTTTTAAGCAGATATCGTGCTGAGCGTGGAGCTGGTTGCAGGGCTCGATCTCACGACCCTGAGATCATGACCTGAGCCAAATCCCAGAGTCAGATGCTCAACTGACTGTGCCACCCAGGCGCCCCTCCCTAGGTGATTTTAATGTGCACTTAAGGTTGAGAACTTTTCTTTAGGAGCTTTAAATCTAGGTGAAAGTTAAAAACTGTACATTAATTGCTGTAGAACATGGAAGACTATGATGAACTCTATGATGAGTGATACAGAGATCGTGGGTGCATGAATTGGAAGGCATATAATTAATTGGAGTCATCAGGAAAGGCTTCATCAAGGAAGTAAGTTTTGAGCTGGTGGACTTTTCATACCAACTGTTTTGACTGGGTATGGACTATTTGAAGAGCAGTGGAAGGAAAGATCGGATGATAGGTTTTAGCCAGATTGTGATTGTCTGGTGTTAATATGGGAATTTTGACTTTGTCCTGCAGGTGGTAGGAAGGCTTTTGAGGAGGCTTTGAGGATTTCTGGTGAATGAAATGGCGTGATGCAAGATGGTGTCTTTGAAGATTGATTCAGTGGGAATGAGGGCTATGTTGTTTGAACAAAAGGAGGCGAGAGCCTGGGGAAAGAAAGACCAGTTGGAGAGCTGCTATGATGGTCCAGATTATAAGGCTTTGGGCTAGGAAAAAGGCAGTGGAATTAAAAAAAAATAACGATAGTAAACATTTGTAAAGAGTTTTCATAATAAGCAAGTTCTTTCCCACATCTCATTAAACCTCACAATAACCTTGGGGGTATTTATCTCCATATTTTGTAAATGAAGGAACTTACATACAGAGGTTAAACTGTTGTAAAGTAACCTTACAGAAATGGGGGTCCTGACTGGATATGACAGATCAGTAATAGGGAGTTGAAGAGGTTCTTCCAAGGCATCAGGTTGGGTATGAAAATGGTAGAATTCCTAGTGGCTAATTCAGTGTCAAGGCTCTGGCTCTGCTTTTAGGTAACCTCTTAACGTTCTTCACTTGACTTCCATTACCTCTATGGTTTGATGTACAATGACTGTAAATGTGTGGTGAAGGGGAGGGAAGAAAAGGCTGTTGTCAATTCAATTTCTATCAAATAAAGAATCTTAATGTATTTCCTGAGTAGTTTTGGGTTTTCAGATAGTTAAATTTTGTTGAATTTTGGAAGGCTTAGTCCAGGTGTGGGGAATGCAAATACAGGGCTGAGGACCTTGTCCAGGTGGGTTCTTCCCTGAGTAGGTTAGTTGTGACCAGGTGGATTTCCTTTTCTCTTGTGGTTGAGACAGGAACCATAGGAAAGAGAACTATGGAGCATGGTGTAGACATTGGAGAACATCCTCATGGCTGCGGTAACTAGGATGGTTGATCAAGATTACATCCTTATCAGAGCTGGAGATTGACTCATACCCACCACTATGGTAATTCATTTTGTTCACAAGTCACCGGGTCCATGTGCTCATCCATTTTGTGTACCAGGCTCCCAAGGCAATTTAATTTGCAGGTGATGAAATGTGCTTTTTCATCTGAGATATTTGTTTCCCTGCAATTAGATAGCAGAACAATGTGCCATAAACCTAAGGGATGCTAGGGGAGGTACAAAGGAGTGACTCATCATCATGGCAAACCTTGATTAGATTTTCTTGTGAAATGCTGGGTCCTGGAGGAACAGGATGAGCTGGGGATGAAGAGAGGTTGAGCTTTTGTGCCCTGGGCAGTTTCAGTCCAGGTGCATAGACTAATACTCACTATCTCCAGCTGTGGAGAGGGTAAACTCTATTTTGGTAATTTGGAATGAGAACATCTTTGGAAAATTAAGATGTCACATTTTATTTCAACTGTTTTTTTTTCTCACTTTAGAATACTAGGATCTTCAATGGCAGGAGACAGAGTGATCAGAAGACCGAGATGAATTTTAACACTATTCTAGAAGAGATTCTTATTAAAAGGTCACAGCAGAAAAAGAAGACATCACCGTTAAACTACAAAGAGAGACTTTTTGTGCTAACAAAGTCCGTGTTAACCTACTATGAGGGTCGAGCAGAGGTAGGAGACAATAAAAATTTGCCGCTTTCTATGTTGATAATATTTTATAATATTGTTCCCCCTCTGCACCCCCCCTCAGATCTTATGGAATAAACCTGAGGCAAATGAAGTTAAGGTAATAATTTGTTATCATTTGGATCTGAGCAATAAAGCTTAGAATATTGTGAGAAATTATTCACAAGTCTCTTGATTATGGTGTAGTATATGAGTATACATTTTATATCAGCCTATTGAATTAATCTGTTCATATACACTGTGTCTGTGTCCATTGCTTTATATGGATAGTTCTTCATCATTATGTGGAAGTTATTTAAAACTGGTTAGTGATTTGGTGGATCCAGCACATTACTGATGTTGACCTAAAGTAGAACTGTTCAACATTTCTTGTGATAAGCAGCTACTGCAGAGTGCCTTTTATGGGGGGCAGGGAGTAGTGGCTTCTAACAACCTCGTCAGTGAGCATGTGGCATAGTGAGGGAATGTTGTCAGCCAGCTTCTGGCTTTTCAGTGGTTTTAGCCTCTGGTTTTTCCACTGGATGAGACATGTGAATGTAGAGTTGCCTCTGGCCAACCTTGTTTCCTCCTGACATCTTGGGAATGCAGCATCTCATCCTGCAGGTCCAGCCATGCTCCTCCCTACTAGAAATATTCTCAGATTCCAGGGAATGACTGGAGAGTGTGTTGCCCCTTGTTGACCACATGCTATTGTCTAGTTGGTTACAGTGGGATTTTTGGTGATCTTATTGTTTGGTTTTATTTAATTCTGCTTTTTTACCTAGAGTGCCATCCTCAGAAATTGATTTACTTTTTTTGGTTGGTTGTCTTGTTTTTGTTTTTTTTACTCCCACTGATTTCTCTGTGTTTTTGTTCCCCCCAATTCAGAGAGAATGGCATCATTGATTCTTTCTGGTTGTCCTTAACTCTGTTAATTTCTGTTGTGGCTTGTCACTTTGACTTACAGAATTCTGCAGGTTCATGTAATCTAGGACTAAAGTCCTTTATCCACCTTCCTAAATCCCTGAAATGCTGAAGACCCAAACTGGAAAAACTCTTTTAGTTGTAAAACTTGGGCTGAGATGAAGCTGTTTTTGGTCTTAATTTATCCTAGTCACTGTGACTTTTTTTTACAGGGGGCATGTGTGTGTGTGCAGAAATATTAATGTGTTTATGTGGGGCTGTCCTGGTCCCTGCTGGGAGTGGGAGTGTATGTGTGTGTGTGTGTGTGTGTGTGTGTGTGTGTGTGTGTGTATGGTATATGTGCTATATTTCATTTATTAAATCTGAAAAATTCAGAGTTCCAAAAGGGTTTTGGATTATATATATATACATGGTATATGTACTATATTTCATTTATTAAATCTGAAAAATTCAGAGTTCCAAAAGGGTTTTAGGTAAGACCAGAAATACAAATTATTTTAAAATCTAAAATAGATTTTAAGGGAAAACAATACATTTTTGCTGTATGGTAATTATTATATTTGAATTAAATGTAGTAAGTCTAAGAAAATAATAGAAATATAACTATGAAAGTGGTAAAACGTGGTAGTTTCTTAACCAAAAAAAGCCTCAGAAACCTGTATTATCTACTTAGAAATATGGACTGATACAATTGAAACATGTTGCCATTGTTAGGTCACTTTGAAGATGGTAAATACAAGGTTTAAAGTGCCCTACTTGTTTTAGATTAAGTGGAATAAAGGGAACAGTGGGACCCCTTTTTATTTTAGAACCTGGCCCACTGTCTTGCCTGGGAGCAGCCTCAGTCACTATGAGAACCACAGGGGACAGAAGGAGGAAGTTGTCACAACACAGACATACCCAGCTTCTGACACTTAGCATCAGGGTCCACCTCCTTTCTGGCTGCTCATTGGCCCAGTGAGCCTCATCCTGCTTTCACTCCCACTCCTGCAATGATCCCTCCTGGATTCTTTCTCTTAGGTACAGACATTCACTAATATATTTAGGACTTCCAGCTTGAAACGTGGTGGCAGATTTGTTTGCCTCTCACAGTTAAAAATAAATCGTTGTCCATAGTAAAAAGTTAGGAATTTTAAGATAAGAATCTAAATTTTTGTAAAAATGAAAGTCTGACCATACTGGGCTGAGTTCCTGCCTGACAACACTCTGTCCGGTTCTAGGTAAGCCCAGGAGCACCCCATTGTCATGTTTCCTCCCTGTTTGAGTTAGTATGTTCCGTTCTCTGTTTTCCATGGACGAACATTACAGTTTCCATCTCCCCAGCTCTAGAGGCTCTGATTCAAAAAGAGCTGTGATGTGGGTAACTCATAAGAATCAATAGGTATTTGAAATATAATTATTTTGTTAAAAATGTAAGACTTGATGTGGATTAGAAAAACCATGGGGAGCACTCAGGGGTTAGGATAAATAGCCTAGAGATATTTATTTTAGTTGTTCATAGTTCTGTTTTTAAAAGAAAAACAGTGGGTAGGCTATTGATTTATCTAGTCACTATGATTCCTAGTGTCTTCATGGCAATTAAGTGCCATTAATGCTTTATTAAAACTCTCAGTTAATCATAATGTGACTCAGACATCCATCCTTCTCTGGTTCTCTGAACCCCAGCTCCTTCAACATGATGGCAACAAGCGTTTCTTCCTATTAAATACAGTTTATTGTGCTTTTTTAAAGTATGCCAAGGAATTCTGTTTTAGACGATGAGAAATTCAGTCAAGCTGTTTCTTCCAAGTCTGGTATTGGCAAAGTTGTGTTTCAGTTTCTGCTGTGGGCCATTCTTTCGTTTGTCCTCCTTGCTCTTACTGCCCTCACTTAGCTCATGTTTCTGCATATTCTAATGAACTGATACGAGATCTTCTTGGCATTGATGTCGTTTGATCTTACTCAGAATAATAAACAGAACATAGGACCTGGAGTGGGGGGGGGTTGGTAAGTGATCTTGTTCTCTGGTCGGGGAACTAAATGACACGTGGGTTAGACCCCCTGCCATGCCAGGCAGAGCTCCGTGTGGAATTGAGATGGAATTCAGGGAAGAGCCGGGCTGGAGCTTAATCAGGAAAAAGGTCTATTAAATAATGGTGAGGAAACAAGGAATGGAGAGATTTCTAGATGGTGAGATTTGGAATAAAAAAATTCAAGTAGTATGTAAATCTACAGTTATTAGCTAAGAAACCAGGAACTTTTAAATTTATTTTTTATTTTATTTTATTTTTTTTTGAAGATTGTATTTATTTGACAAAGACAGAAAGAGAGCACAAGCAGGCGGAGGGGGAGGGAGAAGCAGGCTCCTGGGATCCTGGGCCAGGACCCTGGGATCATGACCTGAGCCGAAGGCAGACGCTTAACCAAGAGAGCCACCCAGGCACCCCAGGAACTTTTTAAAATTGGACTTTGGTACTACTAATTTGGTTCATTTGTTGTCTGTAATACTGCTCCAGTATGGAAACTGGCGAATAGTTTATAAAGTTGAGGAGTAGGGAGACTGGTTTTTATCCTCAAGGCTGTCCCCAAGTTTGGTAATTCACTAGGAGAATTCAGAGTACTTGGCTTATAGTTGTCTTTATGGCTATGATTTGTGACTGTGGAAGGAGACAGAACTAAACTGGCAAAGGGAAAAGGCACATGGGCAGATTTCTATAGGAAACGTTGTACAAGCTTGCAAGAGCCTTTTTTCAGTGGAATCTTCAAAAGGTGTGCAAAATTCTTCTAGCATTCAATTGTGACAATTATGAAATGTTGTCTACCAGGGAAGCACATTAGAGGCTCAGCACCCAAGGTTTTTGTTGGAGGCTGGTCACATAGGCACCTTCTCTCAATCATGTACCAAAATTCCAGACTCCAGAAGGAAAATAGGTGTTCAGCATAAACCATATTGTTTGTACAAACAGCTTAGGCACAATGAGCTCTTTTTATCAGTGCTAGGAATAGTAGGACCCCCTCAAAGTCCAAGTTCCCAGATGCCAGTCAAGGGTCAGCCTAGGGTGCCTGGGAGGCTCAGTTGGTTAAGCGTCTGCCTTCGGCTCAGGTCATGATCCTGGAGTCCCGGGATGGAGTCCCGCATTGGGCTCCCTGCTTGGCAGAGAGTCTGCTTCTCCCTCTGACCCAACCCCCTCTCATGCTCTCTCTCTCTCTCTCTCTCTCTCATTCTTTCTTTCAAAAAAAAAAAAAAAGGGTCAGCCTAGTAAGCAGGGCTTTCTCAGGTAGCAGTCTCTTAGGACCATTGTCTGCACTTTAGTAGTAATAGTGACACAAATTATTGAGTATCACATATAGGCCAGGCACTGTGCTAAGTACTTTATGTACATTATTTCCTATATTCTTCAAAACAAACATCTTATTAGTGCCCCCACTTAAAAAATGAGTGACACAAGCCTTAGAAAGTTTAAAAACTTGTACAAAATCATTCATTAGTGAATTGCAGTGCTATTTCTTTGAAACCTATCTTTGGAACAACCTTGATACTCCAGAAAATTAGAAAAAAAAATCTATTAGATTTCTCTGCAACACAGATAAAGCTTTATTTTAAAGCTTTTGAGAATATTTTTTTAAGATTTTTGAGTGGGGGGAGGGGCAGAGAGAGAGAGAGAGTCTCAATCAGACTCTGCGCTGAGTGCGGAGCCTGATGTGGGGCTTGATCTTACGACCCTGAGATCATGACGTGAGCTGAAATCAAGAGTCAGATGCTTAATCACCCAGGCACCTGAGAATATTTTTTATTTACTACTTTCAGTTAAGATTTTTATTTTTATTTGTCAGAGAGAGAGAGAGAGAGAGCGCGCGCGCATGCACAAGCAGGGGGAGTGGCAGGCAGAGGGAGAAGCAGGCTCCCTGCTGAGCAGGGAGCCTGATGCGGGGACTCGATCCCAAGACCCTGGGATCATGACCTGAGCCGAAGGCAGATGCTTAACTGACTGAGTCACCCAGGCATCCCTCAGTTATGATTTTTAAAAAAAATTTCTTTTTGGCAGAAGAAAATTAGCACTAGGCAGGATTTTTGTCCTGGTTCTGCCATTATTTAATTGGACTTTATAAAACAATATTCTCCAACCCATATATCTCTTGACACTCTTAACTCCTCCTTTGTCATTTCTATTTTAACCCAGTACACATCCAATCTTTTACCTAATGCCTTGAATTCTCCTTCCTTTAGTTACAACCTTATTGTGGTTCCTAACTCCATTCTCTTGATGGATTACTTTCCTATTTGATTCTACTCTTGGACCTTAGTATTTTATTTATGCAGCCATAATGAGGATATTCAAAACCTGTAGCTTTGTATCTTCTCTAGGATCAAGTAAAAACTCCTTAGCTTGGAATACAAGTTACTTGATACCATTTTTCCTTCTCTTCCCTCTTTGCTTCCTCCACCTCCTGCTGTGTCTTCTATGTACAGTCACTCTTTCATATTGTGCCTTTCTTAATATTGTTCAGTCTACTTGGAGTGATACATTCCTCTACCAGCCTGTGAGGATCCATCTGTCCTTCCCACTATATTTTATACATCAAAAATGTGTTGAGTGCCTAGCAAATACTCAATTTTTCTTTTCTTTTTTTTTTTTTTTAAGATTTTATTTATTTATTTTTGAGAGAGAGAGGAGAGAGAACACAAGCAGGGGGTGGCAGGCAGAGGGAGAGGGAGAAGCAGGCTTCCTGCTGAGCAGGGAGCCCAATGTGAGACTATCCCAGGACTCTGGGATCATGACCTGAGCTGAAGGCAGACGCTTAACTGACTGAGCCATCCAGGTGCCCGATATTCATCTTTTCTGACTCACCTCAGTGCCTACCTTCCCTGAAGCTTTTCCTGTATCCTCCAACCAAAGGTATAATCCCTACCCCACCTCAGCCCCCTGTGCCCTATACATGCTTTTGTTATTGGCTTGGTTAACCTGCCTTTATTTACATATCTGTGTCCCCCATTGCACTTTAAGCTCTTTGATGCCAGGGCTCATATCTTTTCCATTTTTGTATTTCTGAGGGTCTAGTGCAGAGCTGAGTACTCAGTACTGGCTGGATGGATCAAAGAAGGGATGGACAAGCTTCAAGCTTTAGAAGCAGGCAGGAAAGGTTTATCTTAAATGTACATCATGGACAACCACAAACGTTGTTATACTGCCTCCTATGTAGAAGAGTCCGGATCTGAGCTTCTCCTATAATGCCATAGGTGCTTCCTTGTTTTATTCAAACATCCTTTGTAATGAGATGCTTGGAATTTTAATCCTTTACCCAGGTTAACTGTCAGGATGGTGGAGGCAATCAGTTATAAGTATAATGACGCATGTTTCTTGAATACCCTGGTCAGCCTCCCATGTTTCTGTCTTTTGGGTCATATAGGGTTGTTCTCTTGACCAACCCTGGGAACCTGGAGACTCTTAGTGATAAAGGGATAAGAGCCCATTAAGGTTCTGAGATGATGTGATGTTTGTCTTTTAGTTATTTATCTTTAGATTAGGTAGACCTCCCAGTGGGAAGCATAGCTTTACAGGGTCTTTCTAATCACTATCTGAACATGTATAACTTCCAGCACTTCTTTGGATTCTGGGGAGTGGGTGTGGAGTAGAAAAAATAGGTCAATTGGAAGCATTTGCATCAGACTTTAGAGGTTACCAGGTAGTTAACCATCTTGTAAAAAGTGGAATGGCTCTAAATACTCCACAGATAGAATAGTGGTTAGTGTACTAGGGCGTGGGTTTTTTTTTTTGGCTTTGAAAATTCTCAACTATATTATCCAATGAAAACTCATTTTCTTATTGGCTATTGAGTTTCCTTGTTTCTGAAATTAGGTTGTATCAGCTCCTTGTCTTGTGTCTCAGTTTCCTTTATTGTGTGTCTTCTCCCCACTTCTTCACTCATATCTGTTTTTCTTATCCTTCTGTCCTGGATCTGAATTTCCTCATCGTGAATTACGTTAAAGGGCCAAGATGCAGGTCTGAAGTCCTAGGGTCTGATTTACCTCCTTAATTTGCCAAATTAATCTATTTTCATATAATAATATTCACTATTTTTTTTTCTCTAGGAAGTGCAAACCTATTTAAGACAGAAGAGGGGGAGAATACCATTCCTAAAATTTTCTGGCTAACTTTATTTTGCCATAGTTTCAACTTACAGAAAAGTTGGAAGAATAGTACAAGGAATTCTCAAGTAACCTTTACTCAGATTCACAGATTTTCTCTAGCTGCCCCCTTTGCTCTGTCATTCTCTTGGTCTCTGTCTTTCTCTTCCATTGCATGTTGTTTTCTGAACTATTTGAGAGAAAGTTGTAGACGTTGCTCCTTTTACCACTAAAAAGGTCTTTGTGTATTGTCTAGGAACAAGGCCATTCTTTTCTATAACCACAGTGTGATGATCAATGTTGGGACCGTTAACACTGATACAACACTATTACGGAATCCAGAGTCCGTGGTCAAATTTTGTTCATTATGCCACTGATGAATTCATACCTATTTCTCAACCTCCTTCCCTTGCCAAGTCTGGGATCTCATCCTGGGTTATGTATTGCATTTGGTTGGTCAAGACATAAAGTTTTTAAATGTCCATGGTGCAAGCAGGAGAAATGTATAGAAGAGATGCTATTTTTTGTTACATACTATAAAATGCCAACTATCTTATGAATATTCGGTGATTGTGTGTGAATGTCCACAAACATGAAGTCAGATTTAAAAACCATTATAGTCTGTTCTCCTTTTTCTCATTCTCATGGTCATCATTAGGAGCTGAATATCCCCCTCCTGCCAAAGAAACTATTTTAGCTTGGTCTGCTGGGATGAGTAAAAATCGCTTATTCCTGTTTCCGTACCCTCCTCCCACCTTCAGTGTAAATGGAGAGGGAGTTTAATCAAAGGTGTGGTCCTCATGCTACTTAAAAGTAGAAATAATAAAAATAGTTTAGATCTTGCAAAACACTCCTGGATCTGGCTGTGATAGCTGTTTTTATTTATTGATTATTTGTATTATGATGAGACAAAGAGTATAAGGAAAATCAGTATTTTTGGTCAGAAATGGCATTACCAGTTTATTTTATTTGTAGACTTAGCTCTCAGCGGGGTGCCTGGGTGGCACAGTTGTTAAGTGTCTGACTCTTGGTTTTGGCTCAGGTTATGATCTCAGGGTCATAGGATCAGGCTCCACGCCGGCTCAGTGCAGTGTCTGCTGGAGATTCTCTCTCTCCCTCTCCTTCTGCCCCTCCCCGGCCATACATGCTCTCTCCCTCTTTAAAATAAAGAAATCTTAAAAAAAGACTTCGCTCTCAGCAATTTTTAGTGATATCAAAAAGTCAAATTTCCCTCAAAGTTTTATTTAGCAATTTTTCCACTGAATATATTCAAAAGACTGTACCATAGATACCGAAGGCAGTTAGGAAAAGACCAGTTCCCAGAATGTTTGGAAATGGCATCGCTGTTGAAATAAACAGTGTTTCTCCTTACTTTTGTTTTCCCACCTGTCTATCTGGAAAGAAATTTCTCTTAATTGGAAATGTGTGAAACTTGTTGCAGTTTTTGAAAAAAAGAACTATGTTTGACATCATGATTTTTGTAACATGTGAGTTTTATTTTTCTCTGTTGCATCGCGACCTACTGGGTTGGAGATTCTCAGAAGTCTTTGAAGCTACTTCTGTAATTAGTAGTTTCTTGGAAGTGTTTGTTGGTGAAGATAGGTATGATAGCACTTTTCCTGAGGGACACTTAAAGAGACCAAATTATATGTGTGGAGGAAGCTTTGGTGGCAAAAGTGTAGATTCTACAGATTTTAGGGGGTGGTGGAGGTTGGGGAACGGTTGGAGACCTCCACTTGGCCAAGGGTTGGAGTATGAGCAATGCTGGGCAGGGAGTGCCCATTCCATACAGTGGGATCAGCATGTGCAAAGGCCCTGGGGGTGTAAGGGGATTTGGTGTGTTTGTGGAACTGTTCTGTTCTGGACCTATATAGATTTCTGTAACTGACAATTGCCCATACATACAAGGGGATAATTAATTTGTTAGTAGTAAAGAAGAATTATTTAATTATATTTTATTTTATTTTTTTAGAGTTACACCATTTTAGAGCTTGAAGGTATTATAAAGAATGACCCCCAAGTTTTTCACTTGTGGGAACTGAGGGTAAGGAGACAATTGCTCGAGTTCAGTCAGTAAGCTGCTTGCTAAACCTGGGCTAAAACTCAGATCTGAATGTTCCTGAGTTAGCCTCTGTACTGCCTTAATTCCGGGAAGGATGTGTTTGGGTTGCTCAAGTGGGTGAGAGCACTTACACAGCTGTTACAATATGGTGAGTCACGGAATAGACACCATCTAGTGACTGGGCCCTTTGCTGAAAAACACTATCACTTCTCGGCCTGTGCAGCTTTGCTCTTGTTGCATGTAATGGTTTCCTGCCATTTATCTCTACTTCTCCCCTCCCTCCACATATCAGTTATAAGTGTCTTGACCATTTAAAATGACTGTTAAATTTATTTGTATTTTTATGATTATAGTCTTTTTTTTTCTCATGAACTACGTAATTATCTCCTTGAGGGCAAAGTTTGTTGCCTCATAATTGAAACATATCATACAATGCCTTGCACCCATTATTAGGCTCTCAAAAAAGTTTTTGTTGGCAATAATTATGATGGTGGTGGTCAGTTAGTGTTTTGGGGAAGTAGAAAGATCTTTAGAGACATTGTGATAGTTACTTCTCATGCCATTTTGTTTCTTTTTTTTTCTTAAAGGAGATGCATTATTTAAGTTTAGAAACAAAACTGCATTCTTATTTGATATTTATTAGTGTTATCCTCTCCCCCCAAACTAAAATGTGGATATTATTTGAAACAACTAGAGCCTGAACTGTCAGAAGAAATCATACAGCAATCTGAGAAAGTGAAACTGCACGTCGAGTTGTTTCTGGGTTGTTTAGGACATGCTGTCTTAGCCATTGGTTGATGCTGATCAGGTGCACGAAGAGAATTATCTGCAGAAGGGAGCTTAGAAACACCTGTGTTATTCAGCAGGTGATTCTGACTATTAGGAGAACTCCTCCCGTTATTGGCCTTTAGGTTTTGTGAACACACTGTACTTCTGAGATAAAATATTGAAGTTTGCTGATTGCTACTTCAGATAACTAAAAACATTGTTATAGTCTTATTACTAAAGCTCATTCACCTTTTTAATTTTTGATCAGAGAGAATTGTCTGTAATACTTGCATGATTCCACATTACTAAACACCTAAAATGAAAAATTGCACCAAATATAGTTATTAATAAAATTCAATGAGTAAGTAAGAGACTTAAATGAAATCTCTAGTAAAAAATAGAATTCTAGGAATTCCCCCTTGCCCCACTTATCCTGTTGTATGAGAAAACTTTTTTCCATTCTATCTTTATTCCACGTAACCACATAGGTATAGCTATTCCTTAATTTTACTTGCCACAGCAAAAAAGGAACATGGATAGGTATAATTCCCTGCTCACGAGATTGTAACTGAAATTTTTCTCATTTTAGAGGAATATGTAAATTACATATAGAATTGTATATTTATAAATTATATATAGAATTATATGTTATAGAATTTCTAAATCATAAAAAATTATAGATTTATTAAATATTTATTAATATGATATTTATTTCCTGGCAGAAGAGAGGCCACGAGTCCATACATTTTTATTTGTTATGTGGGACTCCCATCTCTTGTTTTAGTTTATTCAGTATTTGTACAACAAAGACTTACTGAGTATGTATTGTATGATAGAGATGGAGGAATTAAAAGATACATGATTCTGGCTTTGTTAAGCTTACAGTCTGGTTAAACTGTAGTTCGACTTTTATGGGTTCATGATGACAGACTTTTTTTTTTTTAAGATTTTATTTATTTATTTGACAGAGAAAGACACAGTGAGAGGGAACACAAGCAGGGGGAGAGGGAGAAGCAGGCTTCCTGCGGAGCAGGGAGCCTGAAGGTGGGACTCGATCCCAGGACACTAGGATCATAACCTGAGCTGAAGGCAGACGCTTAACCGACTGAGCCACCCAGGCGCCCCGATGACAGACTTCCTTACGCTGCATCTACTCTACAGTGGAGCTGGAGTTCTCACCCTTGTGCTCCACTGTTGTATGCCCTCCTCGCCTGTGACTCTTGAACTTGACTTCCCCTTGGATTTCCACGTGTAAATGGCGTGGTTGCACATATAGGATTTCAAGGTTTCCTTCTGTTCTTCAATTTTACTTAGTTTAGATTTCATGAAAGTACAAGGGTTTTGCATGTGTACTTCCAATGCTCTGTTCTCTGTAGCATCTCCGTCAAGTGTATCTGTAGGTAACCAACACATTTATCCACCACTTATTTTATAAGTGAGGAAACTGGGGGACAAAGTCAGGTTGCCTTCTCTGAATTGACATCCCATTTGACTAGGTGAACCAAGATGTCTTATCTTTCTGGCTAATGTGCTATCTGTTAAACCACATTGTGCTACTGACCGCAAAGGGCTACTTCCTTAAACATAACTCCACTGACCACCTACATCGTTTCCTTCCTCCTTCCCTGCTTTGGCTTTATGTATCAGACCTTGAAAAGGGAGTTCTTTTAACATCGTTGGTTTGTGTTTCTTTTTTCCTCACTGCCCCCCTAGGAGGTGGTCCTACCCGTGCAAGTAAATTTGAGTTTGTGGAAGAGAGACCTGCGGGAAGGAAATATTTCTGGGAGTGGTTATATGAAAGAGGTTGAAAACGGTTATACTTAGATGGTAACTCTTAAGAACTTTAAAGTGGGTTTGGTAAAATAGTTCATTTCAGAAATACTTGAAATTGTTCTTCACAGAAAAAACTCACAAGTAATTCAATTCAGCATGAATTTATTCATGTTCATAGTCAATCCCAACAGGAGAGACCAGTGTCACAGCTGAAAAGGACACCCTATAAAGCTTCTATAATATATTATTAAGTTTGTTTTTTAACATTTTTTACAAGAGTAAAGTAAGTAGATTTTTAGGTTAATTCAGCCCTGACTAGGATTGATTATGGTCCATCATCAAAAGAAATGGTAGAGATTTGAATTTTCTTAGAAAAAGAGGAGTAGCTTTATGCTAAAGATCCAATATATAATTCAGATTTTTTTTAAAACAGGGTCATTCCTTTATTTTCAGATGTCACATTTAATCACTTTCTAAGGATAGAGGTTGTGACTGAAATACCTGCAGGAAACAAAACCAACATCCACTGGATGAAAAAGTGTTTTCTAAGGTTCTGGAATCAGTTATCAGCAATTTTCTGTTCCCTCTTAATTATACGGAACTTCAGTCATGGTCTACAGCCCATTTCCAAATTAATAGAATTTTTGTGCATTCGAGTGTGAGAGATTAAGACTATGAACTCTGGAACCAGATTACCTGGGTTCAGTGTGTTACTTTTTAGCTGCATGACCTTGGACAAGTTACCTAACCTCTGCCTCATTTTCCTCATTTTCAAACTGGGGAGAAAGTAGTACCTCCCTCAAAGGTTTTGATGAGGAGTGAATGGATCACTGTATGTGAAGTGGTCAGAATAGCCCCTTGCATATAGTAAGTGCCATATGATCACCAGTGGTTGCTGTAATAGCTACACACATGAGGTATGTTGCACGATCACCCACTTTTGTCTTTTTTTGTGTTTCAGGGTTTTTGCTCTTGCATCTGGCTTTTGCCAGATCTAGACATTGTTGCAATAAGCATAGCTGTGTCATTCTCCTAGTATCGCAGGGGATCCACTCTCTAAATCGATCTCTGTTGCTTGCAGTCAGTTGCATTCTGGGCTTGTGGTAACTGGTGGAAACGTGTACCTCAGAGTAGGGCGGTTTCACGTTCCAGGCATCTCTGAGCCCGTGCTGATAGAACTCTTGTTGGGGAGCCTCTGCTGTGAATGTTTTCCTCTGACATTTGTCCATGGGGCACGTGGCAGGGTACTGGTTGTGGGAAATGGGCTGTTCCTTCAGTCTGGCATTCTCATACACCAGAGGTGGATCTACTATGAAGTGAAAGAAAAGTAAGCACTAGAGACTTCATTCCAGAGCCCTTTCTCAGGTTCTTGGAACGACCCTGGCGGTTTTGTGTTCCTAATTTTGCATTTAAAAAAAAAAGTCTTCTTAAAGTGTGTAAGCTGCAGGCCATTCAAAACCAGGGTCTGTTTCTGTGGAGCACAGAAGACTTGATTTGTTCTAATATCTGACAATATGTATGAATTCTGCCGGTGAGATACATACAGGCATCTCTGCTGTACAATAGCCAAGAAACAAGCACGTTTCTTTCTTTCTTTCTTTTTGTTCATTCATTCATTTATTCATCATTCAACACATACTTATTATTGAACATAGAGAATACCCAGGTAGTCCTATTTCTGTGTATTGCTGGATTCATCAGTTCACTCATGTAATGAGTGTTTATTGAGCATCGACTCCAGGCCAGGCATTGGGGTCTTGAGTGGCACAGTCAGGGTCTTTCCTCATCTGGGGTTTACTTCCTCCTCCAGGGCCCAAAGGGAGTCTACCACGGGCTTGATCTTCTGAAACAAGCACATTTCTAATTGGCTTATGTTCTTAAAAGTCCTTTCAAGAGCAAAGTGATATATGTCTATTTCTGTTACATTTCTTTTTAATACTTTCAGAGTTGTTTTTAAAAGTACCATACTTTTCATGTTAAACGAATTCCCAAGTGTTTTACGGTTAGAGTTACTCTTGTGAATAGGTTTTCATAGTATGTTTGTTTTAATTAGATGTTGTTAATATATAATCATGCTCTTGATCTTCACAAATCTATTGTGTAACCAACCAGTATACTAGGCTATTTCTAAATATGACATAGAGATGCAACTTTCTCTTACCAACTTTGCTATAAAAGGGTTGTTTTCTGTTAAATTTAATTCAAATCATGAGAAGAAAACAATTTTTATTTATTTATTTTTTTAAAAGATTTTATTTATTTGACAGAGAGAGACACAGCGAGAGAAGGAACACAAGCAGGGGGAGTGGGAGAGGGAGAAGCAGGCTTCCCACGGAGCAGGGAGCCCGATGCGGGACTCGATCCCAGGACCCTGGGATCATGACCTGAGCTGAAGGCAGACGCTTAACGACTGAGCCACCCAGGCACCCCAGAAGAAAACAATTTTTAAAAAAAGTTAACAAAAATAAAAGCATTTTAAATTCAAAGTAGGAATATACAAAAGAGTGGGGTTAAATATTTCTTTGCTGAGAAAGTTATAAACTGTGTGTGCTGGAGGGAAGTATTCATGGGGGATGGTAGAAGAACGTACGTAACCAGTAAGAGTGAACCTTCTGAATCGACTGAAATATAAAATTTAAAAGCAGAGAAATCTAGATTTGTAATTCATAATCACTACCAACTGGTGGGGTAATAAGGTTCAAACCCAGGCCATTTGACTTGGCAGTTCCCTAGGCACCTCTACCCTACTTTACTAGCCGGAAAAAAAAAAAATTCTTTTTGCTTGAATCAATTAATTTAACAAAAATATTTTAAGTGCCTATTTTGTGGCAGATATTGTTCTAGGCTCTGAGGACACAAAAAAGTATATAAAGCAAATGTCCTGTTTTCATGGACTTATATTTTAGAGGAGAAGGACAGACAGCATATAGATGAGCCAATACACATCTCCCACCTTGATGAAAAGCAAAGCAGGATGGGAGGGGTTGGGGCCTTGCATGCTTGTTTGTTTTTTTGGTTTGTCTGCTTGTTTTTGGGTTTTTTTTTTTTGGTAGGTGGGGGTGGGGAATGGAGATTTTAAGAAGAAAGAGGCAGGCCTTCTGGAAACCTTGGGGGAGGGAAGCCAGGAATGCAAGGTCTCAAGAGGGGCAGCAGGTGCTTCCTTATCAAGGAACAGCAGAGAGGCCGAGGGGCTGAAATGGAAGGGGGGAGGGGTGGAGCGGCGTATGTTTGGGCGATGAGGCCAGAGACCTGGGCAAGATCACGCATGGACGGCTTTGTGGGCCATGGAAAAGACTTTGTGTGTTTTTTTTTTTTTTTTTTTTTTAATGTGATAGGAAGATTTTAGTGGGTTGTAAGTGGGCAGTCACAAAATTTGGCCTTTGCACATCAAGACACTGGGGCACAGTGGAACATGAAATGGCAGAGAGAAGGTTCAAGGTTTAGTTTTGGCTCTGCTAGCCAGTTTGACCTTGGGGAGGTCATTAATCCAGTCAGTGCCCCAGTTTCTACCTTAAAAGGAGGAAATTGGATTTATGCAAATAATTCACGGGAATCTTTTTCATGGCCACATGTGATTCTTAGATCTTAAAGTAGTTATTAATGTCCACATATATTGGCAGTGGTTGTTGGCTGTGGGGAATAGGAGACCCTCCCCTCCTTGCTTTCTGCTCAGACTTTGGAACTTCCCTGTTCTCAGCCTTGAGCCTCACCCCTGCCTCTGAGCAGCCATGTTCTGGTGTGTGGGTAGTGGTGTTTCACTGTTTTTTCAACCTGCATTTCTTTGATTACTACAGAGGATGAGCAAGTCTGCATATTTTCAGTGTCCATTGGCATTTACTCCCTGTTGAAGTGCCCATTTAGATATTTTTCCTCCTTTTTTCTTTCTTTTTTTAAAAAAAATATTTTATTTGTTTATTTGTCAGAGAGAAATTGAGAGCTGGAGCAGGGGGAGTGGGCAGAGGGAGAAGCAGGCTCCCTGCCAAGCAAGGAGCCTGATGTGGAACTCGATCCCAGGACCCTGGGATCATGACCTGGGCTGAAGGCAGACCTTAACCGACTGAACCATCCAGGCGTCCCCCTCCTTTTTCAAATTCGGTTTTCTACCCTTTCTTATTTATTTTTAAAAGCTATAACATAGGGGCGCCTGGGTGGCTCAGTTGGTTAAGGGTCTGCCTTTGGCTCAGGTTATGATCCTGGGGTCCTGGGATTGAGCCCCACATCGGGCTCCCTGCTCTCTCTCCCACTCCCCCTGCTTGTGTTCCCTCTCTCACTGTGTCTCTCTATGTCAAATAAATAAACAAAATCTTAAAAAAAAAAGATATATGTGTTCTGAATCAAACTCCTTGTTCATATATGCTTTGCAGATACTTGTTTGCACTTTGTGGCTTGTTTTTTAATTCTCCTAATGCTTTTTTTTTGCTTATTGTGGTAAAATACAGATAAAACTTCCACTGTAACCATTTTATTTTATTTTATTTTATTTATTTTATTAAAGATTTTATTTATTTATTTGACAGAGAGAGAGACAGTGAGAGAGGGAACACAAGCAGGGGGAGTGGGAGAAGGAGAAGCAGGCTTCCGGCTGAGCAGGAAGCCCGATGTGGGGCTCGATCCCAGGACCCTGGGATCATGACCTGAGCCGAAGGCAGACGCCCAACGACTGAGCCACCCAGGCGCCCCCGGTTGTAACCATTTTAAACTGTACAGTTCAGTGGCAGTAAGTGCAATGATCATGTTGTGCTATAATCACCACTCTCTAGTTCCAAAGCTTTTCCTCACCCCAAACAGAAACCTTGAGAAAGTCCTGTATGCACATTGAGAAGAATGTGTATTCTGGTGCTTCTGGATGGAATCTTCTGTAAATATCTGTTAAGTCTGGGATGCCTGGGTGGCTGAGTCGGTTAAGCATCTGCCTTTGGCTCAGGTCATTATCCTAGGGTCTGGGAGCCTGCTTCTCCCTCTGCTGGCTGCTTCCCCTGCTTGTGCTCTCTCTCTCTCTCTCTTTTTCTTTCTCTCTCTGACAAATTTAAAAAAAAAATCTGTTAAGTTCATCTGGTCTAACGTGTCATTTAAGGCTGATATTTGCTTATTGATTTTCTGTCTGGATGCTCTATTCATTGATGCAAGCGGGGGTATTAAAGACCCCTAGTATTACTGTATTTCTGTATATTTCTACCTTTAAGTCTGTTAATATTTGCTTTATATATTTAGGTACTCCTATGTTGGGTGCATGAATATTTATAAATGTTATTCCTCTTGTTGGAATGACCCCTTTATTATTATGTAATGCCATTCTTTGATTCTCATTACAATCTTTGTTTTAAAATCTATTTTTTTTCTGAAGTAAGTGTAGCTACCCTAACATTCCTTTGGTTTCCGTTTGCATGTAACATCTTTTTCCATCCCTTCACTTTCAGTCTGTTTGTGTCTTTACATCTAGAATGAGTCTCTTGGCCCCAGTCACTGAACCACTTCTGAGGACTCAGCGGTACCCCGCTTAAGCCCCCTTGCTTCCTGATGCTCCTTCCCCTGTGCCTGCCTTCTCCCTCCACTGCCTTCTGCAGGCCATTTCCACCCAGGAAAAGGAATCGTATCTTATGTCTGTTATCGGGAACCTCCACTCTTTTCAACCCATTTGCTGATGCAAGTAAGGGTGATGATCTGCTTCCTGCTGGCACTGAGGATTATATCCATATAAGAATCAACAGAGAACCAGCAGGAAGACCCTTACTGCTGTCCAACGGATCGCTGATGATTATGATAAAAAGAAGCTAGGAAGGCGTTTAAGAAGAAATTTGTTTGTAATGGTACTATAATTGAATATCCAGAGTATGGAGAAGTATTTCAGCTACAGGGTGACCAGTGCAAGAACATATGCCAATTCAGAGAGATTGGACTGGCTGAGGACGACCAGCTGGAGGTTCATGGTTTTAAGTGCTTTTGGCTCACTGAAGCTTAAGTGAGGATTTCCTTGAAATGAGTAGAATTTCCCTTCTGTCTCTTGTTACAAGTTTAAAAACCTCACAGCTTGTGTGATGTAACCATTTGGGATCTGCTTTTAACTTGGACTAGTGTAACTCCTTCATGCAATAAACTGAAAAGAACCAAAAGGAAAAAAAAATGTCTCTTATAGGCAGCCTATATGTAGGTCTTGTTTTTTATTTTTATTTTTTTTAATACCTATAGCCACTCAGTGTCTTTTGATTGGAGAATTTAGTTCATTTACATTTGAAGTAATTATTGATAGCTCTGTATTTATTGCCATTTTATTAATTGTTTTCTGGCTGTTTTTGTAGTTCCTTTTCTGTTCCCTTTTTTTTCGCTTGTTCTCTGTCTTTTGATGATTTTCTTTAATGGTATATTTATGTTCCTTTGTCTCTATCTTTTTTGTATTTACTGTAGGTTTTTGCATTGTGATTATCATGAGATGTACATATAACAACTTATATATTTTAAATTGATAACTTAAGTTTGATCACATTCTAAAACTCTACATTTTTAGTCTTCTCCCATGCGTTATGTTTTTGATGTCACATTTTACTCTTATGTATCCCTTACTAATAATTGTAATCCTAGTTATTTTTACTACTCTTGTCTTTTAATCTTCATACTACATTTGTAAGTGATTAACCCACTACGTTTACTGTATATTTACCTTTCCAGTGAGATTTATTCTTTCGTGTTTTCTTGTTCCTAATTAGTACCCTTTCTTTTCTGTTCAAAGATGTTCCTTTAACATTTTTTTTTATTGAAGATTTTATTTATTTATCTGAGAGAGAGAGAGAGCATGGGAGAGGGGAGGTCAGAGGGAGAAGCAGACTCCCCGCCGAGCAGGGAGCCCGATGTGGGACTCGATCCTGGGACTCCAGGATCATGACCTGATCTGAAGGCAGTCGCTTAACCAACTGAGCCACCCAGGCGCCCACCTTTAACATTTCTTGTAAAGCCATGGGGCACCTGGGTGGCTTAGTCGGTTGAGCAGCTGACTCTTGATTTCACCTCAGATCGTGGTATCAGGTTCCTGGGATCAAGCCCCATGTGGGGTGCGTACTCAGTGGGGAGTCTGCTTGGGATTCTCTCTCTCCCTCTTCCTCTACCCCTCCCCCTGCTCTCTCTTTCTCTCAAAGAAATAATTAAATGTTAAAAAAAACCCACACTTCTTGTAAGGCCTGTTTAGTGGTGATGAACTTGTTTGGCTTTTCTTATGTGAAAAACTCTATCTCTCCTTTAATTCTGAATAACTTTGTTGGGTAGAATATTCTTGGTTGGACATTTTTTTCTTTCAGCTCTCTGATTTTATTGTGCCACTCTCTTATGGACTGTAAAGTTTCTGCTGAAAAATCTGATAGTCTCATTGGACTTCCCTTGTATGTGACAAATTTTTTTTTTCTTGCTGCTTTTAGATTCTTTCCTTGTCTTTAACTTTTGATATTTTAATTAGAATGTATCTTGGTTTGGGTCTCTTTGGGTTCATCTTATTGAACTCTAGTCTTCCTGGCTCTTGATACCTGTTTCACTTCCCATATTAGGGGAGTTTTCAGCCATTATTTCTTTAAATAAGATTCTGCCCCTTTCTCTCTCACTCCTCCTGGGATCCCTATAATGTGAATGTTAGTCTGTTTGATATTGTTCCATAAGTCCCTTGAGCTGTCTTCACTTTATTTAAATTCTTTTTTTCTTTTGGCTGCTCTGATAGGGTGACTTCTACTGCCTTTTCTTTGAGTTCACTGATGTTTTCTTCTGCTTCATCTAGTCTGCTGTTGAACCCCTCTAGTGTATTTCTCAGTTCAGTTATTGTATTCTTCAGCTCTGTGACTTCCACTTGATATTTTTGTATATTTCTTATCTCCTTTGTTGAAGTTCTCACTGGGTTCATCCATTTTTCTCCCAGTTCAATGGGCATCTTTATAACCATTACTTTGAATTCTTTATCAGGTAAATTACTTACCTCTATTTTAGTAAGGCTTTTTTTTAGTTTTTATCTTGTTCTTTAATTGGGAACATATTCCTCTGTTTCTTCATTTTTCTTGACTCTCTGTTTTGGTTTCTATGCAGTAGGTGCAACACCCACCTTTCCCAGGTCTAAAGGAATGGTCTCATGTAGGACATGAACTTTGTCATTCAACCTTGCTCTAGATCTTGTTTGTGCTTGCCCAAGCAGCCTATGATATTTTTAATAGCTCCCAGTAGTTGAGGGTATGCCAAGACCTGTCACTATCCCACAGGGGAAGAGGATCTCAGCACTTAGATTTAGGATGATTGGAAGCCAGACCCATAGACAACAGCTTTTAAAAGTATGCAAATATACACAGTCCTATTGGACCATGAGCATAAGCCCCATTGGCCACCAGAGCCAGGCTATCTGGAGGTGTCCTTTGGGCAGCAGTTGCAAAAATGGGGACTCCATATGAGTATGTAAGTTATTTTCTTGGAGAAGTTTTTTTCTGGGATAGATCATGTGGTAGAAACAAGTCTAAATAAATTTAAGAGAATTAAAATCATTTCAAGCATCTTTTCTGATCACAGTGGTATGAAAGTAGTAATCAGTTATGTGAAGAAAACTGGAAAATTCACAAATATTAGGAGATTAAACAACATGCTACTGAACTACCAATGGGTCAAAGAAGAAATCAAAAGAGAAATAAAAAAATACATTGAGGCAAATGAAAATAAAAATATAACATACCAAAATTTATGGAATGCAACAAAAAAGTTCTGAGAAGGGAATACATAGTGATAAATGCATACCTCAAGAAGTCAGAAAGGTCTAAAATAAACAGCCTAACTTTATACCTCAAGGAACTAAAAAAAGAACAAATGAAGCCCAAAGTTAGAAGAAGGAAGGAAATAACAAAGATTAGAGCAGAAGTAAAGGAAATAGGGACTAAACAAGCAAAAAAAAAAAAAAAAAAAGATCAGTGAAGTTAAGAGCTGATTCTTTGAAAACATAAAATCAACAAAATGAGAAACAAAAGGGCTGTTAATAACTGACACCACAGAAATACAGAGGATCATAAGAAACTACTGTGAACCATTATATACCACCAAACTGAACAACTTAGAAGAAATTAATAAATTCCTAGAAACATACCCCCTACCAAGACTGAGTCATGATGAAATAGAAAATCTGAACAGACCAATTACTAGGAAGGAGATTGAATCAGTACTCAAAAACTTGTCAACAAACAAAAGCCCAGGACAAATTGGCTTTACTGATGAATTCTACCAAATATTCAAAGAAGATTTAATACCAACCCTTCTCAAACTCTTCTAAGAAATAAAAGAGAAAGGAATTCTTCCAAACTCATTTTATGAGGCCGCATTACCCTGGTATCAAAACCAGACAAGAATGTCACAAGAAAAGGGCGCCTGGGTGGCTTAGTTGGTTAAGCAGCTGCCTTCGGCTCAGGTCATGATCCCAGGGTCCTGGGACCGAGCCGCGTCGGACTCCTTGCTGGGCAGGGAGGCTGCTTCTCCCCTGCCTGCTGTTCCCCTTGCTTGTGCTTGCTCTCTCTCTCTCTGTCAAATAAATAAATAAAATCTTAAAAAAAAAAAGAATGTCACAAGAAAAGAAAATTACAGGGCAATATCCCTTATGAACATAGATGTAAAAATTCTCAACAAAGTATCAGTGCACTGAATTTAACAATATGTTAAAAGTATTATATGCCGTGATCAAGTGGAATATATTCTAGGGATTCAAAGATGGTTCAACATCTGCAAGTCAGTCGATGTGATATGCTACATTAACAAAATGATGGATAAAAATCATATAATCATCTCAATAGATGCAGAAAAAGAATTTGAGAAAATTCAAATTCCATTTATGATATAAACTCTCAACAGGGGTGCCTGGGTGGCTCAGTTGGTTAAGCGTCTGCCTTCGGCTCAAGTCACGATCTCAGGGTCCTGGGATCAAGCCCCACATTGGGCTCCCTGCCCAGCGGGGTGTCTGCTTCTCCCTCTGCCCCTCCCCACGCTCATGCTGTCTCTCAAATAAATAAATAAAATCTTAAAAAAAACCTCAACAAAGCAAATATGGGGGGAACATATCTCAACACAATAAAGGCCATATATGACAAGCTCACAGCTAACATCATACTCAGTAGTGAAAAGCTAAAAGCTTTTCATCTAATATCAGGAACAAGGCAAGGATGTCCACTCTCACCAGTATTACTCAACATAGTATTGGAAGTCCTAGCCAGACCAATTAGGCAAGAAAAAGAAATAAAAGACATGCAGATTGGAAAGGAAGAAATAAGATTATCACTATTTGCAGATGACATGACATTATATACAAAAGAACTCATGAAAAAACTGTTAGAACTAATAAATGAATTTAGTAAAGTTGTAGGACACAAAATCAATACAAAAAAATCTGTTGCATTTCTATACACTAATAAAAAACTCTCAGAGACATTAAGAAAATAATCCCATTTAAATTACATCAAAAAGAGGGGCACCTGGGTGGCTCAGTTGGTAAAGTGACTGCCTTTGGCTCAGGTCATGATCCTGGAGTCCCAGGATTGAGTCCCACATCAGGCTCCCTGCTCACCAGGGAGTCTGCTTCTCCCTCTGACCCTCTTCCCTCGTGCTCTCTATCTCTCATTCTCTCTCTCAAAAAATAAATAAAATCTTTAAAAAAAAATAAATAACATCAAAAAGAATAAAATTCCTAGGAATCAATTTCACCTGTTTGCTGAAAACTACAAGACATTAATGAAAGCAATTGAAGAAGAGACAAATAAATGGAAAGATATTCCATGATCCTGAATTGGAGGAATTAATATTGTTAAAATGTCTATACTGCCCAAAGTGATTTACAGATTCAGTGCAATTCCAATCAAAATTTCGATGGCATTCTTCACAGAAATGGAACAATCCTAAAATTTGTATGGAAACACAAAAGACTCCAGATAGCTAAAGCAATCTTGAGAAAGAAGAACAAAGCTGGAGGTATGACACTCCCTGATTCCAAACTATGTTACAAAGCTATAGTAATCAAAACAGTATGGTACAGGCATAAAAACAGACATATAGATTAATAGAGCAGAATAGGAGCCCCCAAAGAAACCTGTGCATATATGATCAGTTAATTTATGAAAAGGAGCCAACAATACACACTGGGGAAAGGACAGTCTCTCTAATAAATGGCGTTTGGAAACTGGACAGCCACATGCAACAGAATGAAATCAGACCACTTTCTTAACACCATACACAAAAATTAATTCAAAATGGGTGAAGGACTTGAGCATAAGACCTGAAACCATAAAAATCCCAGAAGAAAACATAGGTGGTAATCCTTGATATAGTCTTGGAGATGATTTTTTGATTATGACACCATAGGTAAAGGAAAATAAACCAAAAATAAACAAAGGGGACTACATCAAACTAAAAAAGCTTCTGCACATTCAAAGGAAACCATCAACAAAATGAAAAGGCAACCTACTGAATGGGAGAAAATATTTGCAAATCATATATATGATAAGGGGTTAATATCCAAAATATATAAAGAATTCATACAAGTCAAGCAAAAAAATCCCATCTGATTAAAAAATGGACAGAAGATCTGAATACATATTTTTCCAAAGTAGACATACAGATGGCCAACAGGTACATCAAAAGATGCTCAACATCACTAACAATCAGGGAAATCACAATGAGATATCCCTTCACACCTGCTAGAATGGCTGTTATCAAAGGCACAAGAAATAACAGGTGTTGGTGAGATGTGGAGAAGTGGGAACTCCTGTGCTTTGTTGGTGGGAATGTGAATTGGTGCAGACACTATGGAAAACAATATGGAAGTTCCTTAAAAAATTATAAATAGAACTACCATATGATCCAGCAATTCCAGGGTATTTATCTGAAGAAAAAAAAGAACACTAACTCAAAAAGGTATATGCATCCCCATGTTCATTGCAGCATTATTTACAATAGCCAAGATAAGGAAACAACCTAAGTGTTCATTGATGGGTGAATGGATAAAGAGGAGGTGGTATGTATATACATACATACATAGCCATAAAAAAGAATGAAATCTTGTCATTTGCAACAACATGGATGGGACCTCAAGGGCATTGTGCTAAGTGAAATAAATCAGTCAGAGCAAGACAAATATTGTATGAGTTCTCTTATATGTGGAATCTAAAAAATAAAACCAAAAACCCAACAGTGACAAGAAAACCAAGCTTATGGATATAGAGAACAGATTGGTGATTGCCCAAGGTGGGGGTTGGGGGTAAGAGAAATGGTGAAGGGGGCAGGGGATTAAATATTTAAAATAGTTTAAAAATAAAGTGATCAGGAGCAAAAAAAAAATTACAGCAAAACTTAGAATTCATAGTTTCTCTTATTTTACATAAAAAATTCATTAAAGCATCTTTTGAAAGTAAAAATGAGCTGCTTCCCATATATTCTGTGAGATAATCCATTGGTTCCTAAATTGCAATAAAAATTGCATCTCCTTCATAGGGACACCTGCACATCACTAGAAGTATTTTTTGTTCTCTTTGTTTTTATTCAGAAAGAGGTTTAATTAGATTCTTTGCTAATTGTTTTTAGTCCCTAAATTTAAATTACTAAGCTCTACAGATAACATTCTGCACTCTTACCTCTAGCATTTGAGAGTCTCTATGGCTATCAAAGGTTAGACTCAGGAGTCAGCAAACTTGGGGTCCAGTGCTGGTTTGGTCTTTAGGGATCAGGGAGTCACATAATTACTCTGAAGATCAATAATCTTGAGCCTGAAGGGCAGAGGCAGGGGGAATAGCATCTGCCTTACCTATTTCACATAGTTGTGAAAATCTTACTAGAAAATGGGAGTGAAAACATTTTGCATCTTTAACAAAATAGTTATCATTATTAATGCTCATTTGTCATTATTTTTCAATCATCTGAAAAGTCAGGTCATATTAGGTCACATAAATCCAGGTGGCACAAAATTACATAATTAACACTTGAAAACCTGCATGTAGCTTCAGTCATTCCTCAAAACAAAAGAAGAAAGAAAAAAACAGCTGGAAGCTATCAAGGTCACTAAAATATTCAAAGGGAAGGGCTGCGAGTGTAAACAAATAGACTAAACATTATAGAATCCTAAAGACTGATGATACAAGGAAGGCCATGAGAGGAAAGCAATGGATGGATAGAGAGAAAGGGAAGGAAGGAGGGAAGGAAGGAAGGAAGGAGGGAAAGAGGGAAGGGAGGAAGGGAGGGAGGGAGGGAGGGAGGATCATATGCATTAAGCAGTCAATCCCTAATCCCCCCTCCTCCCAGCCTCTGGCAACCACTAATCTGCCTCCTGTCCTTATGGATTTGCCTATTCTGGATATTTCATATAAATAGAATCATACAATATGTTACTTTTTGTGTGTCTGGCTTCTTTTACTTAGCATAATGTTTTCAAGATTCATTCATATTGTAGCATGTATCAGAACCTCATTCCTTTTTATAACTAAATAATGTTCTATTATATGGATATACCACGTTTTGTTTATTCATTCATCTGTTGATGGATATTCAGGTTGTTTTCACCTTTTGGCTATTATGAATAGAGCTGCTCTGAATATTCATGTACACGTTTTTGTGTGGACCTACGTTTTCACTTCTCTTGCTGGGTCGTTGGGTAACTATGTTTAACATTTTGAGGAACTGCTAAACTATCTTCCAAGGGGGCTGCAGTATTTTATATTCCCCCCAGACATGTATGAGGGTTTCATTTTCTCTACATCCTCAGTAAGACACTTGTTATTCTGTCTTGTTGATTCTAGCCATCCTACTTAGTGTGAAGTGGTAGCTCATTGTGGTTTTGATTTGCATTTTCTTTATGGCTAATAGTGTTGAACATCTTTTCTTGCAGCCTATTTCTTTTTAAAATGCATATATGCTTGCTGTTTTTGGTTAGGCAAACAAACCTGTCTGGCAGGAATTCCATCTTTTTTTGATTTTTTTTTTTTATGAAGGGTTCAGTGGTGTAGTAAATGTTTAGCAATTGGTAGTCGAGGGAGAAGCCCTGATTTTCAGCGTTTGCCAGTTTCTGGGGTGTAAATACTCCCACCATGGCAGATTTCCAGCCACCAACATGACATTGAAAGTGGAGCAGGTGGGGCACCTGGGTGGCTCAGTGGTTAAGCGTCTGCCTTCGACTCAGGTCATGATCCCAGGGTCCTGGGATTGAGCCCCGCATCGGGCTCCCTGCTCTGTGGAAGCCTGCTTTTCCTTCTCCCACTCCCCCTGCTTGTGTTCCTTCTCTTGCTTTGTCTCTCTCTGTCAAATAAATAAATAAAATCTTTAAAAAAAAAAAAAGTGGAGGAGGGAAGTGGTATGCACAGTAGGCTCTCATGAGCTGGCATGAACTGACTCTATAACATTAGTGGAGTGAAGTGAGCCTCATTAGGGCTCCCTGGTGTTGTGCAGGGTGGGCACTGTACAACTGTAAGGCTGCCATTCACATATTAGTCTAAAGAGGAAAGGATATAATGTCATTGAGTGTCTACCACATATTTGATCTTCAGCACAGTCTTTTGAGGCAGGTTTTACTCTCTTATTTTCAGAGAAATCCACAGTTTAGAGAACATGTTGATTAATTCAGTGATTCACAGCTAATAAGCATTGAAGTTGGGATTTAAATCAGGTCTTTCTTACTCTAAAACTTATACCAGGTCAGCAACTGCTTTGGAGGGATGGAGGGGGTGTCTCCAAGACCACTCCCAGGTTCCGTTATTTCTGTTGATTGCTGGGGGGACTCACAGGACTCACCATATTTTTGTACTCATTACTACCATTTATTACAGCAAAAGGGAAATCACAACACAAAATCAGCAAAGGGAAAAGGCACATGGGGTAAAGTCCAGAGGAGACCAGGCACAAGCTTGCAAGAGCCCTTTCTCAGGGGATTCACATAGGACATACTTAAAACCTCCAGCAGTGAGTTGTGACAATACACAAAATATCAGGAAGCTCATTGGAGACTCACTCTGTGCCCAACGTTTTTTACTGGGGACTGATAAGTAATACAGGCACCCTCTGTCTAGCATGTTCCAGAATTGCAGACTCCAGAAGGCAAAAGCAGGTGCTCAACATAAGCCATATTGTTTGTACCAACAGTTTAGGCACAGTGAGCTATTCTTACCAGTGCTGGAAATGGTGGGACCTTCCCAAGGTCCAAGTTCCCAGATGTCAGCCAAGGGCCAACTGTAGAAACGCAAGGAGGCCTTTCTAAGAATAGCAGTCTTGAGCCTGCTCTGTTTACTCTTCTCAGCACACTAACTAAATGCAAAAATAGGAAAGAAAATAGAGAAAGTCCAAAGACTATGCCTGCTCATATCTTATGATGTCTGCCTTCCCCTCCTAGTGCCTGCATACAACTTGATATATGGTGGGTTTCTAATAATGGCTTCCTGAGTTGGGCACATCCTCATTTTGATACTCAGCTTCTGTGTGCGTGCATGTGTGTGTGTCTGGAAAGCCTCTGTACTTGAAAGGTTCCCTGCGTTGACCCAAATCATGCTTAATTATGACTGCTTAGCCCAGACATCTCACTGTAGCTTCATAACCAGACTGAATTCTCAGTGACGTTTCTCTCCGGAAAGGCCTTCATTTGAAACACCGAGGTTTGCAATTTGTGTCTCCAGTGGAAATATTATTTCTTTTGTTCCAGTGCCCCAGACATGCTGCTTCAGACTCACTTTTACATCAGTAAACTTTGACTAAAAGTGGAACAGTTTCCTACACCTGACCTCCTCCGTGTCTGGGTCCGTGTTGGGGTCACACCTTGCTCTGTTCTCACGGGTGGGGGGCTGACCGAATTGTCTGCAGAGTATCCCGTTGTCACAAGCACGTTCAAGGGGGCCTTGCCGCAGAGGAACAGGTCTGGGGAAGAATAGACCAGGATACCATGAGCTGACTAAAACCTGGGTTCCTTTTTTTCTGGGTTACCAAACAGACCAAAGAAAAGAAAAGCAACTTACCTTCTCTTTGACCAGTTCCCTCAGTTTTCAAGTGAAGTAGAAATTATTTTCCTGCCTATGGTTTTGCATAATTATTTTTCCACTAGCTACTTTTTTTTTTTAAGATTTTTATTTATTTATCTGACAGAGAGAGAGGGAACACAAGCAGGGGGAGTGGGAGAGGGAGAGGCAGGCTTCCTGCCGAGCAGGGAGCCCGATGTGGGGCTCGATCCCAGGACCCTGGGATCATGACCTGAGCCGAAGGCAGACGCTTAACAACTGAGCCACCCAGGCGCCCCTCCACTAGCTACTTTAATGTAATGGCTGGAAATGTTCTTTTTTAGAGTTAAGAAAGGCAAATTTTCTGAATAAAACAAGAAGCACTGGTTCTGATGTTAGACGGCCAGTGTCCAAATCCTAGGCTCTGTCATTCACTAGTTTATATGACACGAGACTAATGGGAAACTTAAATATTTGTACCTCAGTTTCTTCATCTGTGAAATGGGGACAATAGTGGTTACTACCTCATAGGGGAAGACTCAGTTGAGACATGCATCTAAAACATGCACTAAAGGAATTTAAAGCAAAATCTGCCGTAGAGTGAGCCTTGAAGAAAAATTAGTAATGTTGCTGTTACTGTTAAACCATTGGTGTCTGTAAAAATCTTTTCTCTCTTTTTGACTGCTTATGTCGATCTGAGTAAATTGAATTCCTTACCCTCTATCCTACACTCCTTTAAAACTTTAATTAACAACGGAAAATTTAAAATAATTGTTTGAAAGAAGTTCCAGAGTGGTGGATGAAAGCCTCTTCACCTAAAAACCAGCCCCGGTGTGCTGGAATCGGGCAGCTTGGGCTTGCACCTGTGACTCTCACTGTGTGAGCTATCCAACCACTGACTGGCTCTTGGTTTTCTGGGGAGGTAAGGAGACTACTTCTCTCCTTCCCCTGGAATGTAGCCCCCTCCAAGTCTCGAGTCCCAGAGCCCCCTCTTGCCAGGCCAGACTGGGAGCTTTCTTCTTTCCCTGTTCCTATCTCTTTCCTTTTCCTTCTTCCAGCCTGCCTGTGTCTCTTAGATCCTGCTGACTGGTTCTTACATCACCCATGGAAGTGGCCCCTTGCCCTTGTGGAAGCCCCGAGCTCTTCTTGTTCATGCAATGAAGAACTGGCTTTTATTTCTTGATGTGAACTTCCTTTCTGGCTGCTCCCTCGGGGTTCTGTTCCACGGAGTTTTTTCTCCTTCTGCACTTGCTTTAGGAGGTGTCCTCCATTCCAGTGGCTTTGGTTAGGAGCTCCGTGCTGATGACTTCTCCAGTCTCTGTTTCCCAGCCTGATGTCTCTTCTGTGGTCTTAAGAGTTTTCTCAGGTATCTCAAACTCAGCATGTCTGAAAAGAAATCCAAGATGTCCCCAACTGTCGCTAGCTCAGTGATTGTACCACAGTCTACCCCGGTGCTTATGCCGGAAACCTGGAAGTTGGTCTAAACTTACCCTTCTCCCTCATGTCTGGACTCTTGACAGGTTTGGCCAATTCTGCCTTCTAAATATATCTGTTTTGCCCTTCTTCCCATCTCTTTACCACCGTGATCCAAGCTGCCACTGCCTTTTCTTGGGTGAATACAGTAGCCTCTGTAGCAGTTAGGTTTGACCTAGGCTATGTATCACATAGGACCCCTCAATAATAGTAGCTTAAACAAAAAAGATTTTTTTTTTCTGTTTCACTCTTGGTTGGGGCAATGGGTGGGTGGGAAGACTGGAAGCACGCTATCCTGAATGCATATGGTGGATCCAACCTAGGGATCTTGGATCCTGTGTTTCCCTTCTATCATCTTTGCTTATATATTTTATTTTGGCTCAAGATGACTGCTGGAGGTCCAGCCATCTTGACTGCATTGCACGCTGGAAGAAGGAAGAAAGACAGAAAACAAGAAATGACTTCTCCCATCTGAGTTAGGTCCCTTTACCGGCTTTCCCTGATGCCCCGCACAGGACTTCTGCCTAGGTCTCATTGACTACAGTGTAGCTGCATGCCCATACCTGGCTGCAAAGGGAGCTGAGAAAGTCTTTTAGCCTCAGTATCAATGTACCCAACTAAACGGCAGGGTTCCTTTACTGTTGAGAAGTGGATACCGGGGGCAGACACCTGGGGATCTCTGCCACATCCGAAGAGGCTCCTCTTTTCATGTGTGCCCGCTCCAGTCTGTTGTACACGACAGCCCTAGTGATCTTTAAAAGCACAAATGTGATCATTTCCTTCTCCCGCTTAAAGCCCTTCAGGAGCTTCTCATTTCCCCAATTCAAATCTTAAAAGTCCTCAGTATGGCCTGTGGTCCAGCAGCCTGCCCTCCTGTCTTCGTGAATCTGCAATTCCTTCCATTCCTCGGTCCAGCCTTCCAGCTCAGCAGTCTCTCTGTTCCTTGAAGGCATCCAGCTCCTTTCCATCTCTGCAGCATGTACTTTTGCTGTGTCCTCTGTCTAGAATCCATGTTCCCCTCCCTCGACTGGCTGGACATCTTCAGGTTTCAGCTTAAATGTCACTTCCTCAGTACAGTCTCTCTGGTCTTCCAGTTTAGATTCACTTTCCCTGTATAATATCATCTTTCACTTTTACTTTGTACCACTTATCTCTAACAAGTTATTGGTACAATGATTTTTTTTCAGTCTTTCTTTCTCTGATCTGTAAACTTCACAAGGCAGGTGAAGGCATTGCTTAGCAACCTGTGGCAAGTCATAAATGGTTGTTGAATGACTGAATGGGATTCAGGTTCAAGGATGTATATGATGGATTTATTTTGAATCATGCTAAAGATATTAAAGACATAAGGAGAGGTATCCGTTAGGTAGTCAGATACTCAGAATCAGGCGCAAGTAAGACGATGGGGTTAGAGAAGTAAATCTGAAATCATCAGACCTAGTCTATTTAGTGCTGTTTACTCTACAAGGAGGCAACTTCCTGAGGGGATGTGCAGTGGGTTTTGAAGCCAGACAGATCTGCTCTGAATCCTGATCTGTCATTTACCAGCTCTGACATAAGGCAACTGATAAAACTCTCTGAGTCTCATTCTCTTTCTCTGGAAAGAGAAAATACCTATCCTGCAAGGCCATTTGTATGTGGGTATCTGGCAGATGGGAATATTACAAATTTTTCTGTCTGATTGGTTAAAAAACACCTGAAGAAGGAAAATATTTCTACTTTAAAAGCAGAGACAATGGAAAACATTCTGTCACTTCCTGGTCATCCTGAATGCACATCCCTTTGCATAGTGAAAATAAAGACTGCTTTTCGGTCTTAGGAGGAGAAGGGCTTTGGAGCCTTTTGTAAGCCTTTTTTCTTTTTTAATTTACAAAATCTTCCATAGTGCTTACCATGTGTCATGCAAGGTCTTATGTGCTTCGTAATCATTAACTGCAATCCTCTTAAGTTTGTAAGGAAGATACAGTTATTGTTCCCATTTTATAGCTAAGGAAACTGAAGGGCTAAGAGGTTGAACACCTTGCTCAAGGTTACAGAGCAGTCAGTACATGGTAGAGCAACCCAGCCCAGCTGTCTGATTCTCAAGCTCTGACCCCTTACATGGCACTGCTTCTGGGTAATTTTGTGAGACTTTCTGGCTAGTTACATGTGTATTTATGTAAGGATCAGACTATATTAATCTTTAGGTTCACCAGACCATGAATTAGTCTTTAAGAAAGCCTAACAAACTGGTAAAAGTATGTTTTTGTAATATTACTATTATCCTCTCTTAGGAAGAGAAACTGACCAAATTTTGACCAGATGTGCTCTCTGCTGTTGTGTCTTAAGGCTGTGAGTTTCCAGAGATTTAACTGTTTCTAACGTAAAGAGGAAGTGCTAATATAGTCGCTTGCTGATTCAGTTTTGGTTTCATACTGTAAGACAGAGCTAAAATAACAGCTTCAGAGGGTAAAAATGTACAGTCACATGAAGCAGCAACCGTCCTTCTTAAAAACAGAATTGTAAAGCCAATGAAGTAAAGGTTAATCTTTTTTTCTATTGATAGATACTGGTCAGTTCCATTGTGTCCTGTAATTTTAGGGTGCTGATATTTGTCAAGGCCCAAGGAAGATTCTCATTCATGTCATTTTATTTTATAAGTCAAATCTGACATCATTCTCAGATTGTTCTTGGAGTCTAGAAGGTGGGTATGAGGGACTTTCTTGAAACAGAACTCTAGTGGCTTTTGCTTTTATTTTCTCTAAGGGTTAATATGGTTTTGAAAAAAATATTAATAGCTAAATTTATTGAGCACTTACCATTTGTCGGTTTTGTTCCAAGAGCTTAACATGATGTGACTTTTTAAATTCTTACAACCAATGTATGAAGTTATTTGCTGTCATTCATTCCCATTCTATCGCTAAAGAAACGGAAGCACAAAGCAGTTAAGTAACTTGTTCAAGGAGACACAGCAAGTAAGTGGCAGAGTCAGACTCAGACAGTCTGGTTGCAGAGTCTTTGCTCTTAAGCAATAAGAGCTGTGTTACAATCCTGCTGGTTCCTAGCCTAAGGAGATACAGGATATGTAAACCAAATAAAGTGGTTCATCTTTTTGCACACTTAGTAACAGAGCCAGACTCAGCTTTCTGTCTTTAGCAGCAGGGACCCTTGCATGTTAAAATATAATCCCTTGAGGCCACAGTTCCTCGTTGCCTGGAAGATTAATAATGCAACTCCTTAGTACTCCATACAGAGCCATTCATAATATGATCCTGACTCGGCTTCTCAATTTCCTCTCTCCTGCCTCTTCCGCTTGACCCTGAGCGCATCAGAACACACCACACACTGACATGCTTGCAGTCCTGAAACCTCCCATGCTCTTTTGCAACTACAGGCCTTTGCTTGTGATGCTCTCTTTTGTAAAATCTTCTCTCCTTTCTTTGCTGGGAAAACTCTTATTCATGTAATAAGGCTCTGTTCAAAGAGGCACCTCTTTGGTGCAAACTTATCTGACTCTTTTTCTGGAAGAATTAACCTCTTCTTCATTTATGTCCCACTGCATTTTGTTCAATGAAGAACTTTCCATATTGCCTTATGAGCAATCATTTCTTCCCAGTCACTTGGAAATTCCTGAGGGCGAGAGCAGATGCTACATAAATGTCCAGAAGAGTGAAAGGCTAAGGGGGTGTAAGGTAGACAATAGAAGATGTGGGTCCACTTCGGTTAGTTCTTGACTTTGTTTATGATCTTGTCTATGGGCCATATAAGACTCTTTGATTTGGGGACATAAACTATTCATTGTGACCTGCTTCCCTTCATAACCAGGAATAAAAAGTTTACAAATTGCGAAGTTCACAGTCCTGATAGCTGTGAAACACGCAACAGGGAAAGAGCTATCAAGTTGGTGACCAAAATAGTGTATGATTTAAAAGAGCTGTTATTTTTCCGGATGAACTGTCTGATATTTAAAATTTGGCTAACTTAAAAATTCCAACATTTTCCTGGGTCATCAATACTAATTATTGACTGGGTTCTGACCGTGCCGGGTGCTGGTGGTGATCACACCAGGTGGGCACTGCTCCCATTCTCATGCATCGTTCGTCTGTTATGGGCATCGGGTATCTACCAAGAGCCCCACAAATCGTAACTGCGGTTATGATTAAGTAGAAGGAGCAGTACAAATGGTTTGTATTTCAGAGTGTGAGGTATGTGAACAGGACCAAAACGTACTAAATATACAAAATGTATTAAGCTGAATGATCAGAAATTACCATATTTGATCCTTTTGGACTTACAGTTTCTTATGGTTTGATATATTATCTTGGTGAATTGATGCAAAAAGCTGCCTCTCTTTCTGAATCCACTTAAAAGCCTGTGCATGGTAATATAGAGGTTTCAGATATACTCGACGGAGTTACTATGGTAACTCCTACGCGTTCCTCGAAAGCCTTCCAAGGCTGGTTGCTGGCTAGGCGCTGTGATGTCCTTCTGCTCTTCCAGAAGGGAGGTGAGGGAATGAGGAAGAGAAAACCCAACAGATATTGTCCCCGTTGCAGGTGCTGGTGGGCTCGTAGAGAGTAGATTGGCTATTTGGGCCATGGGGATCTTTTATTTGGCGTTGAGGAGCATCTCTTAGAATGTATTTTGCAACATGGATTAATTTAGGTCAGAGTATTTGAGAGTTAATTGCATTAGCGATAGCAAACTAGGAGGGGATGAGAGTTTGATGGCCCCCAGCAGGGAAGGCCAATGAAGAGCATGGCAGGGCAGCCTGGACTTGTGTATCTTCATTTGTTCTTGGTCAGTTGTTTGACCTCAGCGCCCCATTTACTCAGTTGTAAAATGCAGATGCTACACAACTCATTACTTCGGAAGGGTCAGCAGTTCTGTAATTAATTACTGGGCACTTTGAGATTGATGGATGCAAGAAGCTGTGGAAATGTGATCTCTAAGAGCAGTTGTGTGAACATCTGGGATTGTTTTGTCTTCTGAATCCAGTGTTTACACTACCACAAGTGTAGCCAAAGCTTTATTAGTAGCAATTAAATAATGAGATAATCTCTACTTTTTACCAATTTATAACGGACACTTCTTACGTTCTCACAAAACATTTTTTGTAAGTAGATCCTACAATTTTGATCAGTATTTTTTAAAAATGTAGGTGCGCCTGGGTGGCTTAGTCGGTTAAGCATCTGACTCTTGATTTCAGCTCTGGTCTTGATCTCAGAGTCGTGAGTTTAAGCCCTACGTGGAACCCACTTTAAAAAAAAAAAAAAGGCTTTTAAAAAATGTGATGGAGAGAGTATTTTTTTTTTTTGCCTTTTACTACAGGAAGTTTGAAGTGTATTCAAGAGTAGATAGAGTAGCACAGTGACCCCCATGTACCCAGCACCCAGCCACCTGACCCTGACTCACACTTCACCCCACCTCCATCATCATGTAGCAAATCCTGCCCGCTCCTATTACTTCACAGAAGTTGCGTGTCGTTTCTTCTGCAGATGCTTCAGTACCCATCTCCAGAAGACAGGGAGTACCCATCTTACATAGAACCTTAATGCTCTCACCCAGAACATATCAACAGAGCTTCCTTGACATCATCAAGCACCCAGTCAGTGGAAGACATTGTTTGAAAAGTTATTTTATCTATAGAAGGTTCCCAGTTGAGAGGTTGTATTACAAAAGTTTTCTGTAAATTATTTGCAACACGAAGTGACTATTCCGATAGAAACCACAGTAAAGGAATGGTGAGTACCCATCAGGCCCACAGAAACCCATGGAACATGTAATGAGGCCATTCTGTGTTTTTCTTCGAGAATCTTTCTGAGGGGACAGTTATGGACAATTCCTTTTCTCTTACTATAAGAGATGTTGCGCTAAGCCTCACATTTTCTCTTTCTTGCCATTGTTCTGGTGGTGCTCCCCCCCCTCCTCCCTCCCCATCTTCCCACTCCCATCCCCACCCCTAGGCTTGGGTAGAAGCAAAAGGAAGGCATCGTTCCCAGTGGTGGCTGATGGTCTTCATTGGGGGGAAAAAGAGAAGGGGGCTGGCCCTTGGGGAAGGCTACCATTATATGCAGCTTCATGTTTTTTTTTTTAAGATTTTATTTATTTAATTGACAGAGAGAGAGAGACAGTGAGAGAGGGAACACAAGCAGGGGGAGTGGGAGAGGGAGAAGCAGGCTTCCCGCAGAGCAGGGAGCCGGATGCGGGGCTTGATCCCAGGACCCCGGGATCATGACCTGAGCCGAAGGCAGACGCTTAACGACTGAGCGACCCAGGTGCCCCTGCAGCTTCATATTTTGGAGGTATTTAGAAAACAGCCTGCAGTGTGATCCTCTGAATGCTAGAGAGAACTAGAGAAATGTAGGGGGGTCCTGTAGAAGTTTATTTAAAGACCGAGTTAATGTTCTTTTGCAAGACCCTAGCAAAGCTCGGGTCAGTTTTAAATAATTCATATTTCCAGTTCATACTGGTATGCTTGCACCACTGCCCTCCAGTCATGTCAGATTGGCAGAGAGAGGGGCTTTTCTCAGTGGAGGAACTGGTCAGCATTGGGCAGTGAGGAGGTGAAGTTCTCGAGGGGCTCTGAGCCTCCCAACTTTTAACCTGTTCAGAAATGCAGTCCTGCCTCTCAGGCACAGGCTGGCCTCCTGGTGCGAGGCTGGGGCCGGGGGTGGGGGGGCAGTTGCCGCAGGGCTTCCCACTCCCAGAGCTGTCATTTCACCGGTCATCACTTCATCAGGCCATTGGGCTGTGATGTGATGGGGATGCTAGGGGCAGGAGGGGGGATTGTGCCCCTCGTGCTGCAGTTACAGGTCCTGACCACATGCAGAAAGCCACAGAGTGTGCCCTTTGTGTTTACCAGTTGCCATGGCCACCCACCACCTATCCTGGAAATTACACTTTCTGTTAGCTGTCTGCAACTCTCACCCATCTGAAACTCACAAAGCTTCTCTCTCCTGAGTTTCTCTTAATAAGAGATCAGGTTTGTGTGATTCTAGGTATTTCCCCTTTCATAAAGATCGATGAAGTGTCACTAAAAGAAGCCTGCACACGTGATATGTCCACTGGAGAGCCACACACAAACACACACACACGGCACTTGGAATCCCTAGTACTAAAGCGCCCTGCCACTAGTCAGTGTTAACCACAGAGATGCAAGAACGAAACCTAGGTTATAGAGCCTTCCTTCTCTTTTGCTGCTTAAAAAACCCAGACAGCAGGCCGATTTGCAGTGACATATCCAATGATTGCCGTCTGTGGTTAAGGAGGGATCCGTTGCCAGTAGTTATGAGTGTCTCTGACAGTTGTAACGTGACCTTTACTCTGCTCATTGGATGTCCACTGGTGCAGCCGTACCCTTGAGTGGAGTGGAACAGGGGGGCCGAGGAAGCAGGACATCTCCGATCCCGGTGATCTGGGCATGCCTGCACCCACAAGAATGGCATGTTTCTGAGAGAGCAGTGGCAAAGATAAAAGCAGCCAAATTCTTTTCTGAAACAGTATAGTCAGGTGGTGGTTCTGACTGAAAAATGTGAAATTAAACCCAAGGAAGCCCTGCTCTCTGCTTAGCTGAAGCCCTTCCTGTCCACGCAGATCCTCATTCGTTCGCCGACTTACTGAACAGACTCAGCGAGCACCTGCTCAGTGCCGGCCCTGTCGGGGGTGCTGGGGAGGCAGTATGTCTGTTCCCTCTGAGCTCTCACTTGGTGGCCTCCATCATGCCTGCCTCAAGGAAGGGAGTAATGAGAAAGGAAGAAGGAAGAGGGTAGGACTGGGCACCAACTTTGGGGGAAGGTATAAAATTAATCTTACTTCTCTCCCAGAAATTCATTTAATGCTGGATGAATGGGGTGGATGGATGAGTTGTTTCTAAATTGGAATAAATGCTAAGGTAGAGCCTTCATTTAAATGAGAGCTGATTGATTGCCTTCTTCTGGCCCATTATAAAGTGAAGTTGTTTTGCTAAATCTTTATACCTATTTTTCTCTTTGGTTGTATTTGTTGGTTTTTCTTTTAATTTATTTTTAAAAAGATTTTATTTATTTATTTGAGAGAGAGAGTAAAAGTGAGCACAAGCAGGGGAGCAGCAGAGGGAGAGGGACAGGCAAGCTTCCCGCTGAGCAGGGAGCCCGATGTGGGACTCGATCCCAAGACCCTGGGATCATGACCTGAGCCGAAGGCAGGTGCTTAACCAACTGAGCCACCCAGGCGCCCAATACTGGTATGTTTCCTAAAGAAATAATGTAAAAGCCAGTAAAATATTCAAAATTAAATCCTTCTTTATTACTGAATTCTGTAACGAAATTATACTATATGTGGGGAAAAAAGTTTCAATGCTGGAAAATTTTAGAAATCTTATTTTTAAAGGCAAAAGATATTCTAAACTAAACTTATATTCGTGATTACAATAGGCCAGATACTGTGCTGAGCACTTTATGAGTTACCACAATTAATCCTCATGATAATCCAGGTTGAGTTATTTTAATATCTCCATTTTACAGATGAGGAAATGGAGACTAGAAGAGGTTGGTTAATTTGCATGGGGACACGGAGCCTGCATTTAAACACAGGTCTGCCTGACCCGGAAGCTGTGCTCTCAACCATTATGATGCCTTGGCTGTGCTGTGTCAAAACATTAAGACAGTGCTCAACACATTGTGGCGCGGTCAGTAAGTTAATAAAGAGATTCTAGCAGGGTTCTCACTTGCTGCACACATTATTCACATAAATTTCCCTGGAAGTTGATCAACTTGACGAGTTTCTTCCCTAAGAACTTCTGACTTTAATTTTATTATTTTTTAAAGATTTATTTATTTATTTTTTAGAGGGGGGGGTGTGTGCAAGCGGAGGGTGGGGACGGGCAGAGGGAGAGAAACAGACTCCCCGCTGAGCATGGAGCCCCACGTAGAACTCCCATCTCACGACCCTGAGGTCATGACCTGAGCCGAAAGTAAGAGTCGGTCCCTTAACCGACTGAGCCACCCAGGTGCCCCATAACTTCTGACTTTATATTTAAAGCCACTTTTTATACTCTTCTCATCACTTTCATTGGCCAATCTGTTTCTGATCATCTTCTATTAGGCAGAGTTCTCAGATAGACAGAAATATCAAGTCCCCTTTTCTCTAGCAGTGGAACCACCACATTGTCTCTGGAGTCTGTGGCTGTCTGGCACCCTGCAGATCCAACAGACCCAAGATAATGCTTTCTTTGTGACGACTCTTCTATTTCTTGCCCGACATTTAAAATAAGTATTGGCTGAGAACCCTCATTGGTCCTGGTAAGGCATCCAAATGGTGTGTGTGTGTGTGTGTGTGTGTGTGTGTGTGTGTGTGTGTGTGTGTGTCTGTCTGTCTGTCTGTCTGTCTGTCTTATTTACTACCTAGATTATAAGGTCTCTGCAGGTGGGAAGTGTATCCCGTATCCCATATTTCTTAGTTCTTGCTAAAGAGGTTTCAGACATCTCTCTAGCTGGAAATCCTGGAGTTACAGAGAAATTCATTCCCCAGTAAGATTTCGCATGAACCTGGGAAGAACATTATGAGAGTAAAAGAGCTTTGTTAATCTGAGGTAATAAAATAATCAGAATCTAGTATAAGGTGACTCTGGGCTTCTATTTTTTTTATTATTTTTTATTATTATTTTTTAAAGATTTTATTTATTTATTTGACACAGAGAGACACAGTGAAAGAGAGAACACAAACAGGGGGAGTGTGAGAGGGAGAAGGCAGGCTTCCCGCTGAGCAGGCAGCCCGATGCGGGGCTCGATCCCAGGACCCTGGGATCGACCTGAGCTGAAGGCAGACGCTTAACGACTGAGCCACCCAGGTGCCCCAAGGGCTTCTATTTTTTTAAAAGGAGGCTCCATGGTGGGTTAGTGTTTAGGTATGGCAATTAGTACAATTAAGTTATGTTTTAAAAACTGGAAAATTCATGGTTATAGTCTGATAAACACTTACCTGTTATTTCAGACTGTATGAAAGAAGGCTCCAGGTATCAGCATATATACTCAACTTAGAGGAAAATAGTCAAGAGAAATGAAGTATTTCCATGATATTGTGCTTGCACACCTAAATATTAAAGTATGTAGTGGTGGAAAGCACCCTGAATCTCATTGATATCTAGCTCAGCGTACATATGGCATGTCATATACTAGGTACTGGCCATGGGCTGTCCTCTCTGACAGATCTGCCATGTGAGAGCCCCTTCTGCCTTTGTGACCCAGTTCCTGATTTTCCAGCGTTGTGCTCTTGACATTTTTGGAGAGATGGAGTGGTATAATGGTTATTAGAAGGCATAAATGAGTTCATTTATGTAAATTCATGAGATAGTACCTGGCACATAATGCTGTCTAAGAGTTAACCTATTAGTGTGTCTATTATTCAAATATGTTTATTATTCAAATAACCTATTATTGTGTTTATTACTCAATTATTCACCCAGAAAGTCTCATCATTTCTTTTTTTTTTTTTTTTTAAAGATTTTATTTATTTATTTGAGAGACAGTGAGAGAGAAAGAGCACATGAGAGGGGGGAGGGTCAGAGGGAGAAGCAGACTCCCCGCCGAGCAGGGAGCCTGATGCGGGACTCGATCCCGGGACTCCAGGATCATGACCTGAGCTGAAGGCAGTCGATTAACCAACTGAGCCACCCAGGCGCCCAAAGTCTCATCATTTCATACCTAAGCCATCAGATTCAGAGCCCAAATCTCAACACCGAGTTTCATATAAATTCTTACTGCCCAGAAAAATGTATACCTATACACCAGTCTTAGCAGTAAATGTGTCCAAGTGAGAGGTCTGCCCCAGAATTCAAATGTTGCTATAAAAACCCATTCTCTATTTCTGCATTTTCTGTATCTTATTAGTAAGGAATATTGAAACTAGGTGGGGTAGGAACAAGTAGGCATTCAGGAATTGTGCAGGAATGTGTATTTTTAAGGAAAGAGGGACCTGAGATTTATTTATTTGAGAGAGAGAGAGAGAGCGCATGGGAGTGCGAGTGGGTGGAGGGACAGAGGGAAAGAATCCTAAGCAGACTCCATGCTGAGTGTGGAGCCTGATGTGGGGCTCTGTTTCACCACCTTGAGATCATGACCTGAGCCAAAACCAACAGTCAGATGCTTAACCGACTGAGCCACCCTGGTGCCTCAGGTAGCTGAGAATTACTATGTGTGACATTCATGGGGTTTTAGCTGAATGTATACCTGTGGATTGATCTTGTCATAACAAGTCAGTAACCCCAGTGTACTCTTAAAAAAAAAATTATTTATTTGAGAGAGAGAGAGCATGAGCAGGGGGAGAGGTAGATGGAGAGGGAGAGGCAGACGTCCCCTCTGAGCAGGAAGCCCGACGTGGGGCTTGATTCCAGGCTCCTGGGATCAGGACTCGAGCCGAAGGCAGATGCTTAACCGACTGAGCCACCAGGTGCCCCAATCCCCAGTGTACTCTTAACTCATGGAGCGGGAGGTATACCAGGCAGGCCCGGTGTTGGAGGATTACAGTAATAAGTACAAAATGACAGAAATCAAGGAATGTTAGCACTGGAAATGAAGAGATAATTTAACTCAGTGTTGTCCAAACTTCAACCATTGTGCATACTACTTACATGATTTTGGCATATGTATGTGCCATCTGTATTGTATTGTTTTATACTTAATGTTTCCTGTAAATAATCTCATGTCTTTTTTTCCATAAATACATTTAATTTTGAAAGGAAACTGTATCCCTCAGTAAATGGAAAACCATTAATAAAAGGTAATCATGAAACTAAATACAATAAAAACACACGTTTGTCCTAGTTCCACCTAAAGCCACCTCGGATGCCACCGTAGCATCCTTTGGAAACACTGATTTAGTTCAACATGTTTCCTTTATGGATAAGGAATCTGAAGTATTAAGTAGCTGAGATGTGGGATCTTCTTATTCTAGAAGGTATTTTAAAAGGTAGCTAACTGCTGTAACATGCAATTTCCCAAAACCCAATGCCTTAACACAATAGAGAGTTTATTTCTTCCTTACATTACATACAACTACCCTCCACTTTTGATTCAGGAATCTAAGCACCTTCCATATAGTGGCTCTGTTGTCTTTTTGTTTTTATTTAAGAAGAGCTTTATTGAGATATAATTCACCTACTTAAATTCTGTAATTCAGTGATTTTTAGTAGGCTCACAGAGTCGTGCAACTATCACTGCAGTCAATTTTAGAACATATTCATCAACCCAAAAAGAAATCTTTTTTTTTTTTTTAAGATTTATTTATTTATTATTTGAGAAAGAGAGAGAGCGTAAGCATGCTTGGGCTGAGGGGCAGAGGGAGAGGGAGAGAGAGAATCTCAAGCAGGCCCCTGGCTGAGCGTGGAGCCAGATGCAGGACTCGAGCCCAGGACCCCGAGATCATGACCTGAGCTGAAATCAAGAGTCAGATGCTTAACCACCTGAGCCACCCAGGTGCCTCCCCAAAAGGAAATTTTATACCCTTAGCACGCCATTGTCTTGTGGTGTTCTGAATCTTCCACTGGACTTTCTCATCCAGCTGGATCACAAAGGAGGAGATGGACCATGGGAGATGGTATGCAAGGTTTTAGAGGACAGGAAGTGGTCTTATATCACTTCCACCTGCACTCCCTTGGCTAAAGTTCATTCCTGTGCCCTCACCTAAATGCATGACGATGAAAAAATGCAGCAGAGATGGACATCCAGGAAGAAGAAAACGTGGCAATCTGAGCTCACTGGCATCGTCTCTGCTCCAAGGGATTTGAAATCTTTGGATTGAATTTATTAAGTTCTGGAATTCCTTGAATTTGGAAGTCTGTTACATGAAATCTATGAAGGATCCATATACATTTATTTCTACCTAACTCATTCTAATTTTTACTAATTTTATTTATTTTTTTAAGATTTTATTTCTTTATTTGACAGAGAGAGCACAAGCAGGGGGAGTGGCAGGCAGAGGCAGAGAGAGAAGCAGGCTCCCCGCAGAGCAAGGGAAGCCTGATGTGGGACTCCATCCCAGGACCCCAGGATCATGACCTGAGCCGAAGGCAGTTGCTTAACCAACTGAGCCACCCAGGCACCCTAATTTTTACTAATTTTAAAAATTAAACTAGGTAAATCCCTTTTAGACTTATTTCAAAACACATGTTAGTAAGTTTTGCTTTCAACTGTGATAAACATATCTGGTAATAGTTTTTAGAAGTGTTTTTGGGCCACAAGGGGGATTTGGGGAAGGGTTGCCAGAAGTATAGAAAGGTCCTAAAAGGGAATGGCTGCTCAAGAAAAAACTTTTTAAATACAGTGAAAAAAGTATCTCCAGAAACCTTATGCTTGTCTATATTAGCATTATCTTACATGAAGATTATTCTGTGAGTTCAGAAATGGAATTTTCTGCCTTCAGATTCCTTATAATTTATAGCAGTTTTTCAATATCCTGTTTTTATGCTGGATATTATGTTAAAAACCATAATTGAACCATGTTTCTGTAACTGCTGGCTTCTTTATGTAAAAGTGCTGGGGTTTTGTTGTTGTTTTGGGGGTTATTTTTTTGTAGTGTAAAAGCACTCTACAAAATGTAAAGCACCTATGTCAATTATTATAACTTGTTGAAAAGGGAGGAAGAAAGGTTAGGATGCCAAGTTTTTGTTCTTACTTTCCTTTTTCACTAGAATTCAGCCCTTGGTGAAGAGGGGCTTTTCATCATACCACCATCAAGTTGGAAATGCCTTTGAATTTTATGTATTCTACTTCTCCTGATGCCAGAGAGGTCTACATCAAAATTGTTCTCAATATCCACAAAACCCTCTGCCAAACCCATCTTGAGGACTTACTTGTTTCTCATGATTAATGTGTCCTGCTGCACTTAGGCCCATTCTTTGAACTGTGTCCTGAGTGGAAAGGGAAAAGAACTACCCTCATGAATAAAATAGGCCTTTGGCTTGTTGGAGATTTTTAGTAGACTGCGTCATTTTCTTTCTTTCTTTCTTTTTTTTTTTTAAGAATTGACTGGAACTCTTTAGCTGTATAGTATTGACCCATCTGAACTTTCATTGTAAACAATTACTGTTCTTCTCCTTAACCTCAGCAAATGTCTGGTTGTAAACTCCTTAAGACCTAGACATTTTGAACTTGTTTATCTCCATCATGGTTCTTTGGTATCTGTGCCTTGCCGGTGGTAGGGGGAAGTAGAAATCCATATTGATGAATATGGCTGAATGAAGGAACTGTCCTGATGGAATGCAATGAATGTTAACGGCAACTTTGTGCTACCCATCTGCCGAGGACTGCAGGTTCTAGGAATTTTACACAACTCCCCCAGAAATATAACCTGTGTGTGCATATATATGTATGATATTATGTGTCACATATATGGGTATACACACACACACACACACACTTTTTGTCTATATTTTTTGGGTAGTTTCTTGTCACTGAATGTGCCATGTCAGCAGTCCATCTCCCATCTTTGGGTTTATATTTAAGATGTTTTGATTGTTGTGGCCTATTGACAAAGAACAGTGGCTGATCGAACACTAAACAATTTAGTGTGCCAAATGGAGGCCTAATGCTAGCATGGTGCCGTGTGTACAAAAGCAGAGGTTCCCTGTAGTTGAAATTGAGAGAAAGGGTGGAAGTGATTGTCCCATGGCCCACAGTAATGCAAGCTTGTAGATTCCAAAAGAACTGGCTTAGGGACAGAAATTCAACTCCAGCAAACACCCATCCATCACATTCAAGTAACATTCATTTAAATCTTATTTTTTGTATAATTTTATTTGTATTTAATTTGTGAACTAGCTTTTGTCTTATAGGTATTAAGAGGTATAAGCATTAGAAATTTCCACTTATTTTATGTGTGTCCTTAGTTAAGTGATACCAAGTTACTCAAGTGTGTGTGACACTTAAGAATTCAAGATTGGAATTAGACAAGTTCAAATCCCGGTGTATTGTGTGACTTTTGGTGGTTAATTATACCCTTTAAGTCTTGATTTCTTCATCTGTTACATGGGATGACAAGAGTTCTCATACAATGCTGTGAAGGTTCATTAAGTCATCCATGTGCAGAGGTTCACATAGTGCCTGATTCATAGTGAGTGCTCTACAAGTGTTAGATTTTGACATAAGATAATTTTATTTTTTATAATAAGAGTCCAAAAATATTCCAGCTTGAGAGACCTGGAGTCAGGTAAACGCTTTAGTGTTTTTGAGAGCTCTGGGTTTGATCTGTGGCTCAGCCTCTTAGCTGGTCTTGTAACTGCTCATATGATCAGTTTCATAACAACTTCCCAGGGTTGCTGTGAAAACTAATTAATAGTAAATGCTGCATTTAGGGAGCAATTTCATATGCCAGATACTGTGCTAAGCACCTGTGTGCATTATCTTTATTGCTGCTAAAAGCTTAGCAGAGTGAATAGTAGTGTCTTATCCTGCAGACAAGGGAACTGAGAGGGAGGGGACAGAACTTGCCCTAGGCCATACAACTTCTAAGTAGCAAAGCAGAGTCTGGACACAGGGTCGCTCCTGCCCCCTTCCTGAGATCCTATTGCAATGTGAGGGTGATTTCATCCAGCAAATTTCTTTTGTGGTGTGCAGCTGGGGATAGCCACATTAGGAATAAAAGCTGTGATGGGGAAAAGGGGAGGGATCATTTGCAATATTGGAGGAAAATTATGGTAGGTCTTTCACTGTGCCTAATGGGGACTCAGAGGCCTGGGGTGTAGGGTGTAGAAGGAGGACACAGGGTGTCCTGAAGATAAATAGCTGACTTCCCACATTTACCTGGGGCCAATGAGTGCTTGTATACGTTTAGAAAAATGTTATTTCATTAATTTAGGATTGATATTGATATTCTTAAAATACTGAGTATTCTGGAAATTAAAGGAAAACAGGGTACCTTGAAAGACTTCCCGGGGGATAGGATCTCTTGCATTTACCTCCCAGTTCTGCCATTCGGTTGATATGGAGTTTTAAGCAAGTTATAGTTCATCTCTAGATCTAGTTTCCCCATTTCTGCTGGTTTAGAAATGTGTAAAATGGCAATTACTTAACTCATTTTCAAGCATGGTAGAGTATATAGAGGCCATGCAAGAGAGGAGAGATATATATCCTGTGTTATACACACACACACGCACACGCACACGCACACACGCACATACAGAGTGTCATACATACTTCTTTGCAGACTGGCTCAGCACACTGTTTAATGAACATCTGCTAAGTGCCAGGTAGATTTTTCAGCTTGGATGACTCAAACATGAGTAAGGTGTCATCTTGGTTTAATTGTGATTTTCAGTTTGGTGGGCAGGGTGAAGGCTGTAGAAATAAAAGGGAAACTTCACATGAAACATGTAATGACCTTGGATATTTCTCCTTGGGCCACAATAGTAACAATAATGTATAGCATACTTCAGTTATCATGAACTAATTTTCCTATTGAAGAAATGATAAATAATCTGAATGGAGAAAAAACTGTATGTTCTATGTCCCTTCTCAGTGTTAACTCTGATTCACCAGAGTGCAAAGACCAGGTGTTAAGGGGGCAGGCACATGGCTCTTTCAGCAACTGTTAGGGTTCCCTATGGCAGGTCTCTTCCTTGACCTTGCCTAATCTCCTAGGGTTCCCTGAGATGTGGCTAGAATAAGATTCTACTATATATACACAACATATGTGTTGAGAAAAGCAGAATTCTCTTTACTATAAAGAAAGTGATAAGCATTGCTGAGTACGAGCCTCATATTGTCAATTCCCTTCAAACATTTCCAGTGGGTTGTCCAATAATCAACTCAAAAAACATTTCCCAACATTATCTCAAACCTGATTCTTCTGTGTTCCCTATGGTGATTCATGGTGTTGGTGTCTACTGGTCACTCAGACTCAAAATCCCTGAGGTTTCCTAACTCCTTCCTCTCTCTTAATCCCCGCATCTAATTGATGCCAGAGTTATGTGGACTCTCTCTTTTAATGTTCTGGCATCCCTGCTTTCCTCACCTGATTTACTGCCATTGACTGGGTTCATGACCTTGTCATCCCTCACCTGAACGACTGCAGCAGGCTCCTGGATAGCCTCCCTGTCTATCCATTCGTCCCCCTGCCATTAATAATTAATGATTTCAAAAGCAAACCCCAGTACAGCACTCTTCCTTCCAAACTCCTAAGTCTGGCGTATAGGCATCTTCCTAATTTGGTCCCAAATAACCTTTTTGGTGTCATTTCCTACACTTCCCCTGAACCACTCTGAGCCACATGAATTTTTTTCTGTTGCCTAAATGAGCGCTTTGTTGTCTCTGGTGCCTGGAATATTTTTCTCTACTTTCTCTACAGGAAAACTCCTGCTTACCCTTTAGAAACCAAATCAAAGTGGTACTTCCTCCCTGAAACTTCCTCAGCTTCTCCTGGTCCAGTCATTGCCCCACTCCATAAACACCATGAGTTCACATGGGTTCATCATTACCTGATTCTGAATCATTACCCTCTTCTCCTTCCACCCAGTATATTATTGTGAACTCCTCTTAGGGAAACCCTCAACCCCCTTGTGTAATTTTGCAGCTACAGCACACAACGCTGTGCTTGGTGTCTGATCAGTGTTTGCTGGTGGGCTAGATAAAATCATGCATGAGCAGCTTATATTTGAACCTTTATCTGCAAACCCCAATATTAGTACAGTACATGAATAGATTGTATGTCCCAGAACATGAATTTAGGGGGCATAAGTCAACCCAGTATACAGGCCATCCTAAATTTTCCAGTATAGATTGACCTGCATTTAACAGCTGCATTTAATAGCAGGGGCAGGTGGTGGGTGGAGATGGGTATCTTGGAAACAGACCATATATAGCCTACTGCTCAAGGGCTAAGAGAGCTGGCAGGTGATAAATGATCCCTGAGACCAATGTCAGGAAAATGCCATGATGTCAACAGTGATTTTCTCCAGGGTTGGGAGATTAAGGGTCATTTGATTCTCTTTGTGCTGTTAGTATTTACTAAGGTTTCTACAATGAACATGTGTGACTTGTTAATAGTAGGATGGTGCTCTGGCAATTTCTTCCACCCATTAACTGTCACAGGCCTCAAGAGCAGGGTGGATGGCCCTGTCTGACCAGACCACTTAATACTGTGCAGCAGGTTCTTTACAGGCTGGCCCTGCTCATCTTTCCATCCTGCCTCACGCACCCTGTGCTTCAGCCACACTGGTCTTTTTTTTTGCTACTTATTTATTTTATGTAGCCAACACTTACTGATATCATATTCTAGGCCAGACACTATTCTCAGCACTTGGCAATACCGACTCATTTAATTCTCATAGCTGTTATTATTCCCATTTTACGTATGAGGCAACTGAGGTCATTCTGGATTATGTTTTTCTTCGTATGTGCTGTTTACTCCTTCCCTGTCATGTGCCGTTCAGTTCTCTCCCTTTCACATACCAGAATTTCTCTTCCAGAATTGGCATTGAAGCTTCAACTCCTCTGTGTCCATGAGCATCTTTTTAATATACAGTATCATAACTACTGTCTGTCTTGGGCAAGTAATTTTCGTTTCTTCCCTCTGTACAATGTGTCTGGTCATGTTTACCTCACAGAGTTTGTGAGGATTGAATGGCACAATAGTTGAGCTGTCTGCTTAGGAAGTGAGCTTCCCTGATCTTGACCTTGTGCTCCTTGACACAGTTGCCGACGCAGGACAGGGTTGTCTGTGGAACCCTGAAGGGATGGGAGAGTAGGAAAAACCAGGATGACCCAAAGTCAAGACCACTCAGGGAGAAGAGAGTGGTGGCACTTTCAGATGCCCCATAAAGGTGTGAGTGGATGACAGTTGAGGAAAGACTGTTGGGTTTGGTCCCTGGTGACGTTTTTGATAGCGGCTCAGCAGGCGGTGGTGAGGTGGATGTAGATGGCAGGTGGCTGAGGACGAGGAATGGGCGGGAAGGAAATGAAGGCTGAGGACGTAAGCATCGTCTCTTTCAGGAAGGGAAGAGGGAAGCCAGGGCAATAGCTGGGCCAAAGAAGGGTTCTTGGTATGGATGGGAGAGGCCCGAATGTGTCTGTAGGTAGAAGGAAGTTCCTCCAAGAAGCATGGCTGGGGAGAATGTTCTTCTCTCTACCCTGGCTGAAGCTTAGTCCATGCTCAGAATCTTTGTTGCCCCCCTTGGGGACTTAGCTCCATTAATGCTGTTGCTTGTTTGCAGCTGGGTTATCCCAGGGTCCACTGGGCTTTGGGGTCAGTTGGGGTCCTTGATGAATATATTTAACCTGTCTGAGCTGCAGTATCCTTAACTCCTCCAAGAGACGGGATGAAAGAGAAGAAAAAAGATAAATTTTAGAGTGCTTTTGATCTCCAGAGGGAAGAAGTTGGAGGGTGTGCTCGTGGGAAGGCTGTTCTCTTCTTCATAAAGCAGTGAGGGAGTGCGTCTCCTGGGCTGAAGGGAGTGGGAAGGGTTTGTAGTTCTGATGAGACTGGTGTTCTCCACGGAGGCCACCAGGTTCCTCTATGAGAGATACAGGCAAAGGAGATGAGGAGCCGCAGTCAAGGCCTGAGGAAGCATAGAGAAGAAAATTAGGATTATCGTTGACTTTCTGCAACCGGGTGTGAAGGAGTAGGGAGGGTGTAGATAGAACTGGTCACTGACACAATTGTCAAGAGACATGTGGGACTCATGAAGAGGTTGGGGGAGAATGGGAAGAGAGAGAAAGAGGGTACTCTGGTGAAATGACCTCCAGAAGAGTCCAGTCAGCTGTCAGATGGGAGCTGGTGGCCTGGGAAAGTGGGCAGGTCTGAAAGTCTTACGGTGACAGTAAAAATGCAGCGCAGGTTCCTCAGAGCAGGACAGGGGGCTCAAAGGTTGTGACCAGAGGACAATTTTAGAATATTCAGTGAAGCAGTTTTGAATGACAAGAGCCAGGAGGTAGCGGGGTCACCCCAAATATTACAGTGTCCTTCATTTCTCTGCTTTTCCTTCTATTCTTTATCAGACGAATATCTACCATCCTCTTTCCAAAGATAACTTAAGTCTTTATACAGCTTTTTGTGTGGAATATATCAGTTAGTATTATTCAGTGAACCTTTTTTATTTCTACGTTGTTTGTAATCATTTTTAATGGGTGTATTTTATCAACTTATGTTGGCACATGCTACTTTGTTTTCTTCTGGGTTTTTCCCTTTGATGAATTTTCGGGCATGAGATTACTATGCTTCCGGGTGGAGGGAGGTCCTGATGTGTCCTTAGTTAATTGCTGCAGGCAGAAGTTCAGTGAGCAGAGAGAGGGGAATAGAGAAATAGAGGAGAATATGCAACAATAGAATCCGAATGGGAGTTTTATGTGAATACCTTAAGTCCACCTCAAATCCTCCTGAGTTATCTGGGTTGCAGGAAAAAAAAGTAACTGGCTAGAGTTTGCATCTGTGTTCAAGTACGTGGAGTTCTTTTTTTTTTTTTTAAAGGTGATTATTATTTTTTATTTATTTATTTTAGAGAGAGGGAGGGAGAGAGAGCGAGCGCATACGCAGGGGGGAGAGGTAGAAGGAGAGGGAAAGAATCTCAAGCAGACCCCATGCTGAGCACGGAGCCCTATGTGGGGCTTGATCTCACAATCCTGAGATCATGACCTGAGCTGAAACTGAGAGTCGGAGGTGTAGCTAACTGAGTGCTCCGTCAAGTACCTGGAGTTTTGCTTGGTTTGGTCTTTGATGCTATTTTGGTGGGGTGAGGGAGTGGGGATCGAGTGCTGTCAACAAGATGTTGAAGAAATTCAAAAGATATATGTCTGAAAGGGGAAGGTGACAATAAAAGGGAGTTTTGGGGGCAAAAATGTGTTTTGGGGGCAAGGATAGGAAAATTTCATCTTTAGAAATAAACAGAAATAATTACTTTTTATATAATAATATTATTTTATTACAATTCTCACAACGTTAGTATTTTGAACAGTTTTGACAATAAATGGAGACATGATTTAGGTAATTATTAAGAAAATTGTAGTATTTTGAATCGGTGATTTCGTTAACAAATTTTTCTATTAATAACATTTTTTCTTGTTATGATTGCAGTGGTTCTCCCTTTGTTTTTCTTTTAACAGAAAAAATACAGAAAGGGATTTATTGATGTTTCAAAAATCAAGTGTGTGGAAATAGTGAAGAATGATGAGGGTGTTATTCCCTGCCAAAATAAATATCCATTTCAGGTAAGCTGGCGTGTTTTTTGCCACAGTATAATTCTGGGCTTTTAGTCATGCTTACTATTCAACATTACAGTTTCCTGCCATTGCTTTGGTGGTTGGTAAAAAATAATTTTTTTCAGCTTTAGTGAGGTACAATTGGCACATAGGAATTGTGTATATTTAAGATGTACAACTTGATGTTTTGGTATAATGTGTACATTATGAGATGATCTCAGTCGAGCTGATTAGTGTATCCATGACTTCACATAATTATCATTTTCTTTCTTTTTCCTTTCCTTTCCTTCCCCCTTCCCCCCTTCCCCCTTCCCTCCTTCCCTCCTTCCCCCTTCTCCCTTCCCCTTCCCTCCTTCCCTCCTTCCCTCCTTCCCTCCTTCCTTCCTTCCTTCCTTCCTTCCTTCCTTCCTTCCTTCCTTCCTTCCTTCCTTCCTCCCTCCCT
>NW_027397066.1:39694926-39778502 GCF_003265705.2 Callorhinus ursinus | reverse complement strand
CAACCACCACTCTCTCTACTGCTATGAATTTGACTATTTTAGATTCCACATAGAGTGAGATCATGCAGTATTTGTCTTTCAGTGTCAGAAGGGAGGTTTCTAGCCTTATATTTCTTTTTAGCCAGTCAAGGTGTTTCTGCTTTGTGATTGTGACCAAAGGTAAAGTGACAGACCAAAGACAAAATTCTTGGGTTAGTTTCTCAGGCTGAATTTTATTACTAATATTAAAAATACTAAGAATAAGACTTTAATTGCTCACCACGAGTTACCTCTAAAAGAGGCACTGTGGTTCACAGTTTGGGCTCTGAAGTCAGGATCCTGGTTTTCTGGATTACCAGCCAGATGAGATGGGCAGGTTATGTAGCACAACATTAGGGGGCACCATATGCAGTGTGTTCTGTATGAATGGTGCCTTCTGGAGTTACACAGGAATGGAAGGTCTTGGGATCAGCCTTAGTGTCCTCCTCCATAAAATGTAAATACTTATGCCTTAATGGTAGGATTAACTGAGTTAATGTCTGTAAAGCACATAGTATAGAGTTGGGATAGTGTTTAATAAAGTTAGCCACTGCCATTATTTATAGTGGCAAAAGGAAGGTATAGCAATGACACTGACAGAGTAGTCCATTCACGTAAAATATTCAGAAAAATGCTAGATTAGAGTAATCCCTGCTACACCAAATTTACTTAAGGATCTTCAGTTAATTAGATTGCAAGAAATAAGATTAGTGAAGCATCTTGGCCTCTCTCTATATTTTTTCCTCTATAAAAACACAGTCCTTTGCAAAATGTGTACACCACTTGATGTAGACATGAAGAAATAGATACGCTGTTGTAAGAAAGGAATGTAGGTTCTTTGGATCCAAAGTAATTGACTTTTATTTGATCATTTCAGAATCATTTATTGATGCCTCTGGTACCAAGGTCTCTGTGCTAGACAGAAGTGCTGTGTCTAAGTATTTCTTACCTATTCCATCTTTTGTTTTATTTTAGGTTGTTCATGATGCTAACACACTTTACATTTTTGCACCTAGTGCACAAAGCAGGGACCGGTGGGTGAAGAAGTTAAAAGAAGGTAAAACTCATAATGAAATATTAACTGTACATAATTTTAAGATATAACATTGTTATCACTAGAAGAGAAATATGGCTAATGTATCTTGCATTTTTAATCTTTTAATCTACAATAAGTGTTTCTCTGAGGACCCTCTGCTATCGTGATACATGATGAAGACAACTTCCTTTTTTATAATCTGATTCCTTCTAGTGGTATGCACGTAGTTTCTAAAAAATGTATGCTTCCATTTAATGCCTAAAACATTTAAAGATGAGAAAGCGCTGGGCTTTTATGATAATAGGATTTTATTTTCTAAGAAATGGCCTATGGAGTCAACATTTGGTGTGGATGATGACTTGTGCGTAGAGTGTCTCAATGGGTGATTTGTTCTGCGCAGTCCTCACCTCTTCTTCTGCAGAACAGAATGGGGTGGGCTGACTTGTGTGTTTATCCATCATGGTACAGCAGCAGTCACTTCTGCTAACAAGGATGCTTCATCAAAATAAGAAGGTGGAAGAGAACCATATGGGTTTTCTGAACGCTGGGTTGTATGATGTTATGAAGGTGTTTTCATAATAAACGTAATATATGAGAAATAGAGAATGATTGACAGTGTTACCTACAAAACGTTCTGTCATCTGTTTTATCTCACTAATCATTTGTGTCTATGAATTACAGAAATAAAGAACAACAATAATATTATGATTAAATATCATCCTAAATTTTGGGCAGACGGAAGTTATCAGTGTTGCAGACAAACTGAAAAATTAGCACCTGGATGTGAAAAATATAACCTTTTTGAGAGTAGTAAGTATTTATTTTATTTTATAATTATATTATGTGCAGGATATACAAACTATTGGTATAGTGTGAAAGTGACTTGGTTTTGATTCTGGTGTTGGTTAACTGTAACCTTTACACCTTCTAGCACCGTGTAACTGTAGGGTGGGTGTATTTTGTATGAATAATTATGTTTATTTAGCAGTGGGGCCATCTCATGGAATCAGAAGGTCTGTTTTCAAGAGCTTTTATCACAATATGGAAGCCTGATCAAAATGACTCTGTTAAAAGCATGAGCTTAATGTGGCACCATCAGCAGTTTTTTTCTTTTCAGCTTTATTGAGGTATAATTAGCAAATAAAATTGTAAGATATTTAAAGTGTACAGTGTGATGATTTGGCATCCTGATGGCAAAGGATTCTTCCCATGAAGTTAGTTAAGACATCTATCACCTCACATGTGTACCTTTTGGTGTGTATGTGTGAGAATATTTAAGTTCTACTCTCAGGACATTTCCGTTATACATTACAGTGTTATCAACTAGAGGTACCGCGTTATACATTAGACTCTCAGGCCTTGATTCATCTTAAAAGTGAACGTCTGTGCCCTCTACACCAACATTTCTGTCTCCCTCTCCCCAACACCCATCTCCTGGCAACTACTTTTTCTACTCTCTGATACTATGAGTTTGACTTTTCTTTTAATTTTAAATTCCACATATAAGTGATACCATGTGGTATTTGTCCTTTTTCTGTCTGGCTTATTTCACTTAGTATAATATCCTCCAGGTTCATTCATATTGTTGCACATGGCAGGATTTCCTTCTTTTTAAAGGTGGGATAACATTCCATTATATATACATATCTCACACAGTACATTTTTTTATCAGTTCATCTGTTGATGGACATTTAGGTTGTTTTCATGCCTTGGCTATTGTGAATAATGCTGCTATGAATATGGAAGTGCAGATGTCTCTTCAAGGTACTGCTTTCCTTCCCTTTGCGTATATACCCAGAAGTGGGATTGCTGAGTCATATGGTAGTTCTATTTTTAATTTCCTGAGGAACCTCCATATTGTGTTCTAGCAACAGTGCACGAGGCTTTTCTCCACACCCTCCCAAGCATTTGTTACCTTTTCTGTTTTTGATCATAGTCATTTTGACAGTTATGAGGTGATATCTCATTGTGGTTTTGATTTGCATTTCCCTGATGATGAGTGATGTTGAGCACTTCTTAATGTACCTGTTGGCCATCTGACTGTCTTCTTTGGAAAAATGTTCAGGTCCTTTGCAACATTTTTGAGTTATTTGAGTTTTTTGGCTTTTGAGTTATAGGAGTTCCTTGTATATTTTGGATATTAACCCCTTATCAGATATGTGATTTGTGAGTGTTTTCTCCTCTTCTGTGGACCGCCTTTCCATTTTGTTGATGGTTTCCTTCGCCGAGTGTAAGCTTTTTAGTTAGTCGTAGTCTCACTTGTTTACCAAGAATAAGACATGGCCCCAATCCCTCTGGCATTTTTAGTCTGCTCAGGAAGGCAGACAACAAACCAGCTTCGATAGCATTTTAAATTCTTCTCTGAAATACTGATATAAGCAACATGCACCAGAATGAGAGAGTCCGAGTGGATTTCTCATCTTTGTGTTTTCACTTTTTGTTAAAACTCTCAATCATTGGAAGATGGCATTTTGACCTATTTTTTGTCATTTTCAGGTATAAAAAAAGCATTACCTCCAGCACCAGAAACAAAGAAGGTAGGTGGTCTTTACCTTTTAGAAATATTTACAGTTTTAATAAGTAAGTTTATATTCATTCATATGATTCTGTCCCCCTTCCCTACCATATCATATCAGAAACCAATATGCTAAGGATTTTTTGATTTTCTTTTGTATCAAATAATATTAATTTAATTATATCAGATTATCACTGGGGTCCTCTCTTCCATCTGGCATTTTGCTTATATTTTGGCTTCAAGAATTGTAGAAAAGGTATGGGACTTTGAAGGAATAGTTCAGTCTTACGACCACAGTATTATGTCAAAAAAGTGAATTCGGTGATTTAATGATATGCCTTTAAAGAGTGGGGTATGGTTGGAAACACATGTACTTGGGACTCAGATAGTACCCCATGCAATGTGAATCTGGTACAAGTGACTTTGGGTGGATTACTTAAACCATTGTTTCCTCAGTTGTAAAATGGGAATTATATACTCTATTTCATAGAATCAGTATTAAGAATAAATGAAAAAAAAGTGTGTTAGGTACTAGGTGCATGCCTTGCACATAGTAGGCACAAAGAAGTGCAAAATGCTCTGATTGAGAGGAGACCTGATAAAAGACTCACTCTCTAATGTGTCTTTTCCCCTTTGCAGGCCACTGGAATGGTGGGTCCACCTTTAGTCCTTTGGTTTCTACTCACATAACCCTGGAAGGCTAGCCCTGACATCGAGCAGAGGCTCTTTGATGTTTAAATAGGGTTTTTGCAGGGCGCCTGGGTGGCTCAGTTGGTTAGGCAACTGCCTTCGGCTCAGGTCATGATCCTGGAGTCCCGGGATTGAGTCCCACATCAGGATCCCTGCTGAGCAGGGAGTCTGCTTCTCCCTCTGACCCTCCCCCCTCTCGTGCTCTCTATCTCTCATTCTCTCTCTCTCAAATAAATAAATAAAATCTTTAAAAAAAAAATAAAGAGGGTTTTTGCTCATGCCCTATATTCTGAAACCCCTGAGAAGTCCAGTAGCACCAATATCATCAAAGTCACGGGAGGGTTCCCCAGATTGTATTAGGTAGACTTGAGGTTTCTGCTTTATTCTCTGGTGCTGTGTGAGTCATTTAGTGTTTTGCTTCACATCCAGTTTCAAACAGAATGACTACATTTTCATATGTTGTCTCCTTTTCTTAGCGAAGGCCTCCCCCACCAATTCCACCTGAAGAAGAAGACAATAGTGAAGAAATCGTTGTAGCCATGTATGATTTCCAAGCAACAGAGCCGCATGATCTCAGATTAGAGAGAGGCCAAGAGTATATTATATTAGAAAAGAATGATGTTCATTGGTGGAGAGCAAGAGATAAATACGGGTAAGTATTCCCTCTGTGTATGACACACAGCGGGTGGGTGGGAGTTATGGGCTGAGTGCTGAGTCTAACTATTATGTAATGAGACTAGTTCAGTCAACAGTAAATGAAAGTACACATTATTACTTTGCAGTAACACAATGTATTCTTAGTAATGACTCAATAAATGCAAATGGATCAACCACTTCTTTCCAGAAATTAGAATGCATTACATTGGTCTCTTTCTCATTCATTGTATGTTTAATTAGATTATTTTGATCTTGGGAGAATGACATTTTAGGTTTTTTTCCCCAAGGTAAGTGAGCTTACATTTTTCTAAGAGAGAGAGAGAATGTGTGTGTGTGTGTGTGTGTGTGCACGCGCGCATGCGCGCACGCGTGTGCACACATATGTGCATGTGTGTGTATATATATATATAAAATACATGTATAAAATACATATATACACATAAATGCAAGAATTTTTAAAATGGGGTGCCTGGGTGGCTCAGTTTTGTTAAGCATCTGACTCCCGGTTTTGGCTCAAATCATGATCTCAGGGTTGTGGGATCAAGCCCTGTGTTGGGATCTGCACTCAGTATGGAGAGTGAGATTCTTTCCCCTTTCTCCACCTCTGCCCTCCCTCCCACCCCCCACTAGCGTGCGAATGCTCTTTCTCTCTCTCAAATAAATAAATAAAATCTAAAAAAAAGAAAGAAATTTAAAAACAAGCATTATTTAGACAAGATAATTTTGGATTTAAAGGACCAGTCCTTTCAACTTTAATATTATTTGGTAAATGATTAGTAAATATGGATAAACGTAGGGGATGAGTATCTTTTAGGCTTCATTAAAGAAACTGTATACTGTGTTTACCTCTGAAATATAATCCTGTTTATATTCTGCATTCCTGTAGATAAAAAGGAGAGGACTTTTTGTCCTGGCCAGAGCATACCTTCCCTCCAAATCTGCTTTCTCACCTCCTTGCCTCCTTGGATGTGAAGCAAAACACTAAATACATCTCCCAGTTCCAATTCTCTATTCCTCAGTTCACTTCTGGACTGATTTACCAATCCTCCCAATTTTTTTTTTTTTTAGAGTATTTAAAAGTAAATTCAAATCATTCTGTCATTTTACCCCTGAATCTAACTACTAACAACTGCTATGTCATTATCATACTTAATAATAATTAAAAAAATACGACCTGTAGACTTTACCCTAACATTGTCAGGACTGGAGGAAGAGTATAAATGAAAGCCCACATATCATTTATCTAAATATTTTGAAGCCCTAAGTCAAGCTGACAAACTGGTAAATAAAATAACATTTATCCTCTAACTTAACAAACGTACCTTCAAAATGACAAGGAAGCAAGGTTTGAATGAAGTCCCATGCCAGAATGTGACAGTGCATGGAGGGCTGGCTCTCTGGGGTCCTCTCTTTCCCTTCTACCCTAGCTCCATCCCACATGCACCATGTGGATTTCCCAGCCATACGGACAAGCTCTGTCCACATCGCTTGCAGAAGCCACTTCCCAACTTGGCCACCCCTTGGACTTGGGCTAGAAGGAGTTGTACGTAACCAGCATGATTTGCTTTTCAGAGTATAAGGTGGAAAGGTCTGTGTTGGCCTTAGCCACGGACAGAGAATTTTGGGGTCCTAGTTATCCAGGTGATGGTCTAGAAGAGGGCTGAGGGAACACGGACTTTAGCATGCTCTTGAAAGTGTGAGGTCAATGGTAGGGGCTCCTCTGGTCTAAGGATGGTACCAATTACATAATTCTGTTTTCCTCTGATTAGCTCTAAGATGTATTTATGCAATTTAATTAAGATTAAAATAAGGTCCAGATATTGCATTTTGACTTGGTTGATATGTCTCTTATTCTACAACAGTCCCCATCCTTCTTTTTTTTTTTTCCAAGTTTGATTTATTGATGAAACCAGATCATTTACCCTACGAAATGATCCATAATCTAGATTAAGCTAATTGCTTTCACATGGTATCATTTAATAGGTCTCCGAGTCCTATATTTCCTGTAAATTGTAGTCTAGGGTCTTGATCACATTAGAAATTGATATCTGGTTGTCCCACTTCTAATGATGTGAAGACTGCTCACTGGTCCAGGTGATGATAAAGTTTTTCATCAGGGTTTCACCTAATGATTTTGGCATTCATTAGTGATTACTGCTTGGATCCATTATTTCATTAGGGATTGTAAAATGGTGATTTTTCTAACTCTGCATTCTGTCTGTATTTATTCTCTAGAGAAGAACTATCTCATCAATCAGTTCATTTGGTTTGTACAGCAAAGGCAAGAGAAATGTTTGATTTTTTTCTTTTACCAATTTTCAGAATGATGGGTTGATGACTGAGCCTCCTCACCTTATCAGTGATAACAGTGGTAACCAATAATTGTTTTAAGGGTTGTTATGGATGCATATTGCAACCATTGCAGTCATTATTCTTTTTGATTGAATTGACCCATCTTAGGTCAGTGGTAGCTGGTTTGGGACCTCTTTAATCTTTCTTAGTTTCCTTGCTTTCTGGGTAAAATAAGACAGCTCAAGTTCATCTGGTATTTTTTCCTAGCCAAACCTTCAGTGTGCCATTTTTCCAAGGAATGCTTGCTCCTTTTAGTGAGATAGTGTTTGGACAACAATTGGGGTGCTAGGATTCTAATTACTCCTAGAGTGTCTTTGTTTCTGGGCCTTTCTCAGTGCAGCAGAGCTACATATATGTACTGTGTGTGTGTGTGTGTGTGTGTGTATTATGAGTTCCTACTAATAGTTCAAATTCAAATTTAAGATTACAAGGATTTTACTCAATTTTTAAAATTTTATACACATGTCTTTTATTTTACACTAAAATCTTGACTCCTACCAAGATTCTACCTATTATGATTGTTTCCTTTTTTATTTAAAAAATTTTTAAGTTTCACTGAAGTATGATTGACAAATAAAAAATTACATATATTTAAGGTGTATACCATGATGTTTTGATGTATGTATGCATTTTGAAATGATTTCCAAATCAAATGAAAAGAGCGCTCATTTGACATAGTTTCCTTTTTGTTTGTGGGCATTTGAGATTTTCTCTAGCAAACTTCAAGTATGAGGGCTTCTTCAATGGTAATGTGTGTAAGAGTCATCTGGGGTAAAACTGAAGTTTCCTTGGCCTCACATAGGCCTTCTCATTCAGTTCTCTTGGGGTATGATCCACGAATTCACCTTTTTAGCAAATGTCCCAGATGATGCTGATGTAGAGGTCAGGGATTACCTTCTGTGAAACAGTACTCTACACAGATGTTGGAGTATTGGCAAGATGGGTATTTTTATCTGACACTTTAACTTTTCTGAAATCGTGATTTCTTTCAAACATCCCAAGAAATTGTGAATTCAAGAGAAGCATCGTGGAATATTAGGAAGGGCTCTGAACCTATCATAAAGTCAGATTTTAAGTTCTGGCCCTGTTACTGGCTAGCTTTGGGACCTGGAGAAAGTCCCTTAATCTTTCCAAGCCTTGGTTTCCCCACCAGGAAGTGGGAACACTTGTGCCTGCCTATCTCAGAGTTTTAGAGAAGGTCAAATGAGGAAGTAGTTTGTAAAGCATCAAATGCTATAGATATATTGAATTATTGGGGGTTGACTAGTTTTTCTTAAAGCTTTAGGTAATATATAGTGCTTAATATTTCCACAAAGGCAGTAATTTTTCTTTTAATAACCTCTCAGTAAAATAATTTCTGTTTACCTATTTTCCTTCTTTCCAGGAGTGAAGGTTATATCCCAAGTAATTATGTAACGGGAAAGAAATCAAACAACTTAGACCAATATGAGTAAGTAAATGACTATTTTATGAATGTGGAGAACCAAAAAATGTTTTCATTTTCCTAATTATGTAAGACATTTTGGAGATTAATGGGTATCTTTCATTAACTCAGTTGTCTAGAGTGGTAAAAGATGTTGTGAGAATTAGTTTCTATAGTACACATTACCTGAAGGTACTATGTATGAATGGAATAACACAGGCAAATACAACTGAACTGATTCTAAACAAATCACAGCTTAGCTGACTTTGAAATACAGATTATTGTTCATTCATTCAAGAAATCAGAATACAGTTTCTGAGAGTGGCCTTTAAAAAAACATGTTTGTGCGTGCCTGGGTGGCTCAGTCGGTTAAGCATTTCCCTTTGGCTCAGGTCATGATCCCAGGGTCCTGGGGTCGTACCCCACATCAGGCTCCCTGCTCAGTGGGGAGCCTGCTTCTCCCTCTCCTTCTGCCACTCCCCCTGCTTGTGTGCTCTCTCTCTCTCTCTCTCTCAAATAATTAAAAATCTTTAAAAAAATGAAAAAAAAAGTAAAAAAACAGATTTGTGGGGCACCTCGCTGAATGTCAGTAGAACATGTGACCCTTGATCTTGGCATTATAAGTTTGAGCCCTGCATTGGGTATAGAGATTACTTAAAAACAAAATCTTAAAGTTTGTTTCTTTTTTCTAGCTATAATAGCAATATATGATTGCTGTTTTAAAATTGTTTGAAAATATGAAAAATGCTAATAAGAATAATTACTCATAAATCAACTAGAGTTGACCTCTTAATATTAGCATTTCTTTTTTTTTTTAATTTTATTTATTTATTTGACAGAGAGAGACACAGCAAGAGGGGGAACACAAGCAGGGGGAGCGGGAGAGGGAGAAGCAGGGAGCCCGATGCGGGGCTCGATCCCAGGACCCTGGGACCACGACCTGAGCCGAAGGCACTTAATGGCTGAGCCACCCAGGTGCCCCAACATTAGCATTTCATTTCAATTTTTTTTTTACTATTTTTAAAGGAATAGAATCATGCTGTGTATGTGTTATATCCTCTTTATTCTACTTCACAGTGTATTGTGAGTTTTCCTCATACCATTAGATATTCTTCAAAAACATTTTCATAACTGCATTATATTTCATTCAGTCATAAATTCATCAAATATTTACTGAGAGCTTAGCATGTGTGAGGCACTGTGCTAGGCCTTAGCAGGTACAACCAGGCACGTGGCACACGGATATACAATAATTTACATAACCATTTTCTTATTTGTACAGCATTGTGGTGTTTAGCATCTTTGCTATATAATAGTAACTGAGATAACCTCTTTCTGCTTATTGTCATAAACTAGATCTCTAAAAATTTACGGACTGGGCTAAAGGCTAGTTACGAACTTATTACGACTCCTAATGCATGCTGTCAAATTGCTTTCCAGAGAAGGCAATGGGCGTACTATTTTTATGCCCACTAGCAGTGCGTGGCCAGGTTTTAATGAGAGGCTCACTTATACCAAATAGACTTTTGTGATTCTGAGGTGGTCATTCTGATGCTTCATTCACTTATTTAAAGGCACCACCACCATACATACCTCAATATCGTAAAAGCCATCTATAAAAAACCCACAGTGAATATCATTCTCAATGGGGAAAAACTGAGAGCTTTCCCCCTAAGGTCAGGAACATGGCAGGGATGTCCACTGTCACCACTGCTATTCAACATGGTACTAGAAGTCCTAGCCTCAGCAATCAGACAACAAAAAGAAATAAAAGGCATCTGAATCAACAAAGAAGAAGTCAAACTCTCACTCTTTGCAGATGATATGATATTTTATGTGGAAAACCCAAAAGACTCTACCCCAAAACTGCTAGAACTCATATAGGAATTCAGTAAAGTGGCAGGATATAAAATCAATCCACAAAAATCAGTGGCATTTCTATACACCAACAAGACAGAAGAAAGAGAAATTAAGGAGTTGATCCCATTTACGACTGCACCCAAAACCATAAGATACCTAGGAATAAATCTAACCAAAGAGGCAAAGGATCTGTACTCAGAAAACTATAGAATACTCATGAAGGAAATTGAGGAAGACACAAAGAAATGGAAAAACGTTCCATGCTCTAGACTGGAAGAACAAATATTGTGAAGATGTCAGTGTTACCTAGAGCAATCTACACATTTAATGCAATCCCCATCAAAATACCATCCACTTTTCTCAAAGAAATGGAATAATCCTAAAATTTGTATGGAACCAGAAAAGACCCCGAATAGCCAGAGGAATGTTGAAAAAAAAAAAAGCAAAGTTGGTGGTATCACAATTCCGGACTTCCAGCTCTATTACAAAGCTGTCATCATCCAAGCCAGTATGGTACTGGCACAAAAACAGACACATAGATCAATGGAACAGAATAGAGAGCCCAGAAATGGACCCTCAACTCTATGGTCAACGAATCTTCAACAAAGCAGGAAAGAATGTCCAATGGAAAAAAGACAGTCTCTTCAACAAATGGTGTTGGGAAAATTGGACAGCCACATGCAGAAGAATGAAACTGGACCATTTCCTCACACCACACACAAAAATAGACTCAAAATGGATGAAAGACCTAAATGTGAGACAGGAATCCATCAAAATCTTAAAGGAGAGCACAGGCAGCAACCTCTTTGACCTCAGCCGCAGCAGCTTCTTCCTAGACACATTGCCAAAGGCAAGGGAAGCCAGGGTAAAGATGAACTATGGGGACTCCATCAAGATAAAAGTCTTTTGCCCAGCAAAGGAAACAGTCAACAAAACCAAAATCTAACTGACAGAATGGAAAATATTTGCAAATGACATATCAAATAAAAGGCTATGATCAAAATCTATAAATAACTTATCAAATTCAGCACCAAAGAACAAAAAATCCAATCAAGAAATGGGCAGAAGGTATGAACAGACATTTCTGCAAAGAAGACATCCAGATGGCCAACAGACACATGAAAAAGTGCTTAACATCCCTCGGCATCAGGGAAATACTAATCAAAACCTCAATGAGATACCACCTCACACCAGTCAGATGGCTAAAATTAACAAGTCAGGAAATGACAGATGTTGGCAAGGATGCGGAGAAAGGGGAACCCTCCTACACTGTTGGTGGGAATGCAAGCTGGTGCAGCCACTCTGGAAAACAGTATGGAGCTTCCTCAAACAGTTGAAAATAGAGCTTCCCTACAACCCAGCAATTGCACTACTGGGTATTTACCCCAAAGATACAAAAGTAGTGATCCGAAGGGGTACATGCACCCCAGTATTTGTAGCAGCAATGTCCACAATAGCCAAACTATGGAAAGAACCTAGATGTCCATCAACAGATGAATGGATAAAGAAGATGTGGTATATATATACAATGGAATATTATGCAGCCATCAAAATATGAAATCTTGCCATTTGCAATGATGTGGATGGAACTAGAGGGTATTATGCTAAGCAAAATAAGTCAGTCAGAGAAAGATAATTAGCATATTATCTCACTGATATGTGGAATTTGAGAAACAAAGCAGAGGATCATAGGAGAAGGGAGGGAAAAATGAAACGATGAAAGCAGAGAGGGAAACAAACCATAAGAGACTCTTAATCTCAGGAAACAAACTGAGGGTTGCTGGAGTGGAGGTGGGTGGGAGGGATGGGGTGGCTGGGTGATGGACATTGGGGAGGGTATGTGCTATGGTGAGCACTGTGAATTGTGTAAGACTGATGAATCACAGACCTGTACCCCTGAAACAATATATTATATGTTAATAAAAAGAAAAAAGAAAAAAAATAATAAAACACCACCACCACCACCAAGAAAAAGCTGTCTCCTCTGTCCATATCACTTTCTGTAATGTAAGTATCCCTTAAGATCTAGAAAAAGATTAATAGCACTCAGGGATGTGACTTCCTGAAAGTTGTTTTAGAAATAGCTAAGGGTATACAAAATATGTAAGATAAATAGTGTTTCTGTTCTTAAATAAATTTTAGGAAAATATAGCAAAATCCTTAGAATTAGAGAAGGTGCTTAACAGTGAAAACTTGTACCCAATTTTAAAGTGATCTGACTGAGACCTAACTGATGATTTGGGAAGGGCTGTGCTTGGAAACCAGATAATCCTCATCTAACTATGAGAACTCCCCTGACTCATGGGATTACGAATGAGGATTTTATAAAGGCTATGATTCATTGCCATGAGTTTTTTGGATTTATCTTAGTTCAGAAATTTCCTCTCTTGCAAGGGACCCTCCTCCTCCTCTGTGTGACTCAGGGAATTTGCTGTGTATGGTTTCTGGCATGGGAATCCCCCAGTCCTCTGCCCAGGCTCAGAAATTCCACATGGCATGGACCATGCCTAGCTCAAAGAGAAAGATGAAACCTCTTCTCCATGTAGACCATCAGAGATCCCCCTCTCCTCCCAGTCTTCCCAGGCCAAGATTTGTCTCGTTCTTTGCTACAGCCCATGCTGGAACACATCTTAAATGTCCCCAGGGTTAAAAAGCGTTTTGCCAGCTATTGAATCGAGAGTTCTCCTGCTGTTTGTTTGGGCGTAGGAGTCCCTGGCAATGGACTGTCCACAGGGCTGGACTCCGGATTGCCATGCCCGAGGCTCCCAGGGCTATCAGAACCTGGTTCTGACCTCCACACCCAGGTAACAGTTGGAGGCAGAGAGGGTCAAAGGAGCTGCTGCAGGAAAGAAAGTGGGATCATGGTGTTGGTCAGGACACGTTCTTGATGGAAAGATGTTAAAGGAAGGAGGGGACCGACATGAAAGGGCCCTTAGAACAGGGCAAAGTCTAGGATAAGGCTTTTAAGTGGGTGGCTCAGGAGGAAAGGGTCAAATTAGAGAACCAGCAAAGATTTAGAGCTGGTTGGTTGGTTTCTGTTTTTCCTCCATTTATACTGGTTGTCTTCCCCTTGGTGATTTACTCAACCCATCCTCCCCAAGAAGCTTGGCCCGCATCTGAACTTTCCAGAAAAGCCTGAGTATCCCCATCTCTCCTTTTCTTCTCTGTTCAGACACTGCTATGAAGTCCTGCTCCTCTGTAGTGTTTTGAAATGACTAGCCAGTCTGAAAACCTCATTCCCATCGGGTTTTGATAATCTAAAGACAGACTGACCAGTTACTTGCAAATCCCAGGCCATTCTTTTTAGATGTAGAGTGTGTTCCTTCATCCAGGGCAGCTAACTAACCTCCTATTCACAGAGGTGTGTCTGTGGCAGGCTAGGAGAGATGTCTGGGGGCTGGCATCTGCACCCGCGCTCCTGCTCACCATGGGGGCTCCTTCATGATCGCCAGTGTGTAGCGTTCTTCCTGCCAGGATGGAATGCAGCCGAGGTACCCCTGTCTTTCCCTTCTTCCCTGGTGAGAAGTACCACAGAAGAGGGAGGGAAGCCACAATGGACCATTGGGAAATACTTACCACGAAGTGGTTCATCTGTTTGTTCATCACTCCTTCCTCCTTCCCTTCCTTCAACATACTCTTAAAGGTCTGAGCTTACATCCTAGGGAGGGAAAATATCCTTTCTGGGGAATCTGCAAATGCTATAAAAATGACTGCTTAGGGCAGGATTTCAAAAAGCCTGCCTGCCCTTTGTGCCATGGATTCCTTTTCTTTCTTATTTCCTTTTTCCCTTCCCAGGAACTGGGAATATACTAGATGAGTAAAGAACCTCTTTCTCTCTCTGAATATCTTAAAGTTAATTTCCTCTAGAGGCAGCCTTACTGATTTCTTACATCTGAACGTGAGACTAAACCTCCAATGCTTACTCCTGCTGAGAAGATATGGGGTTGGGTCTTTGTTATTTATAAAGAGATTTTTTTTTTCCTTAATCTTTCAGGTCCTGCTGGTTTATAATACACCACAAGAGCTCCAGTTGCCTTTCCTTAATTAATTTTTATGACTTTTTTGGCATTCTGACAAATGTTTCTTGTTATCGGTGGAGAAGCTTAGGGACAGAATCCATTCGGTTCTCCTCATTTATTGTATCTCTCTTTTTTTATTCAGAAATTGATTGATTACAACCAACTGCACTTTTGTTAAACTTGGTCTCAGTTCATAAAGTGGGGTCCTCCGCAATGAGATCTTCATGCCCATAATTCTGGTTAATCACCCCAGTCTCCAAATAAAATAGCAGTCACTGTATTGAGGTTGTAGTTTGGCTGCTACAAGTACGTAAAAGAATCTAGACCCAAAAAAGATCTTGTTAATTGTATTTTGGTCATTGTATTTTTCCCTTCCTCCATCAGAGAAGGCCTTTATGTTTGCTTGTCTCAGGGTGCTTGCTGGGTCAAAAGTAGGTGCCAAGTTCTTTTATAGAAGACTGAACCTGTGTTAGGAATTTAAAATGTCCAGGGGGGCCAGTCTGGTTTCATAACGTTGTAAGCCTCACGAAATATGACTGTGGTGGAGGGTTTTTTGCTCACTAAAGGGCATCTGGAACAAACAGACCAAAACAAACAACAACAAAAAGTTTAAAACAGAAGGCCAAAGAAAACAGTCTGAGTTCATGTTCTTTGGCCAACTTAAAATCTCATGAAAAGATTGGGCTGGAGAAGCAGGGAGAGGGCGGAGTATTTCTGAGGATGAGGTGGGAGATGGCAGTTTCCATCTTTCCTTGGGAAAGATTTCCCAAGGATTAAGAAGGGCACTGATCTGCAGGGGCTCGGGTTTGTTGTACAGCGTGGTGGCAGGACCAGGTGGGGGGGGGGCAGGTGCTTCTATGTGGCTATGGTGGAATCCCTACAGTAGAGCCTCAGGTGACCGCCAGGCGTTGTCTAGAAGACCCAGGAAGCCTACTCTTCTATTTTGCTCTGTTTCTTTGACACTTCGCACCTTTGTGAAATTCAATGGGGGAGCCTCCATAATGACTTGAGATGAAATCTACAGCCTATTGGTGGGATGGGGACTTGGGGTAAGATTTAATTTGAATTAAATACAATAATGAAAGTTGGGTGATGTTTCCTACGTGTTTGAATTTGTGGAGTAAAATTCATTCTTGCTATTATTACAATAGTGAAAATTTGGAAATGATTTTTATGTTAAATAATGAAGAATAGCTTAAATAAATTATGGCATGTCCATACCATGATGCACAGAACTAGATTGCTTTGCAAAGATGTCCGTCATATGCTGTTATGTAAAAAAATTCTGGTTATGATATAGCAGGTATAGTTTGATCCCACTTTAATAAAAAAATATGAATGTTGGCATATGTGCATATCATCAAAAAAATGTGGGTAGAGGGGCGCCTGGGTGGCTCAGTCCATAAGCATCTGCCTTCGGCTCGGGTCATGATCCCAGGGTCCTGGGATCGAGTCCTGCATCGGGCTCCCTGCTCCGCGGGAAGCCTTTTCCCTCTCCCCCACTTGTGTTCCCTCTCGCACTGTGTCTCTCTCTGTCAAATAAATAAATAAAATCTTTAAAAGAATATGTGGGTAGAAAAAGTCTGAAAGTATATATATCCGAATGTTACTAGTGGTTGCCTGTATTACTGAGATTATGAGTCATGTCTTATTCCTATTAATTTTATTTGTTATTGATGGGCAGTATTACCTTAATGCTAAAAAGAATAAAAAATAATTTAAAACACTGGAGGCCTTAAAGGTACTTCTTTTTCTGTTCAGGTGGTATTGCAGAAATATGAATAGAAGCAAAGCAGAGCAGCTCCTCAGAAGTGAAGTAAGTATTTGTACTTGTTTTGTGGGTTTGGTTTCAGCACAAATTAATTGTAACAGATCTCTGAGAAGTGATTTCACATACCCGTTTCTAAAGCCTCAAAAATACTGTGATATAAGTGGTTCTTTTTAATCATATAAAATTGAGGATCGGCATAGTATCAGTTTCCTGGGGCCGCCACAACAAGATACCACGCACTGAGTGTCTTAAGCAACAGAAATGTATTGTCGCGTGGTTCTAGAGTTAAGAGTCTGAAATCAGGATGCCAGCAGGGTTGGCTCCTTCTGAGGACTGTGAGGGAGGGGGAGGGATCTGTCCTAGGCGTCCTGCCTTTTTTTCCCTCCATGTACCTCTGTCTCTGTGTCCAGATTTCCCTTTCATATAAGAATTCCATCATTAGATTAGGGCCAGCCTACTGATCGCATTTCAACTCGATTCCATCTGTAACTCTCAAGTAAGGTCACATTCTGAAGTACTGGGGGTTAGGACGCCAACGTATCTTTTGTGAGGGGGAAACAATTAAACCCATATTAATGGGTAAAGCTGTGGGTAACACTTTATTTACTTCCTTTCTCACTGATTTATTATCTGCTACCTGGATTTTAGTCCTTAAATGTGTTTTTCCTTTTTGTTTGAAGTTACTTTTTTTAGTTTAAATTCAGTTAGCCAACGTATCCTACATCATTAGTTTTTGAAGTTGCTTTTTAAAAACAATTTACATCAATATTACATGATATCTTTTACAAATGAAGGTTTAATAACTATTTAGTTGCCTTTAGAGATAAATGTGCCAATTAATAATACATAAAAAATGTACTAAAATTCTTACACTTTAAAAAGAAATAAAATGAAAGGATAAGGTATAGTATAGAAGAAGCTGCAATGGACTGAGTAAGGAGACCTGAATCTAGTTGTGACTTTTCTCATCTGTTTTGCCCATCTGTAAGATGAGCAGGTTGGATTAGATGATGATCTGTATAATTCTCTGCATTTGTGATCTAGTTATTCTATTTAGTAATAGTCCTCAATTTTTTAATTTTTTATTTATTTATTTATTTTTAAAAGATTTTATTTATTTATTTGAGAGAGAGAATGAGATAGAGAGAGCATGAGAGGGGGGAGGGTCAGAGGGAGAAGCAGCCTCCCTGCTGAGCAGGGAGCCCGATGCGGGACTCGATCCCAGGAGCCTGGGATCATGACCTGAGCCGAAGGCAGTCGCTTAACCACCTGAGCCACCCAGGTGCTCATAGTTCTCAATTTTTTTAAACCCATGTTTTCTCATCTCCTGCTTATTACCACCAGTCAAGGTTTTGTTGGACGCTTATTTCTGTAGTTTATGTTGAGAGCAAAAGAAGGTGACTGCTTGATTCAAATCATATGTTACCCCACCTACTCCCTGACATGGTCCTTATATGCCTCACTGGTGACCCCACAATGAGAGGCAGCTGTAGGTGAGTGGGTAGCTAGAAAACCTAGGGTCCAAATTTTGGCTCTGCTACTCACTAGCTGTGTGATCTGGGGCAAGTTATCCAACCTCTTTGTGCCCCATTTCCCCACCTGTGAAATAAAGCGGGGTTAACAGTAGTACCTGTCTCATGGGACTGTTTTGAGGATTAAGTAAATCCACATATTAGAACCTACTAAAACAGAGTAAGCTCTCAATAAATATATGGAAGCTATTATACTTTTTACTGATCGGTGAACTATTATGATCATTGATTGTACCTAATTGTTTTTATCCGATTTATTTGTGGGGCTTTATTTAATTCATTGTCTTAATAATAAAATTTATTTTGGTTTTCAACTACTAAACACACTCTCATCTTAAAGCAATTTCAGAGCTGGAGACTGATGGTGGTGGTATTGGTGGAGAGGTATTGGAGGTTCCTAGCTTCTGTTTCTTGCTGTTTGGCTTAAAACCTGATAAGGACTTAACTTTTACTTATTCTGTGTTGTTTCATCTTCTGGTTTTCTCTGTTTGAGTTCCTTGTGTCCAACTCTCCTTTTGTGAACAATGATATTTAACATTGATTTCCAGGGGAATTAGGATTTTAAAAAAATGTTCTTATAAAGAGCACTGAGATATTTACAGAAAAATGCTATGTGGATAGAAGATGATATTGAGTCAGGATTCAAAGCTTATAGCAAATATGAAGAATGTATGAAATGAAAGCCAGTTATTAAGAAATACATTTTTCAGTAACTATTTCCCCACATGTCCAGAACTGAAAGGAATTGCAACATCTTGTGTATTGGTTCTGGAAGGGCCCTGCGAGATATCTTGCTGAAATGTCTCATGCTGGTTTGTGTGAACATTGGTGATTGTGGGGAACTGTGAGAGTACTTTCTTGATCTAATCTCATAGCACAGTAAAGTGAAGGGGAAAGTCATGCATGTGCATGCTGTTGGTAAGTTGTGCTTCTCCAAAGCAGATTTTCTAGGCAAGGAATAATCATGAAATTGTAAGATTTGTTTCCTGAATCTTCTCTATGGCATTGATACTTGTTATTGGATTGAAAAAATTTTCTTAACTTGGATTTTAGGATAAAGAAGGTGGTTTCATGGTAAGGGATTCCAGTCAACCAGGCATGTACACGGTCTCCCTTTATACAAAGTTTGGAGGGTAAGTACTCAATCAATCATCTCTCCCTCTCTTAAGAGTTTTTATATGAAGTTCCTATATAGTTTGTATGGATTCCTAAATTTCAAAAAATATGCTGCATTTTAGCATTAAACAAAATCTAAATTTGATTTCTAAAGTCTGTCCTATTTTTTGTATTCATATTTCCTTATATCCATATTTCCTATACTTGGTAAATTTTCTTATGGTTTTCCATATATATACATATATATATATACATATATACATATATATATACACACACACGTGTGTGTGTGTATATATGTTGAGAATGTCTATAGAAACTTTAGCAACATTCAAGAAATAATTATTGTGCCTTGTGCTAAGCACTAAGGATATCACAATGAACAAAGTAGGCACTGACCCTGCCTTCTGATAGCTTAGTGGGGGATTCAGACAAGCAAAGAGGCAGTTATGGTAGTACCTGAGTAAGTCCTATGCTCGTAGAGAATTGTGTATGTGTGTGTGGGGGGGTGGTACACAGCCTAGAGAGATATCCCAGTTCATCACAAATGTAGTCTGGGGACATCTAGCCAGACCCGATGGGTGATGAGGGCAGAAGTTGGAGGGAGGGGAAAGAGTGTTTCTGATTTAGGAAACTGCCTAGACCCAGAATTGAGGGAGGATATTGTGAGTTCCAGGAACTGACAAAAGCATATTACAGCCGGAATGGGAGTGGTGGGGTGAGGGAGGAAAGCGAACCCTAAGAGATAAAACTAGAGGTCAGCTCACGTCAGTGTCAAGGAGCTTTAAGAGCAGAGGGAGTTCTCTTGAAAGGATCTTTAGCAAGAGATGACTTGAGGAGATCTGTGTTCTAAAAAGATACCTAAAATAGAATTTGTACATTTTTTATAAGGCAGCTTATTCATTTTTAGAAGCATAAGTCTTCTAGATGTTTGCAAGTTTACATCAATAGCAGGGACAAAGAACAGTAGTCAGCTAATAACTATTTTAAGACTTTTAACTGTTGGTAAATGGAATTGGTAAATCTTTTCTTTCATAATCTCATGCAAGGGCCAAGTATGTTATCAGTGACCACTTTAAAAACTTCCACCTGTTAATGTGAAAGGCAAAGCTAAGAAGAACATGGGGAAAAAATAAAAGTTGTGCAGAGAATAGAAGGGGCTATATGTAGGGACCTGTGGTTGCCTGGTGGAAAACATCTTAAGAATGAAGTTACATTATTCCAACTTGGTGCTAACACATTTGGATTTTTGTTTCAGTGAGGGCTCGTCAGGTTTCAGGCATTATCATATAAAGGAAACAACAACATCCCCAAAGAAGTATTATCTGGCAGAAAAACATGCATTTGGTTCAATTCCTGAGATTATTGAATATCATAAGCACAATGCAGCAGGTAAGTGATCTAGTAAAACATTTTTCAAATATAGTGTAGTGATTCAAATGATCAGACATTGTGATGGATTCTTCCTTGGGCAGTTTTAATTTATTGTTAATTATAGAATGTGATTAATTTAAAATTATTGCATATTAAGGAAGTGATATATACAAAGAAAAAATAGAAATAATAAGTCTCATAAAAATATAAGAAAATAGAAATAATAGAAATAATAAGTCTCATAAAAAGCTGTCTTGACCTTAGGACATGAGTTATTCTTGTTGTATATGATAAATGTTCATATTTCTGTGATTTATACCCGTGGTACTGACAAAGATTCTTTACTTGACCAAGCTTTAGTCAGACTCCTGAACCATCTCCTAGACCCATTTGTGCACTTTCTTGTAATATCCATTTTTTAGCAAGAACCCTGCTAAGTCAGTTTAACCAGAACTCCCACCTTAACATCTGATATCTGCTCACACACAATATCTGATCAGATTCCTTATTTTCTACCAGGTGATGTCTGGTTACCCTGGCTTGTCTTCAGCAAAATCCTCTCAGATAGGTGTATTCCAGAACCCCCCACTCCCCAGCATTTCTCTTAGCAATTTTCCATTCACTGACCCTGACCAATACCAATCACAGTGGTCCTAAATAAAATCTGCCTTACCACCTTTAGAAGTGTCATTGAATAGTTTCCTTTCTTTAACTGTATGAAATTAAAACCCAAGATATGTCCATGTCAGAGACGTCACAGAAGCTAGCAGACAAGCCCAGGGTTTAGGGCTATGCTGTTGGCTTCCAAAGACTAGAGTAATCATGTCCTGGACAAGTTTTCCATCTTCCTGAATCTCTGCTATACTTACTACCAGAGTGGGAACAAACCAAACACCAAAAACAAAAACCACATTTATGCCCATGTTCTCAGATAATGATAAGAACAGTTATTGGGGTATAATTTAAATATCATAAGAATCACCCATTTAAAATATACAGTTCATGGGTCATTAGTATATTTAGAATGGTGCCAAGTATCCTATAATCTAAGGACATTTTCATCATCCCCAAAAGAAGCCTTGTACCCATCACCTATCACTCGTCGGCCCCCTTTCATCAGTCCAGCCCCTGGCAGCCAGTGATCTACTTGCTGTCTCTCTAGATTTGCCTGTTCTGGACATTTCAGATAAATGGAATCATATAATATGTGGTCTGTTGTAACTGGCTTGAGTGACTTAACATAATGTTTCTGACATTTGTCCATATTGTAGCCTGTATAAGTGCTCCATTCCTTTTTATTGACAAATAATCCACTGTGTTAATTTTTTTTAATCCATTTTGTCATCATTCATCAGTTGGTAGACATCTGGGTTGTTTCCACATTTTGGCTGTTATGACTAATGCTGCTGTGAACATTTGTGTACAAGTTTTTGCATGGAAATATCTTTCATTTCTCTTGGTGACTTACCTAGGAGTGAATTTGCTGGGTTATATGTTAACTCTGTGTTTAACATGTGAAGAGCTACTTTCATATCAGTTTATCCCCCAAAGAACTTTTTCTTATCTCTTACTCTGTTATTTTCTTTTGTAGTGTTCACATTCCCTTCTTTCTTTCTTTTGTGTGTGTGTGTGTTCTTGTATAAATTTTATTCTTCACCATTATCTAAATTCACTCATCTAGCAAACATGACTTGCGTACCTGTTACATGCCAGGAACTGTGCCTGGCTCTAGGGAGGCTATGGTGGACTAGATAGTCATTGATCCTGTCTCTCTCAGATCTTACCGTCTGGTAGGGGAGACAGAGAAGTATATAACAATTTAAAGTTACTGTGAGATATGCTGTAATCGAAGAAACACAGAGTGCTACGGGTGCCTATAGGAGAGATATCTGCCTTTCTTCATATTTAGTGCTGTAAGCAACTTACGTTAAAGTGTCTAACCCACCTCACTGATTTCCAGTGGTTGGTATCCCCAGTTGTTGGTATTTTATTTCATTTTTTTCCCCAAATTTTTATTTAATTCTAGTTAGTTAACATACAGCATAATATTGGTTTCAGGAGTAGAATTAAATGGTTCATCACTTACATACAACACCCAGTGTTCATCATAAGTGCCCTTCTTAATACCCATCACCCATGTAGCCCATCCCCCACCTCCTTCCATCAACCCTCGGTTTGTTCTCTATCTTTAAGAGTCTCTCTCTCTCTCTTTTTTAAAAAGTGCTACTTATTTTTCTAAGAGAGAGTGAGTGAGTGAGACAGAGAGAGAGAGCACGAGCAGGGGAGGAGCAAAGAGAGAGGGAGAAGCAGACTTCCTGCTGAGCAGGGGGCCCGATGCGGGGCTGGATCCCGGGAGACTCCAGGATCATGACCCAAGCTGAAGGCAGGCGCTCAACCAACTGAGGCAGCCAGGTGCCCCCGTTAAGAGTCTCTTATGGTTTGTTTCCCTCTCTCTTTTTTTCCTCCCTCCCATATGTTCATCTGTTTTGTTTCTTAAATTCCATAGATGAGTGAAATCATATGGTATTTGTCTTTCTCTGACTGACTTATTTCGCTTAGCATAATACCCTCTAGCTCCATCCACATTGTTGCAAATGGCAAGATTTCATTCTTCTTGATGGCTGAGTAGTGTTCCATTGTGTATGTATGTATGTATGTGTGTGTGTGTGTGTGTGTGTGTGTGTGTGTGTGTGTACCTCTTCTTTATCCCTTCATCAGTCGATGGACACTTGGGATCTTTCCATAGTTTGGCTATTTTTTTTGAAGATTTTATTTATTATTTATTTGAGAGAGAGACAGACAGAGATAGTGAGAGAGAGCATGAGCAGGGAGGCGAGGGAGAAGCAGGCTCCCCGCTGAGCAGGGAGCCCCACGTGGGACTCCATCCCAGAACCCTGGGATCATGACCTGAGCTAGAGGCAAATGCTTAACCCACTGAGCCACCCAGGCACCCAAGTTTGGATATTGTTGATAATGCTACTATAAACATTGGGGTGCATTTATCCCTTTGAATCAGTATTTTTGTATCCTTTGGGTAAATACCTAGTAGTGCAATGGCTAGATTATAGGGTAGTTCTATTTTTAACTCTTTGAGGAACCCTCATACTGTTTTCCAGAGTGGCTGCACCAGCTTGCATTCCCACCAACAGCGTAAGAGGTTTCTCCTTTCTCTGCATCCTCGCCAACACCTGTTGTTTCCTGTGTTGTTAATTTAACCATTCTTACAGGTGTGAGGTGGTATCTCATTGTGGTTTTGGTTTGTATTTCCCTGATGCCGAGTGATGTTGAACATTTTTTCATGTGTCTGTTAGCCATCTGGATGTCTTCTTTGGAAAAATATCTACTTATGTGTTCTGCCATTTCTTAACTGGATTAACATTAAATTAACTGGAATAATTTGTTTTTTGGGTTTTGAATTTGATAAGTTCTTTATAAATTTTGGATACTAGCCCTTTATCTGATATGACATTTGCAAATACCTTCTCTCATTCTGTAGGTTACCTTTTAGTTTTATTGATTGTTTCCTTCGCTGTGCAGAAGGTTTTTATCTTGGGTGCTTGGGTGGCTCAGTCGGTTAAGCGTCTGTCTTCAGCTCAGGTCATGATCCCAGGGTCCCTGCTCAGCGGAGAGCCTGCTTCTCCCTCTCCCTCTGCCTGCGGCTACCCCTGCTTGTACTCGCTCTCTCTTTTGTGTGTCAAATAAATAAATAAAAATCTTTTTAAAAAAAGATTTTTATCTTGATGAAGTCCCAATAGTTCATTTTTGCTTTCATTTCCCTTGCCTCCAGAGACGTGTCTAGTAAGAAGTTGCTATGGCTGAGGTCCAAGAGGTTACTGCCTGTGTTCTTCTTTGGGATTTTGATGGTTTCCTGTCTCACGTTTAGCTCTTTCATCCATTTTGAATTTATTTTTGTGTCTGGTATAAGAAAGTGGTCCAGTTTCATTCCTCTGTTGCTGTCCAGTTTTCTGAACACCACTTATTGAAGAGACTGTCTTTTTTCCATTGACTATTCTTTCCTGCTTTGTTGAAGATAAGTTAACCTTATGGGTCCATTTTTGGGTTTTCTATTCTGTTCCATTGATCTATGTGTCTGTTTTTGTGCCAGTACCATACTGTCTTCATGATGATAGCTTTGAAATAGAGCTGGAAATTCAGAATTGTGATGCTGCCAGCTTTGCTTTAGCTATTTGGGGTCCCAGCTGTTGATAGTTTAAAGCCCCATATTTATGCTAAGCTTACTAGTACTGAGTTATTCAAGGTGAATCACTTTAATTTTTAATAGGCTAGTAATTCCCTTAATTCCCTTTCATAGTTCAGATCATATTGGAAAAGACCATGAAATAATAATTGATAATAGCTGTTAGAAACCTTTTAACATTTTACTTATTTTTAAAAGATTTTATTTATTTATTATTTATTATTATTTATTTGAGAGAGAGAGAGAACGAGCAGTGGGGAGGGGCAGAGGGAGAGAGAGAAAGAGAAGCAGACTCTCCGCTGAGCAGGGAGCCCGATGTGGAGCTCTGTCCTAGGGCCCTGGGATCATGACCTGAGCCGAAGGCAGACGCTGAACCAACTGAGCCACCCAGACGCCCCACCTTTTTTAACATTTAAAAAAAAATATTTGAGAATATGCTAGCCCAGTGCTTGGTAAACACTGTTGTATTGAAAAGGCAATGTTTGTTGAGTGAATAAAAACATATATATGTAAAAAACTTTTTTAGGTTCCATAAAAATTGTCAATTCCAAAGAACAAGATCATCTTCTTCCTGCCTGCCTTCCTTTCTTTTTATTTTTTGTTAGCTATAGCAGAGTGCTGTATGTACACAGAGGATGAGCACTAAGTGGATAAATGAACGGCCTTTATACATGAGTGTCTAAGTTTAGCGCTTTCCCATGCAGAATGATTAAGAATGAATTCAATTTCGATGCTTTCTCTGACTTCCAGGACTTGTCACAAGACTGCGGTACCCAGTTAGTACGAAGGAGAAGAATGCACCAACCACTGCAGGATTCAGCTATGGTAACTCGTTTTGTAGTTGCATTGGCTCATTTTCCTTAGAAAAAAAATCCATTACCACAAGACCAATTTAGATGTTAGAATTCCACATGGTAGAACTATTTTTACAGTTTTATAGTATGGGGTTTTAGGTGATTATCCTTGTAGCTATGGTAACCCTAGATTTTCTGTTTTCATCCTATTCATAATTCAGCAAAAAACTTTCTCTTGGTGAAAAATAAGCATTACCATGTTATTTCTAAAATAAATCAAATCCTTTTCTGGTTCTCACCAGCTTGATCGGTTAATCACAGGAAAGTAAGGATGGAGGTAATAAAGAAGGCATCCAACTTGATTGTCTTTGTGGCTTCTAGCAAAAGCCTTTTAAACAGAGGATTAAATTCTTTCCAACCTGATATAATTGGGGGCGGGGTACAACAAGCGGAGGGGGATGAATGGTAAAGGAGTATTTGATCTGGTTTTTTTCTAAGTACCTTTAAGCTCTATTATTATTCGTCTCTTATTCAGCATCTTCTTGCCTTCTGTTGTTCACTTTGGTTATATTATGATGGCTTAGAAGGGAGTACACCCTCCCCAGAGGCTGGAAAGCCACCTTTTGCAGTTTAGATGTAGGTTGCAAGTCTGTTCTATGTTTTACTGATAATTCTATTATCCTGTAACTTTGACATGACTGGTTGTCGTTTCTCTGTTCCCCACTGATTCATGCTGTGTTCTCCTTATTAAATGTTATCACTTTCCCCCTCTGTCTCACAGAAAAATGGGAGATCAATCCTTCAGAGCTGACCTTTATGAGGGAACTGGGCAGCGGACTGTTTGGAGTGGTGAGGCTAGGCAAGTGGAGAGCTCAGTACAAAGTGGCAATCAAAGCTATTAGGGAAGGTGCCATGTGTGAGGAAGACTTTATAGAAGAAGCTAAAGTGATGATGTAAGTTACCGGTTCTTTCTGGTTCCTCTTTTTGCATTAAAAAGTAGCCTCTCATCAGCTAATAGCCCTGCGGGTTTCTTTTCCTTTAGTAACTATGTGTATGTATGACTTCCCTCCCAGGAAGCTGACACACCCGAAGCTAGTGCAGCTTTATGGTGTATGCACCCAGCAGAAACCGATTTACATTGTTACCGAGTTCATGGAAAGGGGCTGTCTTCTGAATTTCCTCCGACAGAGACAAGGTCATTTCAGTAGAGATGTGCTGCTGAGCATGTGTCAAGATGTGTGTGAAGGGATGGAGTACCTGGAAAGAAACAGCTTCATCCACAGAGATCTGGTAATCCTAAACACCTGTATTCCCTTTTAGTGGCTGAATTCCTTTGTAACACCGGGGCAGCAAATGAGCAATGATGTATTAATATCCAGTTTCTGTTCTCAACGATGTTTCACCATTATCTTTAAACCTGGTAAATTTAACTTGCCTCATAATTTTAACAGAAAAATCTTGATCAAATCTAACACATATAATACATAATTACATAAGCAATTGCATAAATAATATGTGACTACATAGGTCATTGTTTCTAAGCAACTTACCATATAATAACTATTTGATCGCCACAAGAATCTCATGTGATAGTCACAACAGTCTTTCTGATCATTGTTGTTTGATAGGAAAATTAGCTTGAGAGAAGTGAAATGACTTACCTAAGGTGATAAATGGGGAAGTTAAGGGTTGACTCCTCCTTTCACTAAATCCTAAACTCTTTTCCACCTCACACGATGTAAGCAGAAGCCATAACAGAAATCCTTGGTTTATTTTCCTGATTTCTGAAGTCACTGGGAAAACGTGGAGGCCCACGTTAACTCCTGAAAATATTAGAAAAAGGAATCTGTTATTGGTTCTAAAATATTGTGATGGAGACACTTCTTAATTTTTCCCCCTCCCCTCACTCTGTCTCCCTATCTCCTCTATTCTTTCTTTTCTCTTTTTCTTCTCTGCCTGTTTTCCTCAAATGTGTCTATTTTCAGCACGATGACAGAACTATCAGTTCCTGTTAAACCTTGAAGATGATTCTTTCACCAAAAAGAATGTGATTCTCTACCTGGGATTTTTCCATGTTTGAGTTTTAACTTTCTTGTCATAAAGCATGGATGCATTTCTTCTGCAATAGCAGCAAAACATTTAAAAAAAATTAACAGTCACCTTAAACAGTCATTGCTTTTATAGGTATTTAACATATATCAGCTCATGTAATCATGAGAAGTAGGTATGATTATTCTTCTCACTTTACAGATGAGGAAACTGAGGTGTAAATGGGATAAAATAACTTACCAATAGGCAAGTATAGTGTGGAGTCAGAATTTGAACCCAGAGAGTTCAGCTCCAGAGTCTACACTATAGCTACTATAGTATGCGATGTCTAGACTTAGGGCATAATAAGGAGTTGAATATTTGTGAGTGGAAGACTTGACTTCTAGATGTGTTTTAGGGTAGTTATCTAATCTCTCTTAGATTCTTTTTCTGCATCTGTAAATTATAGGTGGGTTATAATACGGGTTTGCTCACAAGACTGTTTTCCTCCCAGCTTTATTGAGGTATAATTGACAAAATTGCATATATTTAAAGTAAACAACATAATGACTTGATATATGCATACACTATGAAATGATTATCAAAGTCCAGTTAATTATATCCATACCTCACGTGTGGTGAGAATGCTTAAGATGCACGTTCTTAGTAAATTGCAAGTAAACATTAAAGTATTATTATAGTTATGCTATCCATTAGCTCCTCAGAACACACTGAGTTCTACATTTTTTTTTTTTTAAGATTCCATATATAAATGATATCATAAGGTATTTGTCTTTCTTTAGCATAATGCCTTCCAGGTTCATCCGTGTTGCCACAATGACAAGATTTTTTTTTTATGGCTGAATAATATTCCACTGTATAGACATACCACATCATATTTATTCACTCATCCATTGATGGACAGTTAGATTATTTCATAGCTTGGCTATTATGAGTAATACTCCTATGAATATGGGAATTCAGACATCTCTTTGAGGTACTGATTTCATTTCCTTTTGTATATATTTAGAAGTGGAATTGCTGGATCATATGGTAGTTCTATTTTTAATTTTTTTTGTAAACCCCATGCTGTTTTCTGTAATGGCTGTACCAAGTTAGATTCCCACAAATAGTATACAAGAGTTCCCCTTTCTCTACTTTTTCTTCCTTGACAACTTTTGTCATCTCTTGTGTTTTTTTTGTTTTTGTTTTTGTTTTTTTATTTATTTGACAGACACAGCGAGAGAGGGAACACAAGCAGGGGGAATGGGGAGAGGGAGAAGCAGGCTTCCCGCAGAGCAGGGAGCCCAATGTGGGACTTGATCCCAGGGCCCTGGGACCATGACCTGAGCCGAAGGCAGACACTTAACGACTGAGCCACCCAGGCGCCCATCTCTTGTGTTTGTGATAATAGCCATCCTGACAGGTGTGGGGTAACATCTCATTGTGGTTTTGATTTGCATTTACCTGATGATTAATGATGTTGAGCACCTTTTCATGTACCTGTTGGCCATTTGTATGTATTTTTTTTTTTAAATTCTATATTCAGGTTCTTTGCTCCTTTTAAAAATTGGATTATTTGCTTTTTTGGTATTGAGTTGTATGAGTTCCTTATGTACTTTATATTTTAACTCTTTATCAGATATATGGTTTTACAAATTGTTTTTCCCATTCTGTAGTTTCCCTTTTTTATTTTGTTGACTGTTTCCTTTGCTATGCAAAGGTTTTTAGTTTGATGTAGATCACTTATTTATTTTTGCTTTTGTTGCTTGTGCTTTTGGTGTCATATCCAAAAATTCACCAGTGAAGCCATCTGGTCTTGGGCTTTTCCTTTACCAAGACTGTTTTAAAGATCGCATTATGTGATTGGGGCAAAGGACTCTGTAAGAAAAATGTGATATAGATAACATTCATTATTGTTATTATGCTCAGTGATGATACAGAACATCTCTCTGTCATATTGAAAGTTGTGAATTAAGCACCTTCCTCTTTTTTTGTACTTTCAAAACTGATGAAAATTGAATGCCTACATGAATATGGCAGACTACATCTGTCCACACAGACCATATCTTGATGAAAGCAATTTTGATAATTTTGTGCTTACAATATTAACATCACCATGGTAGGTTCGTGTCACCCCTGAAGGGAAGATTCTGATGCTTTTGTCTTTTGGGCAAAGAATGCTGTAGACCATGAAGTGAAGTAATGATAAGGTATCCCCATAGGAAGATGGGGGCAAATCTGGGGAACTTTAGAAGAGACTCTTAAAATGCATTCAGCAGGAATAATCTTGTATAAGTGGAACTGCCACATACAGAGAATAAAATGCTAGAAGTGTCGGGAACAAAAATGCATCTTAGCCCATAGGATATGGCATTAAAAATGTTATCATGTTTTCCTTCTGTGAAACACTATGTCTTTTTACCAAACTGTTTTCTTGAATCTTTCACCCTTAAAGAATGGGCAAGAAAATATAATTTAAATAATCCAGAATTATATTTGACCAATTTCATATGTCATATCACAATATACAGGAAACATTGTAAATGACAAGGTAAACTATGTTACACATGGTTGTTTTTGTTTTTTTTGTTGTTTTTACTGAGATCAGGATGACTAATCACTGGGCAAAGCTGTTGGGTAAAAGATCAGTTACCTATCACTTTGATTATTGTGTGTTATTAAACTCACCTAATGAGAACCTGGATTAAGGACTTAAAGAGATGTTGTCATTATCAATAAGAAAATCTGACAGTTTAATAAGAATAGAAATGGGAGGGGGGGAAGTAGGTTGACCTTGTTAGTCTTCATTTAGGTGTGACAATTGGCAAAGTCATATAATTATATCTTACTGCATATGACTTCCTGACCTTTCTACCCATTTTTTCAAATATATGTTGGAGACATTTCCACAGGGATAAATCCAATTTATAAAGAGACATTTCCACCTTCCATAAATGTTGACTGGGCTATATTAAATTTAATATAAACAGAATTTATATTTTTCTACTTTGTAGAACTTTGTAACTAATATACCATTGAAATGTTGTTTTCCAGGCTGCCAGAAATTGTCTAGTAAATGAAGCGGGAGTTGTGAAAGTATCAGATTTTGGAATGGCCAGGTAAGGCTGAGTCTATGTGAACAATTTCTTTCAATTTTGGATTAAATTAATATGTACCTCTGAAGGTATAGAAAGCCTGACTTTTTTTGCAGTTTGACTGTGTCGACTTCTTTTTCTGAAGCCTATCGAAGAGCTGTTTTTTAACCACATCTTTTGTTCTATTATATTCAAAATATTTGTAGTATCCATCATTTTCATAGGAAGACTAATTGATTTTTCTGCTTCTTAGTGTGTTTTTGATGTAAGGCAATAAAATAAGTTAGATTATGTTTTGAAAAATTTCTTTGCTGAATGTATCTTTTACTGTTACTGTGTGCTTTTTCGCAGGTAAAAAATTGTTGGGAAATTATGACTGTTTCTTGCTTTATTATGTGGTGTCAGGTGACAGTCACATTAGCTTGTAGAGCCAATAAGCATGGGAATAATCTGCAGTGATGAAATAGAAAGGAAATCTTGTTAGCTGTTCTGAGATAAATAAGTTCATTAAAAAACAAAGTACACATTGTGATGTTACTCATTCTCTCCACTAGGTGGGAGTATAGCCTGCTAAATATTCTACTTTCTCCCGGGCGGTGGGTTAGATTTCTAGAGTCTTGTTTTCACAGAAATGTGGTTAGGGGTACAGTTCTTAGAATACCTAGTCTGTTGTGTTTTTATTCTCTTAATTTTTGTAATTTTAATAGAGTGTTAGAAAAGACCTTTAAAAAGTATTGTTTTTCCTTTCCCTCCTCTCTGTCCGTTCACTCATCCATACATCCATCCTTGAAAACATTAGGTACCTACTATGTACCAGGGTGTTAGGCTGAACCATAGCAGAGAATAAGGCGTATGAGCCCCTGCCATATGCCTCTTATATTCAGGAGGAGAGAGAGAGAGAGAGACATAAGACCTGAGAGAATCACGAAGAGAGGAAAACCCAGTATTGTGACTGAGTGGGGGTCAGCACACGAAGGCCTCTGGCCCAAATGTGACCCAACACTTCTTTTTATTCAGCTTGTGAGCCAACAATGGTTTTCCAATTTTTAAGATTTTATTTATTTATTTGACACAGAGAGAGAGACAGCGAGAGAGGGAACACAAGCAGGGGGAGTGGGAGAGGGAGAAGCAGGCTTCCCGCCGAGCAGGGAGCCCGATGTGGGGCTCGATCCCAGGACCCTGGGATCATGACTGGAGCCGAAGGCAGTTTAACCGACTGAGCCACCCAGGCGCCCCTGGTTTTCCAATTTTTAAATGGTTGGCAAAAATTAAAAGAATTTTAGGACATGTGAAAAATATCTGAAATTCAAATGTCGGTGTCCATAAGTAAAGTGTTATTGGGACACAGCCTCACTCATTATGTGTTGTCTGTGGCTGCTTTCACATGATGAAGGCAGAGTTGGTTAGTGGTGACAGAGACTGGCCTGAAAAATAGAAAATATTCATCATCTGGCCCTTTACAGAAAAAATGTGCTCCCCTCAAGATAGAGGTCACGTGGGGCTGGTGGGGTGGGTGGGCGCTGAGTGATGGCACAGGGCGGGGTGATGGTAGCTACATCTGATCTGGTGCTCTGGGAGACCTCTCTGAGACTAGGATATTTGAATAGAGACCAACAAGACAGAAGTAGCCAACGGTGGCGATCTGAGGACAAAATATCCCAGGTGGAAGAAACAGCAGGTATGAAAGCTTGAAATCTGGGACAAGCTTGGGTTACCCCAGCACCAGGTCACACAGGCCAAGGTTAGCTCGTCGTGAGAGCAGGACTGCCGCCTGTCAGGGTAGTACTTACCCAGTGCTCTTTGTGCTTTTTATGAAGATTTTCCTCTGACAGGCAGTCTTCCAGTTTCATATGTTGGATTTTTATACGTTTGGCTTTCAGAAAATCTATGCTTTTGCATCAGCCCCTCTAAAACACTCATTAGACACTAAACTCAAACCCCCCCTGTTGGGCAGGCACGTGGATCCCACTCATGGTGGCATTGTTACCATGTAGCAGAGGAAGTTTGTGCAATTATTTGAATGTTTTTTCATGGAGCTTTTTAGAAATTAGCTTTATATGTGCATGTACTACGTAAACACAGTCCTCTTGTAAATCCATACTGAACACATTACAGGAAGGGCTCACGTCTCCATATCTACCACCCTGATCCAGGGTCCTGCCCAGAGGTAGCCAGAGTTGTCAGGTTGTGTGTGTCCTTCCAGAAGGATGTAAGTATGCTTGCATAGCAAAAATTATTGTTTTGAGTGTGTGTGTATGTGTGTGAGTGTGTATGTGTGAGTGTGTATGTATGTGTGTGAGTGTGTATGGGTGTGTGAGCCAGTGTGAGTGTGTATGTGTGAGTGTGTGAATGTGTGGGAGTGTGTGTGTGCGAGTGTGTATGTGAGTGTGTATGTGTGTGTGTGTGAGTGTGTGTGTGTGAGTGAGGGATGTCATGGTATATAAATCTATACTCCACCATTTACATATGTCATTTTGCAATTTGCTTTTTTCATTTGCTGTAGGTTTAAATTGTACTCTGGAGTTGGGGCCAAAAGCACGTGTGTCTCTAGATGCTCTGCACCACTTCCTTTAGAGCAGCTCTGCTTTAGATGTTTTACATGTGGGGCCTTTGGGTTAAATTTTGTTTAAAGAACAAAATTGCTTACCAAAAAAAAAAAACCTTAGCTAACTCTTTTATTGTGTCCTGCCTCTATTGCCTTATAAAAAAGAAAAACACACAGAAAAATGAAAGTGCAGATACTAATGTTACAATGCATCCATCTTAAGCGTGTAAGTGAAGCTGAGAGGAAGATGGAAAGCACCAGGCGTGGCCACGGAGGCAAACATTTAGCTTCAACCGGATGCTTGTTGGACTTCAGTCAACTGTGTTTTTGATTCGAAGAGGAAAAAAAAATTTAAAGAACATGTGCAACATATAGATCGTAACTCAGAGGCGTAAACCTGTGGTGTGTCTTACTTTAGGTATGTTCTGGACGATCAATACACAAGTTCTTCTGGTGCAAAATTTCCAGTGAAGTGGTGCCCTCCCGAGGTGTTTAATTACAGCCGCTTTAGTAGCAAATCGGATGTCTGGTCATTTGGTAAGAACATGGTCCATTTTTCCCCAGCTGTACTCTGAAGCGGAAGTGGATGCATCCTTTTCATAATCCTTTGTCCTTTTCTAGGTGTTTTAATGTGGGAAATATTCACTGAAGGCAAAATGCCCTTTGAGAAAAACACCAACTATGAAGTGGTAACCATGGTTACCCGGGGCCACCGACTCTACAGGCCAAAGTTGGCATCCAAATATGTATACGAGGTGATGCTGAGATGTTGGCAGGAGGTAAAAAAAAGTTTTCTGTGCTTTCATTCTGAATCTCTGAAACATTTGGGGATCTGAGCTTGGTAGATTAATAGTCTATAGTCTCTACAACCTGGTGAGTTAGTGTGTGTTTTATAGGATTTCAAACTCTAGGTAGAAAGCCAGCCCTCTCAAGTCAGTTCTGAATAATGGGAAGAAGAAGGTGAAGAAGCAGAAAATGATAATAATTAAGATCATGAATTCAGGTTGCCATCCCACTCCCAAGGGGAAATCCTGTCACAGTTGCCTGAGTTCGGGACTCAAGGATTAAGTCCAGAGAAGTAGCTCTTCTTTCACTGGACTACTTGTATTGTTGAAGTATTACTCTTTCACCAGAGGGGGTTTCTTTCACCAAATCTCAACTTCCCCCAGATCTCTTGACTTACAGTCTTTGAAAGTTTTCCTTCCCGGTGTATTAAAATGTCACCTTGTAGAAGAGATTAGACAACAAAATGATTTTTGGAAGATAATAATAGTTCATGTGTATTGTGTGCTAGGCACTGTACTGAGTGCTTTAGATATAGTTCTCAAAATAACCTTTAGAGGTGCAGAGATTTTTGCTATAACCACTTTGTGGAGAAGACCAGGGCTCCTGAAACTGACACTTGCCCAAGACCCCGTTGCTACAGAGAAGCAGAATCCATGCTCTTGGTCACTTGCTATAATGTCTCCAAAGAACACTGATTGGGATGGGAGACGCCTGGGCAAGAAGTGTTGCTGGGGGTGGGAGAGGACAGCATGAGCAGAGGCAAGGTGGTGGTAATGAGTGTGGTGTGTGTACAGGAGGGTGGAGATGGTCTCATGGAGCAGAGAGCCCATGTGAGGGTGTTTGTGGGAAATGAAATTGGGTAGCAAGAGGATGGGGGAAGTCAGGTTATAGAGGGCACTGCAAATTAGGAGCACTTGATTTTGCAGGCAATAAGGAGCTGTGTTAGAGTCTTAAATGGAGACACAAAAGGAATGTCATGGAAAGGTGTGTCTAGCAACAGTATGTGTAGGCTAGGGTAGACCCATTTGGAGACACCTGAGTATTCTAGTCCCAAAACAATGAGTACCTTGCGCTTGTGTGCTATGTTATGTGAGTTTGAATGTGAGAAATTATTTTGGGGTCTGGATTCTGGAACCCACAGCTTCTCTTTGATTTTTAATTGTAGAAACCAGAGGGAAGGCCTTCCTTTGAAGATTTGCTGCGCACAATAGATGAACTAGTTGAGTGTGAAGAAACTTCTGGAAGATAAGTGGTGTTGTGATCTGTGGCGTCCAGATTCCAAAGCATGAGGAAGAAATGGCACTTTGTGGCTAACTTTTAACTTATTTAGCACTTGGACATGTAGACTGTTTTACTTATAAAGTGGAAAAACCTAAAGCATTTGCTTCTAGACCAGTCCTAGCTCTGGGACTGGATCTTTCAAGTTATGGAAATGCTGCCTGACAGATGGTGATTAAAAACACTCACTTTTATCATCCCACAAGTACTTGAGCACTCACCATGTGCTAAGTACGATGCCCAGACCCCAAGGTTTTCCCATTTTAGGGGTGTACATGGGGCCATGTTGGCTGGTGTCAGTGGAAGGTCAGGATATTTGGGAAAGGAAAGGGAATTTAGAGACTTGTTCCAGCAACCTTTCTTTTTCCTTTGACTTCTATAGAAATCTGGGCCTCAGGCATTGTCTAAAATGTGGGTTCTGGATGAATCAGGAACCCATCTTGGATAAGTACCCCTCTTTTGTTTTGAAAACTTCCATTTTCAAGACTGCCATTATTTGTATGCTGTATATATTGTAAATACATATAATATATAAAGATATATATTTATAAGAAACTGAGTAGTCTTTTAATTAAAAATTTTAATTCTGTAACATATGAACTTACCTTTTTAGGACTAGGGACTATGCCTTGCAGCTGTCAATTTCTCTACCCCTGGGGATCAAATATTCCTTACTGAAGAGAAAAAAGTCTGGACTTTCTACCATAAATGCCTCCTCCCCACTTAGGCAGACATGTTTGGGGGTTCCTGTCTAATTTAAGCCCCCAATCAGGCCCATGTTTGGGTTGAGTGACCATGCCCATGGTATCCATAACTAATTGGAGTAGGGTAAAAATTGAACTGGGGTGGCGCGCCTGGGTGGCTCAGTCGTTAAGCGTCTGTCTTTGGCTCAGGTCATGATCCCGGGGTCCTGGGATCAAGTCCCACATCGGGCTCCCTGCTCAGCAGAGAGTCTGCCTCTCCCTCTCCATCTGCTTCTCCCTCCCCACCCCGGCTCATGCTATCTCTCACTCTCTTAAATAAATAAATAAATAAATAAATAAATAAATAAAAATCTTAAAAAAAAAATTTGAACTAGAGGCAATCAGTGACTTTCTACGTCCTGGGAATCTGCCCCAGGACATAGATGCTGTAAGTGGAGGTACTGGGCTCTGGGGCAGAATGATGAGGTGATGTTCACAACAAAGCCTGCCCCCACCACAAGCAAGACCCAGGAGCAAGCTCAAATTCTGGTAGAGAGACCAGGAAAAATGGAGAGCATGGTATATAGAGCTGTCTCCCAGATGGTTTTCAGGAGATCTGGTTGGATCAGTGAGATTGTCTAGAAGAGCCTCATGGTAGACCCTGTGATCAAGTTTGTTTGAGTGGGTTTCTGACCATTTCAATCTCTGACGAAGACACCAGCTGAGTTGGAACCTTCATTTCTCCTCATGAGCCCAGGGAAAAGAAACAGTCTCTGTTATCAATAGCAGAGGCCCCATATGGCCCAACGCATGTTTCTTGGTGTTACGAGGGTAGAAAGCTGAGGCACACACAACACACAGGGCCTTTCTGTAGGAGTTTCAGCTGCTCTGGGGACTGCTGTGGTGTCCCCTCTGCCACAGGTGTTAAGGGAACACAGAGCTGTTGCTGGCTGCTCTGAGCAGTGCCTCCCTAGGACCCTGGAGAACCATCTCTCCCTTCTGTTCTGTCCATCCACTGAAAGCTATCTTCCATCCTTCCTTATCCTCCTTATAATGGAAAAAAAAATTATCTTAAGTCTTGTCACAGTCTGTTTGCCACCTTCCTCCTCATCTTCCTGTTTAAACCGTACCCCCATCACAAAAACATACACACCTTTTAACGGAATTGTAGCCCATTCAAGGAGTTGGTCATACTCGTTATACTTGAGTATGAGTACTGTCGATTATATCTTTCTCCTTCCTTTCTCCTTCACCTTGACTCCTCCCACACCTCCCTGTCCGGTCCCATACTTCCCTTTTCACCTAGAGGAGCTGGATGGTATTGAAGAAAAGTGAGGACAAAGTATAGGCCTTGTAGTAATCGTTATGTATACTATTGATGTGGAAAACAAGATGGATAATACCTGGCAACATTTGGGAACATCTTCTTCAAAAATCTTTAAATTTTTCACCAAAACTTAACAAAAGGTTTTGTATAAAGCGTAAGGAAGGCAAAAAGTGAAGTAAAAATAGAAGAATCCACCCAGAATGCTTAAAGAGATCTTAATCTATAAAGCAGGAAATAGGAAGGGCAATGTGAAAATGCTATGTGCTCATTAGAATTGTTCCCTTTAGTTTTAATTTTTGGTTATATTTTCCAAGGGGATGGAGTGAAACTCCTAAGTACATTTTTTATTGATGTTGTTTTTATATTTCTGAACCATGGCTCAGTCACCTTTTAGGTGTATTACTGAATTGGCTTCCAGCCCCACAAAAAAATGAAGTTTCGTAATATGGTCCTTGAAGTGTTAGTACTGAGTGGGAGGACAGAACATTCTAGATTTATACTCCAATACGTAGAATCTAATTCTGTTTCTTCCACTAACTGTGTCCCTTGTCCTATCTGCGCATCCGTTTCCTTCTCTGTCCAGAGAGGGCAGTTTCGGATTTGATGATTTTTAATGTTTCTTGCACAAAAATTCTGTGATTTTTTTTGAAAATGTTGTTTGCTGGAGTCACCCACACAGTTGGGAATGAGGAACCAATAGCAGCTACCCTCAGAGATCTGGATGGAGATTACTGAGCTTTCTTATATAGGCCATCAGGTTGTCATTCACACACTTCTCTGAGGTTTTTAGAACAGGAAAATAGGTGGGGTTAACTCTGTGAGAAACATCTTGGGCGAGCTATGATTTCAGTTAAAAGATGTGTTTTTGTGACTGGAGTGTCGCTGAAGAACTGAAGGCTGTTTGGTCTGCTCCCTGCAGAAGCACAGCCATGATTCTTTCCACCTGTAAGTAAGATGGCTTCGTCCTTTATCTTCAGGGCTTGTTCTGGGCCCGTTACTTACTCTTGAACGGCAGAGGCAGGCACAAGGCTTGTGAAACTTTGAGGATAATTTCCCCAGGTGTTGTGACAGGGTTTTGTGTGTTATTCAAATGACCACCGTAGTGATGTAATTTTAGTAAATGCTCAGCGTGGAGAATGCAAAGGAAACAAAATAGTGTCCTTAAATCTATATGTGTGTATGGAAATGCAGTTTGAAAAGTGTTTGTTTTTAGGGCGATATTAAGTGTAAAGAGCTCAGAGCTGAAGGCTGGGAGACCAAGTTTTAGCTTCTGGATTTGCTGCAGCCTTGGTGGGTCACCTTTGGCAACTTCTTACGTCGGGTGCTTATCTGTAAAATGGTACCCTGTTTCTGCCCACCTCTCAACAAGATAGCATAAACAGTAGCTAAAAATGACACGTCCTTCATGATCTTAATTTTGGAGTTGCTTTGGAAGACTGTTCAGTTCCATGTGCAATTTTGAAAATGCTTATTAATTTAACTATGAGGGCCTTATGCATAAAATATCATTAAAAAATAAGAAAGGAAAATACTCTTTGATTTTAATTCTGAATGACTATAGAACCTAGTTTTAACAAAGCCCAGTCATATCAGATTAAAGTAATCAAAGACCAGCTAACAAAGTTTTTTACATTTCTGATTTTTAAGTGGCAATAGGAAAAACGGGTGGCAGTTTTTAAATGTCATCTGTTTAAGCCACATCACTTCACAGGACCCAACGCTTGTTGGTAGAATTTGTAAAACATAAACCAGGCTATTTCAGTTGTACTGACCTGAATATAACTTACAGTCTTGATCCACTCATCGACAGAATGGGGCTGCCTTGTATCAGAATTACAGGTGAACCAGGGCCAAGCGGCAAGAGCTATGAAGCAACAATTTCTGTCCCCACCATCCCCGACGGTAGAACGAAGATGAGCAGTGACTTAATAACCTTTTTATTAAAAGCTGTGCGAGCATCTGTTCTTCATTTCTCCTGAGGTCAGAACTAGAGAAAAGGCTATAAATTTTAACAAGAAAGATTTGATTATATAGAAAATAAATAACGGTGAGGGTTGAGACAGGATTAGGTTGCCCGAGGGATTAAATAAGAGACGACCTCTTGGCGGGACTATTTTGAGGGTCATTCTGGCCAGCCTTGAAGGGCGTGGATTTGATGAACATTAACCATCTCTTCCAGCTTCTGGTCATTTGTTCCATGTAAGAATCCCCTGTTTATTTCTGCCACCAAGCACCCGGACATATGGCTCTATCTGCTTCTGGGTAAAACACTGAAGTGTTTACCGTTGATAAGAGAAAGCCAAGAGATGTCTCCAGGTATATTACTGCTAATCAGAAAGTGTTTGTATGTGTTTGCCAGGCCAGAGTCATTTGCCAAATATGTTTGTTGTTCTAAGAGCTGTCATAGAAGTCTGGCCTGATAGGCTGCTGTAGGGCGGGAGGAGATCATGGAGGTGAGATATCGGTCATACTGAACCGTGGGGAGAGCCTGAGCGAGGTAGCAGAGCAATGCTCCAGTGAAGTTCAATTTGTGAAACATAATTGGGTATGGTCAAGGTTTCTACCCACTAACAGTGGCCCTGAGGACAGGTCCAGCCCCGTAGAGTTATTTAGAGGACAAAGCCCAGGAAGAACTAAGGGTTTGAAAAACTCACCTCTTCCTTCCTCTCCACTTCATTTTCACCTAATTTCTCTGCCTTTCTTTTCTTCCCAATTTATGAAGTAGAAGGGAAAAAAATTAACGATGTATATGAGTGATTCTTAAATCTTAGTGTGCCTGAAGTATCACAGGATACTGATAAAATGTCGATTTCCAGACTCACCTCCATAATTTGATCTGGGGGTGAGGTATGTACACCTGATCACATTGCCTTTCTAAGGCCCCTATTTTTTTTTTTTTTAAGATTTTATTTATTTGACAGAGAGACCCAGCGAGAGAAGGAACACAAGCAGGGGGAGTGGGTGAGGGAGAAGCAGGCTTCCTCTGGAGCAGGGAGCCCGATGTGGGGCTCGATCCCAGGACCCTGGGATCCATGACCCGAACCGAAGGGAGATGCTTAACCAACTGAGCCACCCAGGCACCCTTTTTTTTTTTTTTAATAAAAATTTATTTATTTGACAGAGAGGGACACAGCAAGAGAAGGGAACACAAGCAGGGGGAGTGGGAGAGGGAGAAGCAGGCCTCCCGCGGAGCAGGGAGCCTGATGCGGGGCTCGATCCCAGGACCCTGGGATAATGACTGGTGCCGAAGGCAGATGCTTAACGACTGAGCCACCCAGGCGCCCCTACTGAGGCCCCTATTTTTAAAGCCCCCTCTCATTCCTCCTTGTATTCGATTTCTGCACCAGCCCTACTAAGTTACTATCTTCTATCATTACCGTGATTATTAATATGGAGATAAAGAGGGTAGCTGCATGGCCACCTCTAAGACGGCCCCCACTGGTGCCCATCTCCCCGTGTTCACAGCCTTGTGCAATCCCTCTCCTCGTGTCTGAAGTGGACCGAGTAACTCACTTCTCATGAATAGAAGATGATAAAAGCAGTAGAGTGTTCTCCCCGAGATGAGGTTGTATGAAGACTGTGGCTTCTGACTTCGTGCTCTTGGGCTGTCTCCTGGATTACCGGCTGCCATGCTGTGGGCGTTCTCAGGTGGCCTGCGGAGGATCCCCATCATGAGGAATGAAGGCACGAAAGCTTGCCAACAGCCATGGAAGTGAACATGGACGTGGATCAACTCAACTCGACTACAATTTCATGAGCTTCATGAATTTCTTAACCTTTACCTACAGGCCCCCAGCTGAGCTATGCCTGGAGTCCTGACCCACAGAAACTGTGAGGTTAATAATGATTTGTTTCCAACAATAGATGACGAATTCGGTGGCAAAAGCAGGGAGAACCCCTGGGCCAAAATCAAACGTGGCCACTTCCACCACTATTTTGCCTCAGGCTGGAGTTTTCCCCTTTATCAAAAATAGAGAATTTCCTCCTGTTCCTATGGACGCTAGCAGATGTGTCTTTTGTTTTTGAATTATTTCGTTTTTATGTCCCTGCAACTGCCTCAAGTCTGTTGCAATAATGACGACGGTAGCCAGCATGGGTGACGGCGTCTGTGAGGTTTCCGTGTCTCCTGGCATGCTGACATTCCCCGCCGTGCCTCCGTGAAGCCCACCGGCCGGCAGCATCTGTACACCCCCTGCCCGCTGAGGGCCGGTGGTCACAGCTTCCGGCACAGTGCCAACCCCGCCAACAGGCCTTGTGTCTGACCACAAGCTGGCTCAATGTCTTGGGTGTGATATTTGTGAGCTCGTCATGAATTCTGAGGTCACAGACATCAGTCTTCTAGAAAATACTGCTCTGAGACCTGGGGGCAGGGAGGAGTTGTCTGCAAGGTGCCTGCCCAGTCCACCTCACACCAGCTCATTACTGGGAAGAAAGCAATATCCCTGCATAGAGCAAACAACGGCTGCAGGGCGCTGGACTGTTTGGTGCCTGAGGGTGTGCCCTGGCCAAGACTGAGAACAGATGTGCAGTCTTCAGGGAGGCTCTGCCTTCCCTCAGAGCATCCCTTACTCCCTGGACACTATCTCCCCTGCTGCCCAGCACCCCATCCAGCTCCTCAGGCTTCTAGAGTCTCCTCACTCCTTCCCCACACCCAGTGCCCCTTCAGGCCCCAGCCTGGCCAAGTACCATTTTTGTCTGCCACCAAATTTATCAGTTTACGGTCACATAAGCTAGGTACCTGTTTTCTGTTAGTGACCCATGAATTCCCCTAAAGTAGTTATTCCTCTTCCTTTAAGTTAAGACTCAAGATGATGTCAAAAAGCCAGTTTGGAGTTTAACATAGGGTTGTTAACTTATTTTGTCAACACATTCAAAAAGACTAACCTCTCTGGTGACCATCGTTCCTTAGAAGCAGGGACATTTTAACATCAAAAGGAAACACACTGGAGTGTTCGTCTAGCATTCCTCTTAGAGGAGTGTCTTTTTAATATCAAGAGGAAGTGTATAAACAAAACAAGGATAATTTAACAACTCAAATATATAAAGAGCATACACTCAGATATTAGTGTAAAGGATAGCTTTCTAAATTGAATAAACATTTCTATGAAAAACTCAGTGTCTTACTTCTTCCCTTCCTTCCTCCTTCCTTCCTTCCTTCCTTCCCCCCCGCCATAGGTGTGGGTTCTTGGTTTGGCAGGTGGAAAGGCTTCTCTGATACCCGACTCGGAGGTAGAATGTCGCGCTAAGCTGTGTGTCACTCCTCCCAGATGCCATCGGTTAAGTCGATTAAAATGTGTCTGATTTTAAAAGGCCCTTAAGAAACAGATCTCGTGGTGGGAATTTATGATCGTCACGAGGAAGTTTGGTCTTTCTGAGAATTTCTGGGAACAATGGCGCCTATCTTGTAGTGAACGTCGAGACTCCCTCATGAATCACCCAGAGCCATTTCCCCAAAGCCACGGGCTTTCGTCCACCGCCCGCCCCCCGCGCCCCCCTTCCCCCGCCGAGGCAGCTGGCACCAGAATTCCTCGTCTTAAAACCGCCACCTGGAGCGTGCGGGTCGGGCGACTAAACTGGCCTGGTCTTTGGTTCAGGACGGCTCTCGAAACCGAGCCAGTTATTCATGTCTTCAAATAAAAAGCAGCGGCCATCTGTCACTTCTGACCAAATTCAGGAGGGATAAAATTTCACTTGAGGCTGTAATTCAGAACGAAACAGTGACGTCGGAAATGCCAGGGGATGAAAGCGAGGTTTTGTCGACGTAAACCTCAAACCATGGGAAACGCAGCAAAGGCCCGGAGCTTCGCTTCGCGGAGGGGGCGGGGCCACGGCTTTGCGGCGGGCCGCGATTGGCGAGCGGGGCGGGAGGCGGCCTCCGGGTAGTGGGGCGTCTCACAGTCGCCCCCTTCCAGCGCCCCCTGGCGGAAGCCGGGTTCCCCCCCCCCCCGCCCCCGCCGTGGCCGCCCACCCCCGCCCGGAGGCGCCGGGAGCCTGGCGCGGGTGAGGGAAGAGGCAGCAAGCCTTCTCAGGAAAGAACGCGAACGCCCGCTGCAGCGAGAGAGGCTCGACTGCCTTACCCGAGAGATATGGGCCATTCCTAAAGGTCACAGGGATTATGCCAGGATGCGGTGCCCTTTTCCTAAGTTGCCGCGACCTGGTAGATAATTAAAGATCTTTGCGGGGGGAATAAGAAGCAGGTGAAGAGATCAGCGCGAGACGGAAGCGAGGGAGAGGAGGCTCCGGCTCCTTCCTGAGATAATCCTCAACCCTTCCAGCGGGCAAATAGTCACTGCCCGTCTCTGGGGCATTTTAGTCTCTCGGGCAGAGGCCTTTGATATGCGTGAGCTTCGGCCGAAACTGGGAATTTCCCAAAGGCACAGAAGAGTTTTCTCTCTGCGGGTCAATCAGCAGAGAATGGCTTCTGCAATCACTGGTTGCACGCGGAAGGGACTGTCCATTTGGTCACTGCCCTCGAAGACGTGTGTGAAGCGGTAGATCGAAAACGGCCACAAGTCTAATAATCACTGCTATCTGCTTTGGAGGGAATCGATATTTCAGTCTATAAATAAAGACGCCTAGTGGCTTGGAAAGTCATGCCAAATGAGGGAACACCAGGGAGCTGCTCGGCGTTCACAATTTTTTTTTTTTTCATTTACTCAACAATTATTTCTTGGGCAGCAACTTGCTGGGCAGAAGGGACGGAACTGTAAACAAGACAGAGGTTGGTTCCCAGCCACAGCTGCTCCTGGTCTTCGGGGGAGAAAAAAAACCCTTATCCTACTTAAATCAGTGGCAGCATAGGTCTGTACCTTTGCTATTGAATCAGGAAAAAATAAGTATTTTTTAAAATACTTCTTCCTAAATCACAGTGGGCAGAAGAGAGCAGAGGTCACCCAGGGGATATTGTGGGGTTTATGATCCACTCTGCTGGCATGTAGTCCTACAGGTGAGTAGGGGAAGGCCTTTTCCTCCTAGTGCCCACAAAGCTTTCCCCGCCTGCTGACTGATACCAGCAATTCCTTCCGGAAAGTTCTATGTATTTAAATGTAAGGTATTATGATAGGTAATTTTATGGGTCAAGTTGGCTGAGTCATATTACCCAGAATATTGCCCAGATGTTTGATCAACATAGTTCTGGATGTTTCTGTGAAGGGGTTTGGGAGATGAGGATTTAAAGATTTTATTATTTGAGAGAGAGAGAACAAGCAGGGGTGGAAGGGTAGAGGGGGGAGAGAGAGAGAGAGAAGCAGACTCCCCACTGAGCAGGGAACCTGACGTGGGGCTCCATCCCAGAACCCTGGAATCATGACCCAACCCAAGGCAGGTGCTTAACCAACTGAGCCACCCAGGTGCTGCGGGGGATGAAGATTTATTTAAATCAGTGGTCTTTGAGTAAAACAGACTACTGTCCACGATGTGGGTGGGCTTTATCCAATCAGTTGAAGGCCTTAAGAGAACAGAGACAGACCTCACCTGAGCAAGAGGAATTCCACCAGCAGACTGCCCTTCAACTCGAACACAGCTCTTCCCTGAGTCTCCAGCCTGCCAGCCCACCCCATTAGCTTTTGAACTTGCCAGTCCCCACGATCATGTGAACCAATTCCTTAAAAATTAATCTTTCTGTTCACTTTAATATAGGTATCATGCTTACAAACATGAAAATGCCTTTAAAAGAAGGACTGTAGTACATGTTTACTGTTATATCTGTTTATGATATCATTGATATCTTAGCAAGAATAAGTTTCAGAGCCTCTCCTGAGAGCTGTTTGGATGCTAGGGAGGGAGCGCCCTTTTGAGTCCTGAAATGGAGGGAATATTTGCCTTTGTGTCAGGGGTGGAGAGTGGGCTCAGGACAAGGGAGCTGGGGGCTGAAGATCAGCTTTGGCTTGCTTGGCCTTATTCCCTTGTGCTGTCTTCAGAGGGAGAATCACATCTACTTCTGTTTACCTTAAACATAGCCTGTGAGTTCCTAAAAATACTTGAATGAGTTCTAGGGACTGGGTGAGGGAACAGGTTGAGAATTAAATGAGTAATATCTATGTTTGAGGTGCTTCACCTCTGCTGTCTTATTTAATCTTCTAATCCATAAGGATTGTCTCGTTATGCTCCCTGACTCTGAGCCAAAGTCTCTGGGCTTGAATTTTGACTCAGCGGCTTTTTTTTTTTTAAGATTTTATTTATTTATTTGAGAGAGAGAATGAGAGAGAGAGAGAGAGAGCGTGAGGGGGGAAGGGTCAGAGGGAGAAGCAGACTCCCCGCCAGGCAGGGAGCCCGACATGGGACTCGATCCCGGGACTCCAGGATCATGACCCGAGCTGAAGGCAGTCACTCAACCAAATGAGCCACCCAGATGCCCCGACTCAGCGGCTTTTTAATTCTGTGACTTTGGACAAATTACTGAACCTCTCTCCTAGTCTTTTTACTCTGTAAAATGGGGTAATAGGACCGATTTCAGTGTTTAGGGAGTAAATTAGTATAGTGTATGAGATCTTAGTATAGTGCCTGCTTATAGTAAGGGCTATGTTGGGGAACTGCCTCACCTAGCAGATAGGTTTCATTCCTGTATTTTCCAGATAAGGCTGCTGAGTGATTGCCCAGAATCACATTGTTGCCACAAGAAAATGGAGCCATGATTTGACTGCAAGTTGGTCTGACACCAAAACCCACTCAAAACCCCATGTGCTGTCCTAATATGGAAAAAATCCTTGAACACCAGAGAAGGTTTCACTATTTCATTTAATATCTTCATGGACTGATGCTTGATTTTGGATAACTTGCTTCTTTATTTAATGTTTCTGGGACAGCGGGTTAGGCTTATGACCTATAAGTACTAGCCAAAGATCCGGAAGCTCTTCTCTTCAACTTTGCTGTTCTACTTAGTTAAAAGGTTGTGGTCAGCCTAACTTGTTCTGTGGCCAGCATCGTGCTGTGAGATGTCCTGTGGTAGAATGAGCTACTGAAAAGTAGAACCCAGGTGTGATGTGGTGGTGTGGGGGTATTGGCCGATTTATTGAGTTCTCCCTGTGTGCCAGGCACCCATGCTGGATGCTCTGGAGAAGCGCTGAAATTGAAGAGCTTACAATGGAGCTCAGTGGTTCTCAAAATCAAGGGATTTTTGCACACTGCTCCCCAACCCCTCTACCCCCCTGCCGCCCCAGGGACATTTGACAATGCCTGGGAGTTTTTTGGTTTTCACGACTGAGAAGAGGAGGTGGGTGTGAAGGGGGGGTGAGGAGTTGCTGCTGACACTTGGTCATGGAGGTGCTGCTAAACATCCTACAATGCACAAGACAGAGGCCCCCAGCCCCCTAAGAATCATCCAATCTAAAATGTCAGTTGTGGTGTGATTGAGAAATCCTGTGAGCGATGGAGCCTATGCAAAGATGGTCATTTAAATGGCCATCTAGGGGCGCCTAGGTAGCTCAGTCGTTAAGGGTCTGTCTTCTGCTCAAGTCATGATCCCAGCGGCCAGGGATCGAGACCCGCATCCGGCTCCCTGCTCAGCGAGAGGCCTGCTTCTCCCTCTCCTACTCCCCCTGCTTGTGTTCCCTCTCTCACTGTGTCTCTCTCTGTCAAATAAATAAATAAAATCTTAAAAAACAATAAATGGCTATCTAACATGGTGCCCAGTTACGAGCCACAGGACAGGACAGATCACCTGCGCTCTGGGAGCCCAGAGGACCATTAGATGGGAGTGAGTTGCAGTGGAAGTCCTTTTCAGGCTGGATGTAGGAGTGTTCAGGATGTCTATGAGAGCAGAGCAAGTGGAGGGAGCTGGTGCAAGAGGAATGGTGAACACGGAGAGTTGGAGAGGAGTTGGCCGGGTTATGAAAGGCAATGAACATAAGGGAGGGTATCATCTTGACGCCATATGTAGTTGGGAGTCTTTTTAGGAGCTGAGGATGGAGAGTCGTTGGATGAGACAGACTTTCAGGGAAATGAACTTAGAGGACGGATTGAAGGAGGGCTCAGAGGCTGGTACTTTGACCAGGTCATTCAGTCACTGAGTGAACACTGTGCCCAGAGGTTGGGAGTAGAGACTCTGGAGTCAGGCTGCCGGGTCCGATCCTGGCTGTCAACTTAAAAGCCCTTTGAGTCTCAGCAGGGAGGGTCCCCTCCGTGGTCAGAGTCTTCATCTGTAAAGCAGCACCTACTTTACACGGTTAAATGAGGATTAAATGAGTTACCACAGAAATGCCAGTGGGCTGCTGAGGGTTTGGATGAGATTGGTAGCAGGGGAGAGAAGAAGGAAATAGCCGAACAATTTGAACAGATTCATGGCAGAATGGATATAAGGGATGGGGCTCGGGTAGAATCCAAGATTTCTGTGGTGGAATCATACTCAGACTTGGGAAGATTAGAAAAGGGAACCAGTTTGTGTGGTTTTCTTTTTCTGTTTTCTTATGAATACAGTATTTATTTGTCTTCCTTCTGTCAAATGCTGAGCCACCCACTTTCCCCAGGCTGCCTGGGGAGGTATAGGAAAAGGAACATACCGGCAGACGAGACACGGGAGAAAGACCTATGGGAGGTGGAGACGGCTCCATCACATGGCGAAGAGGATGAGGAAGGCCACCATGGGGCAAAAGAGCCCGCTGACTGCAGAGAGGGCAAAGCCCAGCATGGCGTAGGAGAAGAGCTGTTGCTTCAGAGAGGGATTCCTGGCATAACCAATACGAGGCTCCCAAACATCGTCCCAATTCCAGCCCCCGAGCCATCCACTCCTCTCATGGCAGCCCCAGTCCATTGCACTTGGCTGCTGTGTCCGTGTCCCTCGAAACAGCGCTGGTTCGGAAGCTGTGGTTGGGATAATTGAGGTCGAGGGACGTGGGGCTGCCGAGCTGCTGAGGCTCTCATCTGTCGGCGTCTCCGGTGGTTTTAGCACCGTTACCAACAGTGATCGGCTCAACAGCTGAGAGGTGCTCCTGACCAAGAAGGGGGTGGAGAGGAACTTTGCACAGGTGTCCATTTTCAGGGGAGGAGGGGCCGTGGCAGGAGGGCTGCTCTCAGTGCAGAGAAGACAGAGAGGGGTGTGGGGAGGGCTAGGGTAGTTTTCTTATTGGGGCTCATGAGGAGGATGAGCATTCTGGTTGGACGAAATGTTAGCCAGTGGCTGAATTAGAGAAATAAAAAGCCTCTTGCAACTATCACTAAAAATCGCTTACGTGTAAAAAGTTCTCAGTCCTGGAATACATACTTAGATACTATCTAACCACAGGCCTACCTGATTTTTTGGAGGTTTTCCTCTTTTTAACCTATAAGTTTTAGTTTTGAAAAATTTCAAGCATTTGGAAAAATATAGAGAACAATATAACATGCTAATGATTATTCAAGACCATTATAGACACTTCTTGGCCTTGACGATATTAAATGGTTTTAGTTTATCTTAGAACATGAGGCCATAGATGGTCATCCTTCACCTTGATGGACTGTCTTACAGAGGTTTGTAGACTGACTACAGAGTTTGCTCTGCTCTGGCCGTAATTGGCTACATTGTTCTCATTTTCAGTATCTAATGAGACTTCCTACTACATAGGCACTCAAGGTCTTATCCTCCCTTATTTCAAGGACCTTCATAATTTAATCCTACATCTCCACTCTTACTGTTCACTGCTTCCTATTGTACCTACTTATTCCGTCCCCAAATATAATTTTCATTTTCTCATTAGGGCTGAGGAGCCTCCAGGCTGTTTTCCACAGTGCTGCACCAATTCACATTCCCACCTAACAGTGCACGAGGGTTCCCTTTTTCCACATCCTTGATAACACTTGTTATTTCTTGTCTTTTTGATAATAGTCATTCTGACAGGTATGATGTGATATCTCTTTGTAGTTTTGATTTGTACTCCCCTGGTGGTTAGTGATGTTGAGAGCATCTTTTTCATGTGTCTTTGGAAAAATGCCTATTAGATCCTCTGCCAATTTTTAAATCGGATTATGTGGGGGTTTTTTGGTGTTGAGTTATACGAGTTCTTTATATATTTTGGATATTAACCCCTTATCCAGTATATCATTTACAAATATCTTCTCCCATTCAGTAGGTTGCTGTTTTATTTTGTTGATGGTTTCCTTTGTTGTGCAAAAGCTTTTTAGTTTGATGTAGTCCCAGTGATTTACTTTTACCCTTTTTTGGTCCATTCCTGAGATCATATGACCCAGTAATTCTACTTCTGAGTATTTACCTGAAGAAAACAAAGCCACTGATTTGAAGAGATATATGCACCCCTATGTTCATTGCAGCATTATTTACAATAGCCAAGATATGGAAGCAGCCCCAGTGTCCATAGATAGGTGACTGGATAAAGAAGATGTGGTACACACACACACACACACACACACACACACACACACACACAATGGGATATTACTCAGCCACGAGAAAGAATGAAATCTTGCTGTTCACAACAACATGGGTGGACCTAGAGGGTATCATGCTAAGTGAAATAAGTCAGACAGAAAAGACAAATATCGTATGATTTCACTTACATGTAGAATCTAAAAAACAAAACAAATGAAAAAACAAGAACAGAAACAGACTCATAAATACAGAGAACAAACTAGTAGTTGCCGGAAGAGAGAGAGATGGGGGCATAGGCAAAATAGGGGAAGGGGATTAAAAAGTACAAACTTTCAGTTATAAAATAATTCACAGGGATGAAAAGTATAGTCAATAAAATTGTAATAACCCTGTACGGTGACGGATGGTAACTACACTTATTGTGGTGAATATTACATAGTGTATGTGATTGTTGAATCACTATGTTGTATACCTGAAATGAATATAATATTTTACGTCAACTATAATTCAGTTTAAAAAATATTTTAAAAAATAGAAGGTTGACATCTGGAGGGGAGAGTGGTCTAGCCAAGATGAAAGCAAAGAAACTTCAGGAAGAGCAGGCCTGGTGTGTCTCAGAAGCAGGAGGAAGGTAGTGTGGCTGGGTGACACAAGCAAGGCCATGTTGGACAGGAATGAGAGGCAACAGGAGGCCAGATCATGGAGGGTTTTATAGGCTAGTGTGAGAAATTTAGCTATAACTGTTAATGAAATGGGGAGCCATTGTGGGATTTGGAGACAAGGAGCAACATGACCCAACTTGGGGTTTACCTTAATTACTCTGGCTGCTATGCTGAGAAGAGACTATAGGGAGTTTAGGGTAGAAGCAGGAAGTAGTCAGCAGGCTGTTGGTATCATCCAGATGAATCATGGTAGCTTAGACCATGGTAAGAACAGAGGGTGGGGAAAGCAGTAAGATTCTGTGTGTGTGTGTGTGTGTGTGTGTGTGTGTGTGTGTGTGAGAGAGAGAGAGAGAGAGAGAGAGAGAGAGAGAGAGAGTTTTAACATGGTGAAATATATATAACGTAAAGTTTACCATTTTAACTCTCTGTAAGTGTATAGTCCAGTGGCATTAAGTACATTTGAATTACCATACAACCATCCCCCCACTATCCATCTCCAGACCATTTTCATCATCCCAAACTGAAACTCTTGGATACATTTTTAAGGCAGAATCAGCATGCTTTCTGACAGATTGGACTGGGGTGTGAGAGAGAGAGAAGAGTCAAAGACAACTCCAAGATCATTGACCTGAGCCACTGGAAAAATGGAATTGCTATTGACAAAATGGAGAGGATGGGTAGAGCAAGTCTGGGTAGAAAGGAAGAGAAGGAGTTCAGATTTCTTCATGTGAATTGGAGGTGTCCACTAGACACCCAAGTGGAGAATTTGAGACTGCATTTGGGTATGCAAGTCTGGAATGCGCTGGAACTGGTTAGAGGTATACGTTTGGATGTCATTGGCAGATAGATTGTTTTTAAGACACAGAAAGGAATGAGATAATCAAAGGAGTGAATGAGACAGAGAAGAGATCAAAAGCTTTGGAGCCAGCTATCATTAGCCCCAGCCTGAGAGGGTAGGGAGGAAGAGAAGTGGCAAAAGAGACCAAGAAGAAAGAAAATCAAGAGAAGAGTCTTGAATGCTGCTGACAGGTCAGGTAAGCTAAGGACATAGAATTAAGCATGGGATAGAGTGGTACATAGGTCATTGGTGACCCTAACAAGAGCAGTTTGGGGGAAGTGGTAGGGACAGAAGCTTAACTAGAATGGGTTAAGAGAAAAAGAGAGAAGAATTGGAAGCAGCAAGTAAAGATGATTCATTTCTAGATTTTACTCTAAAAGGGGAGCAAAGCTGATCAAGGAAATAATATCAAGAGTAGTTTCTTTTATTTTTAATGAGGGAAGTAACAGCATATCTGTATGCTAATGGCAATGATCCAGTGGAGAGGGGAATGGTGATACAAGAGAGGGAAGGAGTATTTTTAAAATTTTGAATTTGAATACCTCTACATGAGGCCACAGCATTTTTGCCACATTCTAAACCATACTCTGACCCACTTCACTCATTTGTGTAACCTACATTTGACTTTGCATCTCTTGGCCTGGATAGATACAGATCTATATGGGACTCTAAAACAACATTGGAATCGATTGGCAAGAATGTAAATTAGACCCAGTCCTGCTAAAGCAGACAGAGCCCCTAAGTGCTAATGTACCCTCATTCTCAGGAGTGTTTTGGCCGCTTGTTCATGCAGATACCAGAAAACTGACAAAAGCAGTTGAAATCCCCAAACCTAATAATACACAGTATAATGTAGATTTGGGGGGCTCAGTAATTTATTTTATTTTAGCGTCTAGAAATCTACTTAACTCTCACTTTCCTGGTCCTTTTGGACCTAGGGATGGTGACAGTTCTACTATTGGACCCAGTTTCCCTTACCCCCTTATCCACACCTTTGTAATTAGTCCCTTTGTGTATGAACCCTTTTAAAATTATTCTAATTTAAATATGTCATGTTTCATACTGGAACCCTGACTGATACAGTTATTGGTATCAGAAGTGGCTCCAGGAAACAGAGTCAAAATTGGACCTGAGATTTATTTGGTCATATAATTAGAGTTCCAAGGAAGCCTTACTGCTGGGGGAAATAACTCAATTATCAATTACTCAAATTATCATTGGTGGCAGCCTGGAATGAAGGGCAAAATGCTAGCTGTAAGGAGCTCCTGTAAAGTCTCAGGATGAAAATCATAGCACAATCCCCCAGGAATTAGGAGTAATGCCTTGACACTGTGCTGATAATTATTTTTAATTTGAAAAGTGCCTGCTGGCTTGCTACTGGTGAAGACTGAATGGTCAACCATGGATCATGAAATATTTATGTGATTCAAACACCTGTCTTAAGCTGAATGTTATCTGATTCAATGAACCATAAAATTAGGCATGAATAGCAGTAATCCATCATAATATGGAAGCAGTATATTTGAAAGTAGGCCCCAGAAGATCCAGAAGGCTCAAGATAGCTTCATGAGCAGGTGACTTATATTCACATAATACCTGTTCTTTCTGCTTCTCCTTCAGCTCACATGAGAGGCCTTCAGAAGGGACTCTGGTGACAGAAGGCATCTATGATCACCACCTTAGGACTCAGGACAGCTGTAGATGTGGGGATTGTAGCAGCTGTGTTTTATGTTACTCTTCTTTTCTCCTTTCTTTCCCTACCTACTTGAAGTGTCCTGATGGTTAATGCACTAAGTTTCAGGTGGAAGTATGACCACACTGACATCACCTGGTGGTAACATGATGGCTGATGAAAACTCCGTTGCATCCCCTGTTCTGGGGGCACAGAGTGGATGCTGAGGGGTAGACTGTAGCGGGTGTCTTCTGTTTGTACCCCTCTTCTATTTTCATGGGACTTTAGAGATGATGTCTAATTTAATCTTCTCAACAACCCTATAGTAATAATAGGTCTTCTGGATTACCCTCGTCCGATATATCTGGCATTGTTCTGGGTGCTTTCTGGGAATCCATTCAATTAATCCTCCCAGTAGCCTTACATGCCAAGTATCCAATTATTCCCATTTTACAGACGAGGAAACTTAAGTATAGAACAGTCCAGTAACTTCCCCAAACCCACTAAGTTAGAGATTAACTTCTGCCTCGTAAGGCTTCTCAGAGGGGTTAGGTATGATTATCCTGTTTTTTGCAGATAGGAAAACGAAGACTTAGAGAAGTAAAGGGACTCATCCAAGATATAGTCACCTGCACAGTGAGGATTCAAACCCAGGTCTTTCTAACCTCAGAACTCATGTCTGACATGCTCTCTGCTTCCCTAATGCTTCATCGTCAAGTGTCATGATGAGAAAGAGCTGACTGGGAAACCCAGGTTCTATGAACATAAAGTATTAAGTAGTAAAATATTTAAAATATTAAAATATTTTAAAAAGAAATGTGATGGACCTAATTCAAAATCCCTGCTACCAGATTTCCTAGGAGAACGTTGCTTTTGGAATCATGTACGTTGTGTTTGTACATTTATTAGCTGACATTAGCCCTGATCAAGGTGAAGTAGAATAGAGTGGTCATTTGTCATTCACAGACTGAGGAAATGCATAAACCAGACCTGGGGAGAAGAGCCTGAGAAGGGAAACCACACTGGCCAGGGTGCCAGTAACTTCTTTGTGCTTTCAAGACAGTTTCACAAATTTGTCTGCCACAAATAAAGGAGGGCAGAATCAAGACCTAGCATACGCTTTATCATTCCTATTGCTCCTTGGGAATTTCCCTTGGGAATTTCCTCCTTTGGACTAGCACCACCGGCGTCATCTAGCCAATGTCATACACTTACGGCTCTCTCCAATGATTTGCTTTTCAGATAACAGCATCCAGTCGATTTTCTGTTGTTGTTGCTGCTGTTCCATGCAGAAGAGGTAAGTCTACTACTGAGGGCAACTTCTTGGAAAGTCATTCATTCAGTTACTTTATTGTCTATTGTGTCTCCGTGGCTCCTTGATTCTGCCCTTCCCTTTGCCGGGGAAACCCTTCTCCCATTTCCTCCTTACTGCGTGTCCACTGATCTAAAGGTCTTCCTTCAGAAATTTCAGGTCTTCCACCATCTGTCCTGGATCCCTTTGGCATGAATTGCTCCTTCCATTACGTTCCCACAGCATGTGGCTTGGGTCTGTATTTAATATTTATTTTGTGTATGCTGTTTACTTTTCTGTGTTCTGCTCAATAATTTTTGCCCTTTAAGGGCAAGAATCCTGTCTTATTTATTAGAATATCTCCCCCCCCCCAATGATCAGGGTCTCTTGCACTTTGATGCCCAGCAAAAGATTGTGTAGAATGAATGCAAGGTACCACGATAATAGGAACAGTTAGCATTTAATGGCAGTGTCCTCTGTGTAAGACTGTGCTAAAAGATTTGCGTTTATTAGCTCAAGTAACTCCCCAAAACACCTATGGTTTTTATAATCTCCATCTTACAGATGAGGGAATTGAGGCTTAGAGAGGTTCTATTGCTTCCCCAAGGCCACACTGTGAAATGGTAGAGTTGGGATTCAAACTCATGTTCTTAATCACTATACCATGTCTACTTATAACAACAGATACCGTCAAACGAGGTATGCATGTAAAATGATAAACACTGTGCCTGACGCAGAGTGAGTTTTTCATTATCATGATCATTATTTTATCACCTGAATATGCACCAGGTTTGGTTTGGGCATGGGACATATGTTTCTTCAGTTTTATTCCATAACAACTCCATTTGCTCTTAGCATCTCTAGCTCCTCCATAAGGAAAATGCAGTTCTGGGAGGTAGTAACTTGCCCGTGGAAAGTCTTCTAGGTAAGAAAGAAGTCAGAAAGAGACCTGGAGCTTCCTACTAGTTTCGCGAATATCTGGTGAATGCTTGGATAACCTGAATTCAGATCATAATTGGTAACATGGTTGTTTTTCAATCTCAGACAAGTCAGAGCACAAATAAGCCTGAGCAAAGATGAAGAATTTTCAGAAAAATACACCCAGCGTCGCAGGCTGTGGTTCAGGGAATTGCCAAGCAAGAAGCAAGTGAGTATCATCTTGATGAGGGAGAAGTAACAGAGGAAGCTTGTGTTTTTAGGGTCTACGCTCCTCGAGGTACTGTTTGCTGCCATGCCCAGAATCTAGTGTCCTGCTCGGCATGTAACAAGTGCTTAATAAACGTTTAGTGAATGAATGCCTTAGAAGAGAGAGAGAGAGAGAGAGAGAGAGAGAGAGAGAGAGAGAGAGAGAAAGACCAGTTAAAATAGCCTACTCTGCTATGTTTTGGCACAACTTGAAACCAGACAGTGAATGGGGAAAAATGTATTCTGGCTACTGCCATTTTGAACCCAGGAGTAATTTTCAGTTCAGTGTTGGAGGAAACAGTGTTCTTAAGAAGTATGATAAACCCAAACACAGTTTATAGCGTGTGAAAGGGAAGGGCTGTTTATCTTTTTTCGAGAGAGAAAAACCCATAAAACAAAGTGAAACTATTGGGGTGGAAATCAGATTTCAAGACTTGTGGCTTAAAAAACATCCAGGGGCACCTGGCTGGCTCAGTCCGTGGAGCATGCGACTCTTGATCTCAGGGTCATGAGTTCGAGCCCTGTGTTGAGCACAGAGCTATTGTAAAAAAGAAAAGAGAAACATCCAGTGCGATGCTGGCAAGAGAATTTGTGATCTTGACAACTTACAAAATGATGAATGGGTTGCTGAATTCAAAAGTTGTTTTATGGTCATTTCCTATGTTTATCCCACTCTGGTTTTTGCTTTGGTGCAGCCAGACGGGCGAACTGGGGCAGCGGGGAAATGTACTCTATCCCTATTCTTTTTTTAGTGCAGATTACTAAAACAATAGTACAACAAATCATTCCTTGGTTTTTACAGTCCAACAGAGACCACATGCAACCATCAAAACGCAAGCCACTGCCTCCCCTCCCACCCTCTGAGGTTACTGAAGAGAGGATCCAAGTAAAGGCGCTGTATGATTTTCTGCCCAGAGAGCCGTGTGATTTAGCATTAAAGAGATCAGAGGAGTACCTGATATTGGAGAAATATAACCCTCACTGGTGGAAGGCAAGAGACCGTTTGGGGTAAGACTGGTGCCACGGTCCTCATCAAATTCCTCTTTGTTTATCCTCTGAAGACTTCTGAAGCGTAAAATCTGTTTTGTGGCTCATTTCCTCTAGGTTTAGAATTCTTCCTTCTGCGTGGAGCAGAACCTGTCCTCACATGTCCTATCTGTTTGAGAGAGCATTACAGTCCCGCAACTTCAGGCAGTCACAGAACTGCATGTACCTGGCTTCACATCCCGATGCTGTCACTTACTATTGTGTGTCCTTTGGCAGGTCACTTACCCTGAGTTTCCCTCCCTCCCTTCCTCCCTTCCTCCCTTCCTCCCTCCCTCCTTCCTTCCTTCCCTCCTTCCTTCCTTCCTTCCTTCCTTCCTTCCTTCCTTCCTTCCTTCCTTTTTTATTGAGGTATAATTGACATTTAACATTATATTGGTTTCAGGTGTGCAGCATACTAATTCAATATTTATATCTATTATGGAATGATTACTACAATATGTGTAGTTAACATCCATCACTATGCATAGTCATGAAAATGTTTTTTCTTATGATGACAGCTTTTACAATGTACTCCCTTAGCAATTTTCAAATATGCAATATAGGTTTATTGACTTAGAATCACCATGTGGTACATTACACCCCATGACTTCTTTATTTTATAAATGAAACTTTGTGCCTTTTGACCCCCTTCACCTATTTCACCGACCCTCCACTCCCTGCCTGGGGTAACCACCAATCTGTTCTCTGTATCTATGAGTTTGGTTGTTTTTTTAATTAAAAATTTTTTTAGATTCCATATATAAATGAGATAATACAGTATTTGCCTTTCTCTGTCTGACTTATTCCACTTAACATAATGCCCTTGAGATCCATCATGTTGTTGCAAATAGCAAGATTTTCTCCTGTTTTATGACTAATTTTCTGTTGCGTGTGTGTGTGTGTGTATACATATATATGTATATATACATATAGATATATAACCTCTTTCTTTTATCCATCCATCTATCAATGGACACTTAGGTTGTTTCCATATCTTCACTATTATAAATAATGCTGCTGTGAGCATGAGGGGTGCACACATCTTTTTGAGTTAGTGTTTTCATTTTCTTTAGATAAATAGCAGAAGTGGAATCACTGGATCATATGGTAGTTCTATTTTTAATGTGTTTTTGTTTCTTTATTTGTAAAATGGGAATAATAATTTCTATCATACAGGGTTTTTTCTCCTGATTTATACTTTCTTTGAGTATTTGACTCCTTTTTTCCCTTAAGCTCTAAGGTAGGAACAGAAATAGTATCTCTCTAATTTTCATATTTCTGCAATGACTAGTTTTGGAAGTAAACATTGCAGTACTTGCCAAATTAAATTGGAAGGAAAAAAAGACCTTGGGATGCAAACAGCCTTCATCATGTTGGGAGCAATAGATTGTACCTGACTAGAGTCCGAGGTAGATGATTCTGAGGGGGATCTGGCCTGCCTGGAAGAGAATGCTGACATTTGATTTCTATTCTTTGTGATGATTTGGAGATGGTAAGTATCTGTGGATTAGAAGTATCTAGTTATATACCTCTTTCTTTAATTATATTTTCCTGATGGTTTGGCTCTCTTGCCAGTTTTTAGTTTCGACTTAACATGTGATGGTGACTTTTCAGTGGGAAAAGAGGTATGAGTAGGTTCAGAACCATGTAATTAGCCCTCCTGCAGGTTGGCATTGGCATGACTCAGACTTTAAAAAAAGACGAATTACCTTTTAATTTCAAAGTTAATAAGTGAATATCGCTTTTTATAATATGCAACCATGATAAATAATGCCTCCAAACCCCAGCACCATTATTCACTTAGTGAGTACCCTTCTGGAAAATTTTCCATGCACTTTCATGCACATATTGAAATACACCTTCTTATTTGCAGATTTAGTTTACCTAATCCTTACCATGCTTTGTGTGTTGTTCTGCAACTTGCTTGGATTTTTCAATAATGTCATGGAGATCTTTTTGCAATTTTATAATTTCAAATTTTGTTGGTGAAAGTATAGAAAAAGAGAAGCCCTTACCCTGCTGATGGGTGTGTAAATTGGTATGTTTTGGTGACCCAGCAATTTCCCTGTTTGGTGTCTGTCTTAGAGAATTACTTTTCCCGGTGCACAAGAAGGCATGTTCATGTGTTTCTTTGCAGCATTTGCTATAATAGGGACATGGCTAAACCAGAACATCTATTCTACCTGTTTTACGGCAATTCAAAAGAATTAAGTTGATATCTTTGTTGTTGCTGTGTTTTTAATCTAGTCACTATGACATCCCAATGATCTCGTAAGTGCCGCTTTCCCTCTTTGAAAAATTTTGGTGTCACGAAACATCTTAAATTACTTCCATTGTAAGTCAGAACCTTAGTATTTGTCAAACAGAGATTTTGGTTGAATATGGAAATGAAAAATCCTTTTTCTTCTTTTAGCAATTTAATCAGTAAAACGAGTTGGATTTCCTCCTATGTCCTTGAGGTTTTAAAAGGATTGTTGTCACGATAATGCCACAGATGTGCCAAGCATTTTGATTTTGGCTTTGTCTTTTGTTGTAGGAATGAAGGCTTAATCCCAAGCAACTATGTGACCGAGAACAAACTAACCAATTTAGAAATATATGAGTAAGTCTCCTCCAAAATATGGTCTATGGTTGCTCTGTGAAAAATCAGGTACATTTGGGTGGCTTACGAGTATAGAAGCTGGTTTTGGTCTACAAAAGGAAAAGAAAGTAACACATCTGTATGCTTTAGTTTGAGAGATCTTTGATCCTTATAATGGTTGATTCAGAAACTTCTTTTTTTAAACTTCTTTTTGTTTTGTTTTTTATGACCACTTTTTTGGGTTTGTTTTAACAGTGACTGCATGGAAACCAAACACTCATCTTGGTCTTGTTTTACTCTATGTCCTAAATGGAAAAATAACTATTTCAAAAATGACCTTAGTTTTTTAATGAGTGGTAAATTGAGCCTAACATAGAGACACACAACTATATTTTGAAACGTTTTAGAAATAGCTAAAGAGGAGAAGCAGGCTAATGCTATAGTTTGGGGGGAACTTTTGGCATGTTCACTAAGGTTCTGCTTAGAAACTTATTTTTGTTACAATGATAGATTTGGAAGATGGAGGTCTTAGCAATCACTTTTCTAGACCCCCTTTCTGCAGATCCGAAACTAAGGTTGTGGGAGTAATTTACAAGCAGAGAGTGGCAGAACTGAGAGTAGTCCTAGCCTTTTATAAATTCAGGTTTGCATAAGTTTTAGCATTTGAGTGCTCTCCCCCAGTTTAGATACTCGCTTTTGCGATTAGCCTATGCTTCCAGCCTTATGGCAGTAGGTGATGTGGGTTGAGGCATGAAGACAGGTGCTTCTCAGAGAACCAGGCAGCAAATATAAATTGAATGAAAACCAACCCCTCCTTCCCAGGCCCTAGGTGTCTGCCTTGCTACTAATTTAAGCCCACGTGGAGGCCAGACTCAGCATCTCTCTCCCTAAAGCAAATCCAATTCTAAAAGTATTGGTGGGGGTCGCTTGGGTGGCTCACTTGGTTGAGTATCTGACTCTTGGTTTGGCTCAGGTCATGATCTAATGGGTTGTGGGATGGAGCCCCACGTGGGAGTCTGTCTGGGGATTCTCGTCCTCTGCCCCTCCCCCCACTCGCATGGGCACACGCATGCACGCGCTCTTTCTCTCTCTAAAATAAATAAATCTCTAAAAGCATTGGTGAACAATGTGGACTTTATTGGAGGGGACAAAGGGATGACTACAGGACCCGTGACACATCCACATGACTTTACCAGGCTTCTCTCTTAGCTACTTCTGTTCTCTCTCCCCCCTCCCCGCTTAGTACCATCGCAGATCTCTTCGGTCTTCTCCCGCCTTCCCTCAGCTTGTCATGCCCCCTCTCTTGACCAGAGTCATTTAGCTTGTGCCCCCACAAGTCTAGCCTCCACCCAGTGGGACAAAGGCTAAGAAAACAGTTTCACAACTCTCTACGGTCACCTTGGGGGGCTCGCCACTGCCCCCAACTGGAGCGGCCCAACACAATAGGTCTCTTTTGAAGGTCAGGTCAGGGGAAGTTCTGTGTGAGGATCTCCTGTTAAGAAAAAGAAGCCTTTTTTCCATATCGTAAACCCAGTTCAGACTTTCCAGGAGATTAAAGGTGATATGTGTGAAACTACCTAACACAGTGCCCGGTAGTGAGTAAATGGATGCTCACTAAGCAACAGTGTGACTTTCCTTCCTTTCATTATTAATTAATTTGCTGGCTGCTTCCTTAGTTTAGCTGAGGGTTGGAGTCTGCCCTTAACAGCTTGTTCATACTGTAGATATTGGGTAATTTGAATTAAACTACCCTGAACTTAAAATAATCATCTCATTTTCTTGGCTTTGATTTATGTGTCTTTGAAAGTTATCTTCTTTAATTTTCTAATTGTGAGAAAATTAATTTTTATTTCTGTTTCTTTTTAAAGGGGTTTGTTAAAATATAGATACAATAATTATCAATATAAATCACTAAAATATATCCACCACTTACTATATGCCAAGCATCGTTTTAATGACTGTGTAGAAATTATGGCCCTAGGTTGAAATACTATAGTATAGGTTTAGAAATTGGAGAAATCTGGGTTCAAGTCCTGACATCACCACTGACTAGTGCTTGGGCTCTGGGCAGAATTACTGAATATCTATAAACCTCTAAATGATATGAAAACTTGGAACTGTGATACCTGTCTCATGTAGGACATAGTAAATATTTGATACATTCTAGAACTGTGAAGCTAACAGGAAGGGCATTCCCAGTTTGCCTGCTGTTACAGAGGTACCACATTTCATAGTTACCTCCGCCCCTGAATCACTCATCTGTTCAATCTTTATTTATCGTCCACCTATGATGTGCCGGGTGTTAGCTGTTCTGGGCACTGGAGATACAACAGATAACACATGGATGCACTCCCTTCTTTTGTGGAACTTACAGCTTCATGGGAAAAGAGACATTAAACATAAACCTCAAATTCACAAATAAATATAAAATTTTAAATTGTGGGGGCGCCTGGGTGGCTCAGTGGGTTAAGCGTCTGCCTTCGGCTCAGGTCATGAACCCAGGGTCCTGGGATGGAGTCCTGCATGGGGGGGGGGTCCCTGCTCAGCGGGGAGTCTGCTTCTCCCTCTCCCTCTGCTGCTGCCCCCCCCCCACTTGTGCTCTCTCTCTCTCTCTCTGTCAAATAAATAAGTAAAATCTTAAAAAAATTTTTTTTTAATTGTGGTGTCATGAAAGAACAGTATGGGACACTGGGAGAAATCAATGGGCAAGGCTAAAAGATGAGAATATTGGGATAGGGAAGACCTCTGAGGAAGTGACCTGAGGTCTAAAGGAAGAGGGGTGGATGGGGAAGGAATGCTATGTTAGTGTAGGCTTCTGACATCTCAGGGGAACCTTTATACTTTGAAATATTTATGGCTACTTTGGTTTTAAATTAATATCCAAATTATCATCATTACAATGTGAAAACCTGGTTTTCAGTAAGCCTTCAAATCTTGATATACTGTTTATAAATCTAAAAAAATCAGAACAGTCACCTTAATTCAAACTCAACAGTGTCCTTAAACAATCAGTCCTATTTATAAGCTCAGTTAATGAAATTTCCTGAAACATTTCACTTGCACTAATAAACTGAATGAATTCATTTTTCTGTTTAAATATTTTACATGCCTGACAGGGCAAATTTACAATTTCAATAGCCCTTTGTAAGTTCATATATGATCCCAGAAATCTAATAAATTAAACTTAAATGTGGTAAGCCAAATTCTCATAACCATACAAACATTTAAACAATCAAATTCCCTTAAACTTCAAATTGTAAGTTTAAAATTAATTTTGCATTTAAAATCAGAGGCTACAACTTAGTATGTCCGATTCTCTTAAAATAATACTTTATTTTATTTTTTAAAGATTTTATTTATTTATTTGAGAGAGAGAGAGAATGAGCACAAGTGGGGGGAGGGGCAGAGGGAGAGGAAGAAGCAGACTCCCCACTGAGCAGGGAGCCCGATGTGGATTTCCATCCCAGGACCCTGAGATCATGACCTAAGCTGAAGGCAGTTGCTTAACTGACCGAGCCATCCAGGTGCCCCAATAATAGATACCTTAAATATCAAACATATTGCTTATGCTGAATTTTACAGAAGTATGAGTTTCATTTATTGCATTTTCTCTCTATTGAAAGTTTCATTTTCTCAGGGTTAAAAAATGACTGAGAGAAGCAGATTTACCATCTTAGATCTAACAGGGTTTCTAGGTTGAAAACTCAAGACCACAATACTGTTACTTGTTGATTCTAAGACTGGGACAGGGTTACCCGAGGCTTACACATATACAAGACCTTTGTACTTGGCACCAGTTGGACATGCTGGATGGTTTTCATATGCCAGTAGAAGCCCCACCCTAAGCCTTCTGTCCACATCATTCGGTATGAGTTTTATAATCAGTGTTGTCTAGGCATAAGAGTTGCAGCCTTACCTATTTAAAAACAAAACAAAACAAAACAAAACACAAAAGTCTTCTTCACTATCTGATTTAACCAGATGAAATTCTGAAACAGCATGCCCCCCCACCTCTCCTATATCATATCCATCTATTCTTTTTTCTGCCTGTTGAAATTCTGCATTATTTTAAAGGATATGAAATTCATCATATACTTGTCTCTGGTTCTTCTCTTACTACTTTGAAGTCATTTTAATGACATCCACACATGGATGGATTTTTAACTTATATTGAAGCAAAATTAATATATTTCCTTATATTACTTATCACCATAATAAATAAGTACAAAACAACAAAATTAACACTTAATGTGATTGCAGGTGAGAAACATTTAGAAGAAAACAATTTATGTGAACTTTTTAAAAAAAGATTTTATTTGAGAGAGAGAGCGTGCGCGCACATGGGCACATGCGCTCTTGGGTGAGTGGGGGGAGGGATAGAGGGAGAGGGAGAAGCAGACTCCCTCCAAGCAGAGAGCCCACTGCGGGACCCCATCCCAGGACCCTGGGATCATGTCCTGAGCCAAAGGCAGATGCTTACCCTCTCTCATTTATTTTGAAAGAATTTCTTCTTTCTACAGCAAGAGGTCTTAGACTCATTCTGGAAGTCCCTCCCCAGTATGAATATTCATTAAAAAGTACTGAATGATATTCACAGTCCAGCATCACAGTTAACTCCTGTTCCCACTAGTGATAAGTAGTCCAGGGGTTTCTTCTAGAATCACCTGTAATCATCCTCTCTTCTCTATGCTTTATCTTTTTAAAAGTTCATTTTCAACTTGAGGCCATTAGTATTTTTAATATGTGACCATTCTAATTTAGTGGCAGCTTTTTACTACTGCAGGTCAGTCCACAAGATATGATAGATTCTGTCCTCAAAGTCAGATAGAGGGTTTTCACGTAGCCACCATTTGGCCTACCCACTGTGACTCAATGTATGGTTATATATGCATTCTTCCTTCCACTGTCCACAAAAATAGTATTTCTGGTAATATTCCCTTAACTCCTTTTTAAAATCTTATTTTGAAATGAAAACTTTTCCATTTGTTTTCTCTCTCCTTTGTTCTACCATTTCCTCTCTCTTTCCTGTACAACATTTGCTTACTGACTAGCTCTTATTCTGCCAAACTATGGGTTTCAATTATACTCATTTAATTGCGTTTACTGTGAGAGGATCCGATATTCTAAAGTCATTTCATGATATGTTTCATACGGAGGAAACAGCAAGATAGGAGGCAGAAAGGGGCTTGGTGAATTTGAGGAAGGAAAGAATCCCAATATGGCCGAAGCTTAGCATGAGGGGAGAACAAGCAGAAAGATAAGAGGGTGTTTGGAGCAAGGCAGGTACTAGTTGCTCCATTTACATTATTAAACCACTAACTTTACTACAAGTTAGCATACTTGGGGGACTCAAATGGGTCAGAGTACGTTTTAATTTTGGAACGGTAACATGGCCACATATGAAAGCATGCAAATAGGAAGTTACTAAAAGCAAAGAAAGAAATGGGTATTTTTTAGTTTGTCTACCAAAGCTCAGTAAATGTTTATTGACTTCTTAACCACATACGTAAACCACATACGTTTCATGAAATTTTCAGGAGATTAAATTGCTCAAAATCGTAAACTAAGTATATGTCAGAAAGTTGAATTGAGATATGATAGAATAAGCTAGGTATTGGCTTACAATTAATAAAACTATTATACTAAATGACACATAATAGTATATTGTTGTTTATCGGAAATAAAAAATGCTCAGCTTTCTAAAATCAGTTCTGGAGTAAAGTTCTTAAAAATGAAGGAAATGAAGCAGAGTTTTTTTTTTTCTGGAAAAAATAGAATACAAAATTTTAAAATTATTTTTATTGCTTTTACAGGTGGTACCATAGAAACATTACCAGAAATCAGGCAGAACGTATTTTGAGACAAGAGGTAATTCAGTTTATTCATGAATAACTTGTGAATATTTTCAAAATTTCTAACATGTACATTGTAAAGATTTGACCAAACTAAAAAGTTTTATTACTTCTTGTTCTTTTGGGTTATAAAATATTATTACAACTTTATCTCTACTGTGCAATTTCTGATAAGTTGTAAACCAGATGTATTTGTATCAGCTCATGTTTTTCATTGACTTTCATTGTAACTTGAGAAGTGTATTTTTCCTGAAATGATTTCAACTCCAACATACTGAAACTCCTCATTCACTCCAAAGCGCGTCCCGCAGTAGAGTCTATATTGGGATTGCCCATACACCTTTGCATCACAGACAAAATATATCCTCTGTCTTCATGAGCTTAGCTAAGGCTTCTTAAAAACACAAATAGAGAAAAATACTGAGTGCTGCACTTTCTTTGTTCTTTGGGAACAAAAGGAAGAGTGAGGTAGCCAAAATACCAAACTCAGATCAAAACTGCTCTTTTAGGTCAAAGCAAAACAAAGGTGCATATAGTTTCCAACGGACGGTAAATACGAACTGTGGGTAAATGTAGAGTCAAACCTAGAAACTAGGTAAGAGGTATGTGTGTCACTTTGCCCTGCTGTCGGATGTTGAGGAAATCTAGAAATATGAGTGAGAAAGAATCAGTTCTGGAACTACAAAGTCAATGCCAGTAAGGGCTCAAGAGAGAGGGGAGGTCCGGTGAATAGCAGGGGGTTAGACAGAGTTTGAGTGACCCAGACCCAGTCTCAGCTGGTGGTGGGGAAGGAGGCTTCACTGGCTAGGAGGAAATGGGACGCGGCAGCAAATGTGGGACCCACCTGGCATGGTGACAGCAGGTGGCCTCCTGTAAAGTGATATTAGTAGGTCTAGAATGGACACAGATGTTATGACAAGTAGGCAGAACCGGAGAAGGAAAATTCTCAAGTCAGTCCACAGTAGGCAAGTTAGTACAGGTGATCGCCAAAATCACAGGGGCTGTGCGGGATCAGCAGGAGAGACTCTTGCGCCTGCCAGGGAGCCAGAACAGAGTGGGGGGCTGACCTTCTTACAAAGACTAGATCAGGGAGTTATGTAACAAACCTCCACACACCCATAACCCAGACAGCACAAAGAGCAACATTTGGCCATAACATTCTTAGACAAAATAAAACCTGGCGGATGCAATTGACACCCATCCCTTCCCTCATCTGTTTTGTCCCTGCCCACTCTGCAGAGACAATCACCATAGAAGGGTGTGCCCCCACTGCATCCATGTGCTTATATTTTTATCATATATAGGTGCATGAACAGCCTATAGTGTTATGTGTTTTAACATTTGACATAAGGGAGATCATACGTATGTTGATTCTTAATGAAACATTGTATTTCAGTTTCATTCCCATGGGTACATAAAGAGTAAACACATTCCTTTAACTGCTGTATTTCATTAGATGAGTATAACAAACGTATTACTAATCATTCACCTTGTTTCTAACTTCTTAGTATTATAAACAATGCTGCCAAGAACTTCCATGCACATATCACCTTGTACACAAGGGCAAGGGTTTCTTTCGGTTATACCCAGAAATGATCTGGTCAGAAACTATGTGCAGACTTAGTATTGCTAGATATTTTGAAATCATGACTCAAAGTACTTGTACTAATTTATATCCTTACAAGAAATGAGAAAACTGGTCCCCTACATTCTTGCCAACAGTTGGTAGCCTTTCTTTGATTCACTGAGAAATGGTATATATATATTTTAAAATGTGCATTTCCTTGATAAACAGTTCAGTTGAGTGACTTTCCATGTCTGTGCTGGCTAGTTGGACTTCCTCTGCTATTACACGTCTGCTAATACCCTTTGCTCATTTTTCACTATGTTCTTTTGATTTTTGGCCCTAAAATTTTTTATGCTCTTTTCTTATTTTAAATTTTAAAATATGTTAATGTCAAATTTCTCAATTTTTATGATCTCTTTTTTTCCTTTTTCAGTATAATAAATTCTCTCTCCTGAAGTGATAAAGTGATATTTTCTTTTAAATGGTTTAAAGATTTGCTTTTCCTATTTAGGTCCTAATCTGTCTAAAGTGTGTGTGTGTGTGTGTGTGTGTGTGTGTGTGTGTTATATGTGTGGATATTTTAAAAAATATACATGTTTTTCCTATATATCTAAAAATATTTTTGTAATTTATATATTTTCTATTTTTTTAAGTACCTGGATTAAATCCTACCTGATCATGAGGCATTTAAAACATATATATTGATAGTTTGAGTTTCCTAATACTTTAGTTAGCATTTGTCCTGCTATGTTCACAAGAGGCCTGGCTTCTAATTTCCCACTCTCTTTGTTTAGTTTTAGTATAAAGGCTATACTAGCATCATAAAATGAGTTGGGACATGAGGTTTTGTCTCTTTCCAATCTTTAAAATAGTTTATATTGAATAGAAGTTATTTGCTCCTTGAAGTTACATATATCTCTCATAAAGTAGTTTGGACATGCAGCTTTTTCAAACAGATAACTGACTACTGATTTAATTTCCTTTTCTTCTTGAGATGTTTGACAATTTATATTTACGTGGAGAATTGCCTACTTTATATTTATTTTCAAATTGATTGCATAAATTTTTATAGAAGTATTTTATAATTTTATTTATTTTACATTTCAATGGCATGTTCGTATAGTTTAAAAATCAAAAGATTTTGAAGTTTTCTCCCATCCTTGTCCCCAAGATACCGGTTCCCTTCCCCATAGACCAACTTCTATTATTAGTTTATTTTGTGTCCTTTCAGGGATATTTAATACATACACAAACAAATAGAAATATATTTTCTTATATTGTTATTTTTACACAAATGGTAACGTATTATATATACTCTTGTGTACATTACTTTTTTCACTCAGCAGTATGTTTTGGGAAGGAAACTCTTCATGTCAATACACAGAAAGTGTCCTCATTCATGCTACACCTGCATAGTATTTCTTACATTGGACATATCACACTTTATTTAAGAAATTTAATGGAGGGGTGGAGCGCTGGACTCATGGTTTCCGATTGGTTGTGACCTCGGGGTTATGGGATTACCTGCGTGGGGCTCTGCGCTCGGCCCCGAGTCTGCTTGGGATTCTCTCTCCCTCCTCTTGCCCTCCCCCTGCTTGTGCTCCTCTAAAATAAATAAATAAAATCTTTAAAAAAATTTAATGGGAATTTAAGTGGTATACACTCTTTTGCTATTGGAACAGTGCTGTTGGGGCGCCTGGGTGGGTCAGTCATTAAGCGTCTGCCTTCGGCTCAGGTCATGATCCCGGGGTCCTGGGATCGAGCTCCACATCGGGCTCCCTGCTCGGCAGGAAGCCTGCTTCTCCCTCTCCCACTCCCCCTGCTTGTGTTCCCTCTCTCGCTGTCTCTCTCTCTGTCAGAGAAATAAATAAAAATCTTTAAAATAAAACAAAAACAGTGCTGCTATAGGTAACCTACCTACACATCTTTTCCCATTTATGTGAGTATATATGTAGGATAAATCCCCCAAGATAGAAATTCTGGGTCGAAGGGAATGTACATTTCTTTTTTTTAAAGATTTTATTTATTTATTTGAGAGAGAGAGAGAATGAGAGATAGAAAGCACAAGAGGGAAGAGAGTCAGAGGGAGAAGCAGACTCCCTGCTGAGCAGGGAGCCCGATGTGGGACTCGATCCCGGGACTCCAGGATCATGACCTGAGCCGAAGGCAGTTGCTTAACCAACTGAGCCACCCAGGCGCCCGGAAATGTACATTTCTAATTTGGGGAGGTATTAAATACCATCTACAGGAGTTATACAATTTACATACCTGCTAAAAGTTGTAAGAGTGCCCATTTTCTCACAACCTTTCCAGCAAATGTTTAATGAAATGTGTGGCACTTTGCTCTCGGACATCTCATCTCAGTGTGGGTTTCATTTACATTTCTCCTATCCCAAGAATGTTAAGCATCTCTATGTATATGAAATTTTAAATATTTGTATCTCCTTTTCTGTAAGCTGTCTGTTCATATCCTTTGCAAAATTTTCTGTTGTTGTTGTTGTTTTTTAATGCTTTCCTCACAATTCGTAGGACCTATGTAGCGTAGCTACATTAAGGAAATCAGCTCTTTGTGATATGTAGCAATACTTTTCCCAGTTTTTCAATTGTCATATTTTTTTTTGCCATGAATAGTGCTTAAATTTTATGTGTTTGAATTTATCAGACAAATTTTTTAAAGCTTTGTGTCAGGTTAGAATTATCTTACCCACTCTGAGCTTTAAAAAAAAAATGCCCATGTTTCTTGATTACTTCAGTGGTTTTATTTTTTACATAGACATGTTTGATTCATTTGTAATTCTTCCTGATGTAGAGTGAGGTATGGATCTGATTTTATTTATATTTTTCTAGATAGTTACCAAGTGTCTATCTTTTCTGTATTGATTTGAGGTACCACTTTCATCATAAACACAGCTCCTATGTTGGACTACGTCTGAACTCACTACTTAGTTTTATTGATCAGCCCGTGTATTTAGGTGATACCTTTATAATATTTCAAATACTGAGGTTCTTTTTGTGTGGCTAGCCTCCCTCACTCTTCTTTTCCAGAAATACTCTGGAGATTTATTTTATACATATGAACTTCACAATTATTTTGCCTAGTTTTAAAAACCTTCCTGCTGGTGTATTAAATTTACAGAGTAATTTAGGGAAAATTGTTTGGGCATTACAAATCAGTGGGGTTTGGGGACCAATTTGTTCTGGGACCCATATTAAATATTCCTGTAGAAAAAATTAAAAATTAGGTCCCTACTTCAAAAAAAAAATAAATCTTGGATGGATTGAAAACCTAATGAGAAAAGCAAACATCTTTATATTCTTTAGGAGCATTTATTGATTTATTTTTAAAGATTTATTTATTTATTTGAGAGAGAGAGAGACAGAGAGAGAGAGAAAGCATGTGCACAGTGTGGCCAGGGGCAGAAGGAGAGGGAGAGAAAAATTCCAATCAGACTCCAGGCTGAGTGCAGAGCCCAGCACGGGGCTTGATCTCAGGACTCTGAGATCGTGACCTGAGCAGAAACCAAGAGTCAGTCACCCAACTGATTGTGCCATCCAGGAGCCCCTTTAGGAACATTTTAGAGTTTTCTTCATATAGCTCTTGCACATTTGTTTGTGTATTTTTCTGTTGCTACTATAAATGGGTATCTTTTTTTTTTTTAACTTATGAAAGCTCTTGAGTTCTGTGAATTAATTTTGTAACAGAAGACTTGGTGAATTCAAAATTTTTTTTGGTAGTAGTTTTTTAGTTGATTCTCATGAGTTTCAGGTAGACTCTTATCAATAGCAAACAGTGATGATTTCAACTCCTTTTTACAATTTAATACAGTATTTCTTGGTGGGTTTTTGTTTTGTTTTGGTTTCTTTTCTTTCTTTCTTTTTTTTTTGGCCTCTCATTTAATTGTATTAGCTGGCATCTCAGAACAATATTAAAATACCAGTGCTGGCAGTGGGCATTTCTTTTTCCTGATTTAGTTGGAATGATTCTCAACAGAAAACATAATGCTGGACTTGGGACTAACGTAAATATGGACTATTGTGTTACATAAGTACACATTTATTACTATTTTACTGAGAATTTAAAGAAAACTGATTCTAGAAGTTGAAATTTGTCAAATGCCCTTTCAATATCTATGGTGATGTTCATGAGATTTTTCTTCTCAGATCTGTTAGTAGGATGAATTAATAAAATCCCTAATATTGAATTACTTTTTCATTCCTGTATGCAATCCCTCTTGGTCATGGTATATTATTCTTCCACTGTGCTACTGGATTCAGTTTGTTAATATTTAATTAGGATTTTTGAGTGGACATGAGTGAGATTTGTTAGTTTTCCCTTCTGTGCACAATCTTTGCTGTATTGTTGGTGTTGGTGTTAAACCCACTTTATATAAAAATTTAGAAGTTTTTCTTCTTTTCACATGCTCTGGAATCATGCAACATCACAATAGGTCCTCCGTGGTGTTTTTAATGTTGTAGCTCTTTTAAAGCCGTATCCATTTTCCCATTCAGTAGGTCCATGAACATTTCCAGATCTTCTGGAATCAATTTTGATAAATTTTATGTTTTGCTAGGTAATCACTCATTTCATTCAAATTTTCAAATGTATTGTGTAGAGTCAAGGTGATGCTTTCATTTTTTTCTGGATCTTTGTGGCTTATTTTTTTGATATATTTCCCCTCTCATTTATTGGTTAGATCGGTTAGCAACTTACCTATTTCATCGTTTTTCCCTCTATAACCAGATTTTGAACTTAATGACTAGCTTTATTATATTTTTGTTTTTATAATTGATTGTTTTCTGCTTTTGTCTTCATTCATTTCTTTCTTCCACTTGACCTGGTTCTTGCCCTAACTTCTTGAGGCAGATACATTTATTTTGTATTTCCTTTGTTTATTGATGTAAGCATTAAGACTGAGTACTGTTTGAACGCTATAGCAGTTTCCAATATGTGGCATTTCTTTATTATTTTCTAGATGTTTTCATTTTTATTTGAATTTCCTTGAGTTATATAAAAGAGAACTTAAAAATATCCATGCAGTAGTAGCTTTCTCCTTTGGGGCTTGTTATTAATTTCTCCTTTTATTGCTTTGTGGTCATGACTGTTTGCACTCTTTCCACCTTGAAGAGGAGGTCACTGCTTAGACAACTTGATTGAATGCATAGTATCTCTGCGTATTTTTACATCTTCATCTTTTATATCTTCTGTCCTCTATGGTTTGTAACACAATCTGTAGACATGGTAGGAATTCAATAAAAGCTAGATTTTTATTATTTCAAATGGCTGTAAGAGATTTTTTGGTTTTAAAAGTCTGACCAGAAAATGAGGCTTGTTCCTTGGTAAGCATCTAGAAGGAAGAGAAGACTTTGCTTAATGTATCGTGCTCACTTTGATGGTTACACCATGGTGTTTGTTGGGTTAGGGCAATTCTCAGGCAAGTTGTTGGCACTTCGAAAGTGTAAACTTTCACACGTTTGGCAAGCTTCTGAGATGTTTCCCTCTCCACAAGTGTAAACACACTAAGTAAAGGTGGAAACTTTTTTTTATAATATCAAACAAATAACACAAACCAAACAGTCCAACATTCCAAGTCATTTGAAAACAGTTTACAGCTTTATTGGGGCTTCCCAGAGGACGTCAGTGGGAATCCAATTTATAACCTAACATCAAACTTAAAATACTCTTCTCTCAAGCCCATTCCCTTCTTGTCTCTCCCATACCCTGGCGGCAACTAAAATCACTCCTCCGCTCTTCTCTCCAGACTCCCTCAAAGTTATTCTCTCTCCATCCCTGTCATGGATTCTGCTCCCTTTTCCCACTCCCTGCTTCCAGATGTATTTCTTGTTGCCTCCCTCACCCCACCTGCTGTGTTGTTGCTTTTCTCCCAAAATACAACCTGCCAATCTGTCTCACAGCGCTTCCTGTTCATCAGCAATGTGTATCAATTACCTTGATTGATATAACAAAAATAATGAAATGGTGGGGTACAAGGTTGTCAAGTGCAGAATTTTTCTTAGAAAAATCAGGAACAAGGTTTTAAAAATACTCATACATTACAAATTCTTGTCCCAATTAAATATTTTTGTAGGTGTGACTTCTTAACGTATAAGGGAGATAAGATTGCATATATTTGTGAAAACAATCCCATTCACTTGTAGTAAGTCAGTATGGTTTGGTTTTCATTCCTGAGATGTAGGTTTGTCTTTCTTCCTAATAACGACTAAATTTGTACAATGAATTGTTTTGCAGTCTAAAGAAGGTGCGTTTATTGTCAGAGATTCAAGACATTTGGGATCCTACACAATTTCTGTGTTTATAAAAGCTAGAAGGTAAGCAATTGTGATTTTGATCACTTTAGAGGTATCAATTCTTGGGACAGTCTTTCTTGGTGAGACACTGTCACATGGAGAAAGAGAGGTCTTAGCACAGAAGATTGCTGGCCTGGAAGTTAGTAAAACTGATCAGTTCGAGTTGTATTCCTAACAAGCTCTGTGTGTGACTTTGCTAAGTTAAGGGACTTCTCTCTCCCATCTCCTTTTCTCAACCATGAGGAAGTTGGCTTAGTGGTAGCAGACAATGGTGGTCCTTTCCTCATATCCCTTGGGGTTTACCTGCAGAGCATTCTCCTGCACTCAGAAAGCGTCCTGTGCCTTTCTGCTGGAGGATGTTCTCTGGCTGTGGGAACTTGGGGTCCCCATGGGTAGACTGGAGGTGCCTGAGAGGTAGCATCCTAGGAGCAACCCTCCGTCAATAAGGAATGGAAGATTAGCCCCTCAGCTCCTTTGCACTTTCATGGGACAATTCTCAGATGTGTTCCACAGTCTCTCGTGGCTGCCTAGAGCCCCAGTAGCTATAGCAAACCTGCTCATCAATATACTCTCTATCGGTTTTCCTCCTTTCTTTGTTTCATATCTCCTTATATCCCTCGCAGTGCATTTATTCACTCATTGAACTGATAACTAAATACTTATAAGTGTCCCTAACAGGCTCTACTATTTTGGACACAGGAGTTGTCAACTAGACAACTTTGGCTGAAGTTATGTTCGAATCTAAGGACCCAATAAGATGGCTCAGGAATTTACCCAGGCGTGGTGAGGCACCAGTTGAATCTAACCCACTCTGCAGTGTGTAGTGTCACTAGGATAAAAGTTTTAGAGGTGGAGTCCTGTCGCTTCACGAATTGACTTAGTTCCAAAGTGATCTTTTGCTTGTTTACTAATTCACGTTCTATTGATTGTAGAAATATGGAGGCTACCATCAAACATTATCAGATTAAAAAGAATGACTCAGGACAGTGGTACGTGGCTGAAAAACACCTCTTTCAATCCATCCCTGACTTGATCTGGTATCACCAGCATAATGCGGCAGGTAAGGCAGGAGCTTCAGGCTGGGAGAGTCAGGGGGCCTGGCCCCAGACAGGCAATGCCTCTTTGGTCTCAGACACTTTAACAGGAGCAAATACCCCTGCAGAGATCTGTAAGAGCCTGAAATACAACCTGTGTTTTGAACATTTCTCTTCATTGAAGCTTCTTCGTTTTTCTAGTCAAGGGAAAAGAGGTAGGTTAATTTTTTACATTTCTGCCAGGTTAGGAAAAATGATAGCTGGCAGAGAAGCAAAAGGCAATGTAATCATCAATGCATTTGTTCTTGAAATTTACATAGGGCTAAGTGTAATGGCATTTCAAGTGCCCTCGGTAGTCATGCCCCCATAAATTTACTCTCTACTTCAGTCGTATAGAAAATTACCCTTAAATATCTTGTTCTCTGTTCTTTCTTGTTTGGAGAACACAAAAAGTTGTATAGGACAAAGCCTTTCACAGTTAAAATTTGACTTAAATAAAGCAGAAGCATTATTTAACCCCCTTCTTTAGGTGTTGTTTGCAATAGTTGCTAGTTTTGCAAACTTATTATCTATGGAAAGATACAGGATTCCAGAAAGTTCCACCACAATTACAGTCACAGCTCTGGCCTTTAGCCCTCCCCCAACCTCTCCCGGACCACCTTGAACCCATTAGGGGAATCTTCTTGCTTCAATATTATAGAATTTGGAACCCACTGTAACTTTTCATATTATTTTGATTTCTTGCCATTATTTTAGATATCTCTCATGAAAACTTGTGTTGACAAAAAAAAAAATCCTTTTGGAAAGTGGCCACTTTTCCATTATACTGGTCTAAACATCAAGAGTAAATCCAAGGAGGTTTTTATCCATTTATGGGATGAATCCACATGGATATTCCAATGGTCTCTGGGAGTTTGGTTAGAGAGGAAGTAGTGGTGAGTCTGAGTGGGACCAGGAAGGACATATTCATGTGTAGAGATAGAAACCCTTAAAATCAGGAGATCAGTTCTGAGTTTTTTTCTTTACAGTCCTCTTTTCCTTCCCTTCAAAGAAAAAATTTGAGAAACAGAGTGGTTATGCCGGTGTGGTTAAAAAAAAATACTAAGGTAGATCAGGATGTGCTGACATGAAGAGATGTTAGTGATAAGTTGTTTAGTAAAGAGAAAAAAAGTGCAAAACAGTATATGAGAATATAGTCCCACTTTTGTAAACAAAAATACATACACATGAGCGCATAGAAAAATTCTGTTAAAGGTTAGGTAAGAATTTTTAAACTAAAAAGATTATAACAGACTACAAACTTAATGTTTACTTTTGGGGAATGACACTGGGGGTAAGGGAAGCTTTTATTTTCTGCCTTATGAGATTGTTTAGAGTTTGGTATTTTTGTTACAATATACATAAATTATTCTTATAATGCATAAAATATCACTTTTAAAAACAAAAAACTGGATCAGGGGCTCCTGGGTGGCTCAGTCATTTAAGCATCTGCCTTCAGCTTAGGTCATGAGCCTTGGGTCCTGGGATCCAGTCTGATGTCGGGCTCCCTGCTCAGCAGCAAGCCCTGCATCTCCCTCTCCCTCTGTCGCTCCCCCTGTTCCCCCCCCCGTCAAACCCCCTGCTCCCTCTCTCTCTCTGTCAAATAAATAAATAAAATCTTAAAAAAAGAAAAAACTGATTCAAACAAAACAACAACAACAAAAAAAGGAAAACTTCCAACTATAGCTGCTATTTATTAGGGAGAAAAGAAAGTACAAAAGATATAACAAGAAAGAAGGATGCTAAGAGGAAGGGAATGGGACCCAGAAATAGCGATATTTGTTGAAGACTTACTTTGGGCCAGACCCTGTTCTGAGTGCTTTTATGTATATTTATTTATTTAATTTTCAGAATGATCCTATGAAGTAGGTGCTGTTGGTATCTCCATCTTACAGATGAAGGAACTGAGACATGAGTGGTACTCATGATTATACAGTTAATAAGTGTTTGTGCTGAGATTCGAACTTGAGGAATGTTTGAGACCTTTAGGGCCATTGAACCCACTGGCTCTGGCGTCTGCACTCAATGACTGCTATAGCCTCCAGGAAGAGACAGATCAGATCATCGGAGGGTACATTGGAGGGTCCAGTATCAGAGGAGGCTGTGAATCAGAGCCCATGACTATCTTGCCTACTTTTTGACTTCTGGTCAATTTAGTTCATGACAATCCATCTCTCCCCCAGAAGTAAGGACAATGCCAAGAGAGTGACAGACTTCTTTTTGTCAGAAAGATAGACCATCATTAAACCCCTGGTACTATATCACAGAATAATAAATAAATCACAGAATGAAAATGTTTAGCAAATAAGAACTTTGAAAATTAGAAGACAGTGTTAGGGTCTTAAAGAAATTCCTTGTTATGTTCTTTATTGGGCTCATGTGTTACAGAGTCCCAACTCGATGAGGGCTCTAACCTCAACTAGGTCTTCTGCGTCATTGGTGAGTACCCTTTCCTGTTCTCTCTTCAGACTTTTACCGTTCTCCTCAAGACCCCTTTTCCAGTATTATCCACTACCCTCCCAGCAAACCTCTAGCTATCGACTTCATTGAGAAAACGGAAGCCACCTGACATGAGCTCCCTCCATCTTGCCCTCCTGCTGCCAGGCTCTCATCCTCACCTCACCCCTTCCAGGGCTAGGAAGGCTGAGCCTATGTTCCTGTTCTCTCCACTCCTCTCCTGCTGGGACCACCCACCATCCACTCTTCCTTCCTCTCCTGTATCTTGCCCATTTCTTCTTACCTTCTCCCTTCACCGTGTAAACATCCTTAAGAATCTCTTATTCAAAAAGCCAAAAAACAAAGCCCTCCCTTGGTCCTTTCTTCCTTTAGACATTGCTCTTCCAAGTCACACTTTTGGAAAAATGTGTCCACATCCATTGTCTCCACTTGGTCCATTTTGCAATTGCATTTTAAACGTCTGCAATCTGGCTTCTGCCTCCATTGCCCTATGTTTTACCAGTGATCCCCGTATTGACCTAGAGGGTGATGCTTTTTAATTCTTATATGTTCAAGTCCTCTCTGCTATATTTGACATGTCACCCCTTGAAACCCCCTGCTTTCCAGATGTTTTGACACTGCCTTTTCTTGCTCTCGAACTCAGATCATTCCTTAAAGTTCTTCCCAATGGGTCTTACTTCTCCTCTTCCCTTAAACATTGGTGTTCTGCAGGGATTTGTTCCCAGTCACTTCTCTCCTCACCCTAGACATTTCCCTTTGCAGAATTCTTCTGCCTGGTAGTCCCAGGCACTTGCAATCCCGCAGGCCCTGAACTTCAGTGATGATAGGGAACTCTTCATCTTAACCACTGCTTTCTCTCCAAACCTAGTCTTCTTCCTGTTGTCCATTTCAGATAATAGTGTCATCATCCTGCCAATTACAGGGGCTGGAAACAGAGGAGTCACAGAGATGATTCCATTCTCCTGAATGGATAACTTCTTTCCTCCTCCTCCTCCCTCTTCCCCTCCCCCCTTCCCCTCCCTCCCTTTCTTCCTCTTTTCCTTCTCCCTCCTGCTCCTTCTCTTCACTTATTGGAAAACCTTCCTCTATTGAAGTGTATTTGCCATACGATAGTATATTTAGGTATATAACATGGTGATTCAACATTTATATACATTACAAAGTAATCACAATAAATCTAGCTACCATCTGTCACCATGCAAAGTTGTCACATATTATTAACACAAGCCATACATTGTGTCTCCTACAAAAATTTGTACCTTTTAATCCCCTTTCCCTATTTTGCCCATCCTACCACCCCCCATAATCACTTTAGCAACCACCAGATTGTTCTGTTTCTATGAGTATGTTTCAGTTTTGTTTGATTTGTTTGCTTTGTTTTTTCAGATTCCACGTATAAATGAATTCATACAGTATTTGTCTTTCTCTTTCTGATTTTTTCACTTAGTATAATACCATCTAGATCCATCCATGTTGTTGTAAATGGCAAGATTTTATTTTTTCTTATGGCTGAAGAATATTTCGTTATTCCAGCCATATATTCTTTGTCCATTCATCTATCAGTGGACACTTAGGTTGCTTCTGTATTTTGGCTGTTTAAATAATGCTCCAGTGAACATAGGGGTGCATGTATCTTTTCAAATGAGTGTTTTTTATTTCTTTGGAGAAATGCCCAGAAGAAGAACTGCTGGATTGTATGGTAGTTTTATTTTTAGTTTTTTTGAGGAACCTCCACATTGTTTTCCATGGTGGCCACACCATTTTGCATTCCCACCAACAGTGCTCGAGGGTTCTCTTTACTCTGCATCCTTGCCAACACTTGTCTGATTGATACCAGCCATTCTGACAGGTGTGAGGTGATATCTCATGGTGTATTTGATTTGCATTTCCCTGATGATGAGTGATGCTGCGCATCTTTTCATGTGTCTGTTGACCATCTGTATGTCTTCTTTGGGGGAAATGTCTATTTGGGTCCTCTGCCCATTTTTTTTAAATTGGATTGTTTGGTCTTTTTTTGATAGGGTTGTATGAATTCTTTATATATTTTGGATATTAGCTCCTTTCTGGTCATAGCATTTGTCAATACCTTCTCCCATTCAAGTAGGTTTCCTTTTTGTTTTGTTGATAGTTTCCTTCACTGTGCAAAAACTTTTTAGTTTGATGTAGTCCCATTTGTCTATTTTTGTTTTTGTTGGCCTTGCCTGAGGAGACAGATGAAAAAAATATTGCTTAGACTGATGTCCAAGAGCTTACTACATATGGTTTCTTCTAGGAGTTTGATGTTTTCTGGTCTTACATTTAAGTCTTTAATCCATTTTGAATTTGTGTGTGTGTGTGTGTGTGTGTGTGTGTGTGGTGTAAAAAAGTGGTCCACTTTCATTCTTTTGCATATAGTTGTCCAGTTTTCCCAGCACCATTTATTGAAGAGAACATCAATGGGGATCTTTTCACCATTGTATGTGTTTGCCTTTTTTGTCAAAGATTAATTGACCAGATAAGCTTGGGTTTATTTCTGGACTTTCTGTATTGTTCCATTGATCTCTGTGTCTGTTTTTGTGCCAGTACCATACTGTTTTAACTATTATAGCTTTGTAGTATAGTTTGAAATCAGGGGGTGTGATACCTCCAGCTTTGTTTTTCTCTCTCAAGACTGCTTTAGTTATTCAGGGCCTTTTGCGATTCCATACAAATTTTAATACTATTTGTTCTACAACTTCTGGTTAATTATCAAGTGCAATGAATTTCATATCCTAAGTGTGTCTCATATAGGTTCTTGCCTCTCTTATTCTTCTAGTGCTGCTCTAATCATTGTTCACTTGAACAACTGTAATGGCCTCTTAACTGGTCTTGTCTTCAATGTTGACTTACCCTCAATCCATCCTCTACGCTGATGTCGGAATGATCTACCAAAAATGTAAATCTGACCATGCCACTCCCTTATTTGGGAACTTTCAATGGCTCCTTCTCACCTGCAGGATGATGTAATGTTCCCCAACATGGCTTACAAGGCCCATCATAACCAGAATATTACCTACCTCTCAAGTGTAATTTCTTGCCTCTTCTATCTCTCACCTTTTGCTCAAGTAGCCCATCCTGCTTCATACCTCTAGGTGTCATCTCACGCTGTTACCTCTGCCTGGAGTGTTTTTCATAGATTCTCTTCATGGCTTAACTCCACTTGCCATATTCATCTCAGGTATCATTTCTTTCCAGAAGACTTCTTCGAATCCAAAAATGTGTGAGGTGCTGTGTCCTGGAGCATCTTGTGTATCTCCAGTGCAGGATTTATTCCTCGTATATTGGAATTGCCTTTCTCTGCCTGTCTTCCCTCACTGAGATTGAGCCCCTGAGTACAGAGTCCTCACCTTATTCATCTTTGGTCCTCCAGAATCTTGGACATCTACCTAGAAGAGTGTCTTGCACACAATGAGGCAGTTAATGTTGCTTTTTTCTCTTCTTATACTGGCCACATTGCTTTCTGTCTTCCAGCCTTTGCACATTCTGTTCCATCTGCCCAGAATGCTCTTCCTCCTGATCTTTGTAAGATGGCTCCTTATTGGTTGATGTCAGCATAGCTCTCATCTTGTCAGAGAGGCCTTCCCGGAGCGCTCACTCGATAGAAGCTGTATTGTATATACTCTGCTTACCACTCATCATCTTCTGTTTTTTCTTGAGTGTGCATGTACTTGTTTATTTTCTCTTCCCCCACCAAACTGTAAGCTCTACGGGAGCGGGGCCCACCACTGGCTTACTGCTTCACTGCTGTCTCCCACCATCTAGATGGTGCTTGGCACAAAGCAGGCCCCAAATAAACATTAGTCGAGGAAATAAATAACAAAGGCTTGTTGAACTAAATTGAAATTGATGGAACAGAATACTACATGTTGACCCAATCAAAAGAAGTCTCATTTATGCTACCATGTTATTAAAAAAAAGAAACTACTCTCAAAAAGTGGAGTCAGGAAATGGGTACCCTTAAACACTGTTGGTTGTTGAATGAATTAGTACAGTTTTTCTATATGTGCTTTGATCAAGAAATCACATTTTAAGGAATTTATCCCTAAGGCAATAATTTGAGAGGTACCTAAAAGTTTATGTTCAAAAACATACAGCATATTTTACAATAGTGGCATCTTAGAAGTAACTTTAAGCTCTATTTATAGTCACTGATGTGTATCAATGACATATTGAGTGTAAAAAGCTTATAGCAAGACATTTACTTTTCTGTGAAACATATTGGGTGTGTGTATGCTTTCAAGTACATATACAGAGATTTTTGCAGAGGTGTTCACCAGAATGATAACAGTGCATCTCTGGCTGCTAAGATTTAGTGAGATCTTTACTTTGTCTTTAAATTTTCTTGGATTTTAAAATGTGTTTCCACCCTGAAACAAATAATACATTATATGTTAATAATAAAAAAAATAAATTAAAAAGATGTGTGTCCAATGAGCAAATATTATTTTATGAAAAATGGGGAAAACAAGTAAATAGGCTAATGGAGAATACTTTCCCGCCTAATTTATTTGAAGACTGGCATCGTCATCTAATACATTGTTTTTTTTCTTTTATGTTAGTAAGTAGGCTTGAAATGCCAATTTCTGTGTCTCCCCAGGCCTCATGAGCCGTCTCCGCTACCCAGTCGGACTGATGGGCAGCTGTTTGCCAGCCACAGCTGGTTTTAGCTACGGTAATGTATGCGCATGCACCCAAGTACAATATCAAATCCAGTAAAGAATCTACTCCACGTTCCCTCTACGTTCTTTAAATTCTTAGCTTTTCTGAGATGTCTAGATAGGTTTCCGTTCAGCATTTAAATCCCCCTTCTGAGATACTTAAATATATGCATCTCACAAGAGCAATTTGAACTTCAGAAAGAAATGTTTCAATTTTACTTCAAATTTCATTATACATTAAACAGGCGTTCTTTTGATAAATTAGAATTCTTTTTATTTGGCTGTTTGAGCTGTTGCTCTCTGGGTACAAGGGTGGCTGGAAAATGACTGTTCTCCAAGAGAACCTGCTAAAAAGAGCTGCCCAAAGTGTCCTCTTCACCTTTTTAAAATACAACCCGTAGAAAGTTTAATTTGAACTATTTTCTAGCAGATGTGTATCTGCAAATCCGTGACAATAAAGAAGAGCCAAAGAATTCTGTTCTGTAATTTGGTGACATTTTATTCCCTTAAATTTCTCTCATTAGTGAGAAACAGAAAATACTGAAAAAATGATCACATGATTATATAGTGTATCAGGACTCGGGGTCTCTATTTTAATTAGGATGGGAGAATGATTCAGGGTCTTATGGGTCCTGGGTTATTCCTCTGCCCTTAATACAATGTATATAATAAAAGCTCTGTCATTAGCTGTTTATTTAAGTTAAGCATAGTCCTGTTTCACTTTTTAAAAATAAACTCAATTTTTTAACATGTAGAACAGTGCACAACTCATAACTCTATAGCTCAATTAGTTTTCCCTGTTTTTGACTATTTAATATAAATGGAATAAGACACCATGCATTTGTATCTGGCTTCTTCTTCTTCACCCGTGATATTGGGTGTGGTTGGTCCATCTCCAATGTGGTATAGTGCGACATTGCATGACTATACCACAGTTGATTTACCCATCCTTCGTTAGATGGCCAGCTGGGTTGAAACCAATTTTTATCTCATAAATAACATCATTATGGACATTCTTGCGTGTCTTTGATGAAGTTCAGTACATATTTAAGCTCCAACAGTGTTGAATATATACTTAAAAGTAGAATTGCTGGGTTCTAGAGTATGTATGTACACACTCAGATGTAGTTCATTTTCCAAAAAGCTTATGCCAAATTACACCTCAATCAATAGCGTAGGGGCATTCTAGTTGCTCCACACCTTTGCCAGTATTTAGTATTTTTGTGGATTCTTTTCTTTGGTTTTCACATTAGCCAATCTGCTGTGTGTAGTAGTGGTATCTCATCGTGGTTTAAATTTGCATTTCCCTGATGACTGATTATTTTGATCAACTTTTTATAGCTTGAATGGCCATTTGGGTGTTCTGTTTTGTGAAAGACACTCTATTCAGGCTTTTTAGCCCTTAAAAATATAGTTATCTGCCTTTTTCTAATTGATTTTTCATATTCTGAATAGCCATTCTTTACTGGTTACATGTTTTAGAGGTATCTTCTCCCGATCTGTGGCTTACCTTTTCCCTCTCTTAATGGGGTGCAATTGATGAACAGGATTTTTATGAAGGGTAATTTGTCAATATTTCCCTTTAGGGTTATATTCTGTTGAATAAATTTATGCCAATATCAAAGTCATAAATATATTCTCCCGTGTTACTTTTAAAACACGCCCTACTACTGGGAGGGGGAGCACTTTGCAAAGCTGGTAATAAGGGTCATTAGCCTCTACAATTCTTTTAACTACATTATTCTAAAGTTCCAGCAGATGGCGGTGTTGCTATGCAAAAGGAGATCCTGAAAAGAAAAGAGATGATCGTTCCCAAGTGTTTTCAAGAGGGTTATTTTAAAAACAGTTCTTTTTTCCTTATTTGGCTTCTATGGAAGTGAAATATACCATAACACAAATTTCACTTCAAACACACACTTAGATATATGTGAGTTAGAATCCTAGCAGTGCACGTATTTATTAGGTGAATTTGTTAGGCTTTTCTCTAGGAGAAGACACCAAGGCAGAAAAGCCCTTTAGGGGTGGAAGTGAGCAGAGGAGTGATATAGGGGGCGAGGTGGGGGACCAAATGTTCTGTGCCTCACAAGTTTACTCAGCAGGACAAAAACAGATGGGGACATACATATTCTTGGGGCCAGGTCTAATTTTGGTAGGTTTGGTTCAGAAAGGCAAAGTGTTGCCTTTTAACTTGGGTCTCTCTGGAAAGAGAAAGTGTTTTGATATCCCTAATTCCTCTCCAAGCAAGTCAAGTTTGTATGTTTAAACTTGAATTCTGGAATTACACATGTAAATGACCATGAGAGTATTAACCATGGTTACGGTTCTGCTGCCCTCACTGATAAAATTTTTAACCTCTTTGTGAAAGAATAGAGTAGGTCTAGATAATTCCTGAATCTCTTCTAGCTAAAATTTTTCCCTACTTGTGACATGGATGTTTTACTTTTCTAGAAAAGTGGGAGATAGATCCTGCTGAGTTGGCTTTTGTAAAGGAGATTGGAAGCGGTCAGTTTGGGGTGGTCCATTTAGGTGAATGGCGAGCGCACATCCGGGTAGCTATCAAGGCCATCAGCGAAGGCTCCATGTCCGAGGAGGATTTCATCGAAGAGGCTAAAGTGATGATGTGAGTATAAGCATACAACACCACATACACGGCATACCACATTCTGGTGTCATGGAAAGAACATGGATTTTGGAGTAGTCACACTTGGATTTATGTCGCAACCCTGCCCAAGCTAGTTGTGTGACCTGGGGTGAGTTTTTTCACCTTTCCAAGCCTCAATTTCTTCACTCGTAAAATGGGGATAACAATACTTTTTTCACTGCATCACTGTGTGAATTACATGAAGAAATCCGTGAAAGTGACAAGCATGTATGTTCTTTACACGATTTCCTTCCTTCCTCCTTTCCTTCCTTCCTTCCTTCCTTCCCTTCCCTTCCTTTCCTTTTTTCTTTCTTTCTTTCTTTCTTTCTTTCTTTCTTTCTTTCTTTCTTT
>NW_027397066.1:39675689-39694916 GCF_003265705.2 Callorhinus ursinus | reverse complement strand
TCTTTCTTTCTTTCTTTCTTTCTTTCTTTCTTTCTTTCTTTCTTTCTCTCTCTCTCTTTCTTTCTTTTCTTTTCCTGAAGCAAAAAGTGTTCATTTTATTTAAATAGTCATGTAAGGATAAAGTATTTGCTTTCAGAGAACTTAAGAATCCAGAGCTCTAACAGAAGTGACTCCTGTGGCATGTTGGGTGCTGTTCCTATGGGATCACATCTGTGATTTCCCAGGTCAGCATTTGACTCCGTTGAATATGTGGTTGTGGTTTATGTCTGTAATCTGGGCTGGATCAGGACAAGCCAAATCAAATCCATCGACTTTAAGTCTTTGTTCAACACTTACTTACAGGAGCAGCAATGTGGTGAAAAACAAAAACTCTAGATGGCATTACCTAGATTCTGTTATCCAAAACAATTTAGTTCTGTTCTAAATGTCAGACATCAGCTGAACAAACAGACAAGCCAACCAAAAAACCAGAAGTGATTAACTGGACCCATTCTCCTTTAATGGCAGAGCAGTGCTGTCTCTGAGGGCTCTCAACCCTACCCCAAGTGTCCTATCAAAATGTTCTTCCCATCCAGTTACAATAAAGTGAATTTCAAGGAAAGTTATGATAAACATAATTTTCCAGTGATATCAGCTTCCTAAAGCTGGTCGTGTGCCCCTGGGTGACCTCAGGCACATATATGTCTGGCCTGTATTCCCTGATACGACCTGCATCAGACCCGAGTTTTCCTACATCTAAAGGAGAGACAAAACATTATATTGCTGTGTTGATTTGATAGGTATCATAAGGATGACTGGGAGACATTTAGTTCAGGGAAAGTTGAAGCCATAGAAACTCCTATGGAACAAGAAAGAATTAGAGATGTTCAATGTAGTGACAAGAGGATTCTTGAAAGGTTCAAGCCTTATTGGGCATTTCGGGTCAAGGTTTCTGGGAATGATATTTTGAGGACTGTGGAAGATGCCCAGAGTGTGAGAAATACCAATGACTCCTGGAAGTTTACAGAGGCAGGAATGAAGCTAATGGCTTATTTTTAAGTCAGTTCAGATGGTTTGAACACAGCCTATTTTTTTAATTAATTTTTTAATTGTTATGTTAATCACCATACATTACATCATTAGTTTTTGATGTAGTGTTCCATGATTCATTGTTTGTGCATAACACCCAGTGCTCCACGCAGAATGTGCCCTCTTTAATACCCATCACCAGGCTAACCCATCCCCCCACCCCCATCCCCTCTAGAACCCTCAGTTTGTTTTTCAGAGTCCATTGTCTCTCATGGTTCGTCTCCCCCTCCGACTTACTCCCCTTCATTCTTCCCCTCCTGCTATCTTCTTCTTCTTTTTCTTTTTTCTTAACATATGTTGCATTATTTGTTTCAGAAGTATAGATCTGTGATTCAACAGTCTTGCACAATTCACAGTGCTCACCCTAGCACATACCCTAGCCAATGTCTATCACCCAGCCACCCCATCCCTCCCACCCCCCACCATTCCAGCAACACTCAGTTTGTTTCCTGAGATTAAGATTTCCTCATATCAGTGAGGAATTCTCATATGATACATGTCTTTCTCTGATTGACTTATTTCACTCAGCATAACACCCTCCAGTTCCATCCACGTCATTGCAAATGGCAAGATCTCATTCCTTTTGATGGCTGCATAATATTCCATTGTGTATATATACCACATCTTCTTTATCCATTCATCTGTTGATGGACATCTTGGCTCTTTCCACAGTTTGGCTATTGTGGACATTGCTGCTATAAACATTGGGGTGCACGTACCCCTTTGGATCCCTACATTTGTATCTTTGTGATAAATACCCAGTAGTGCAATTGCTGGATTGTATGGCAGCTCTATTTTCAACTGTTTGAGGAACCTCCATACTGTTTTCCAGAGTGGTTGCACCAGCTTGCATTCCCACCAACAGTGTAGGAGGGTTCCCCTTTCTCCGCATCCCCGCCAACATCTGTCGTTTCCTGACTTGTTAATTTTAGCCATTCTGACTGGTGAACACAGCCTATTTTTTCCTGATTTTTTTGAAAGTGAGGCAGAAAAATTTCCTTCTGAAATCCTGTTGCAAATCCATTCATCTTTACAAAATTGCATAGCTGACACACACTGAGCTCTATCTGCCAAGCATACACAACTTGGTAATACTGTATTACCTCCTTTTTAAGTGTGTAGTTTAAATGTCACCTCCTCCAGGAAGTCTTCCCTACCATGTTTAATTGGCAGACTGACTCCCACATGATTTCTATTGTATCACCTGTGTTAGTTCCATCAACATACTTGTCACTGCTCTGGTGATATTGCTAAGCAAATGCAGTGTAATATTTGAATTCTCAGATGTTTATATGTGGGTATCAATGTGGTGGTTTTCTCATGGCAAATCAATATGCCATTTTAAGAGTGACTTTCCTGCCGTTATTCTGCATACGTATAAATGGCATCCCTTAACTGAAAAATACACTTTATAAATGAGAAAGATAAATCAGACAAAATATACATATACAGGATATGTATCTACAGATTAAAATCATGTAGAGATCCTCTGAACACCTCTTTCCCACTACCTGGTAGTGGCTTTGCATGCTAATCATATGGTAATATGTCAATTAACACTATTTTAAGGTAAATAATCTCCCTGAGTCATTGACTTTATTTTGCCTCTGTGAATGAAAACTGGTAACATTTCGAGTTACTTTTGACTAGGAGAGAAGTTGGCTTATTATACGTCTTGTAAAATTATAAACATTAACTTGAATATTGTTTTCCATGATGCCTACTTGGCAAAACAGGCCTTTAGGGACTGAATACTATGCTCCAGAAGAAACAATAAACTTTTGAAGTTTAGAGGACTAAAGAGTTCTGTGTGTATTTTAATAGGCAACATTCAAAGACGCGTGTGTGTGTGTGTGTGTGTTGTGTGTGTGTGTGTATGTGTGTGTGTGATTGCTAAATACAGAACAGGGTTTCAAGTTGGCAAGTGTTTTTCAGTCTCCAACTTTATCTAAAATTTCTTTTTTAATGCCTTTTTAGAAAAAATTTTAAAGATTTTATTTATTCACGAGCGAAGGGGGGGAAGCAGAGGCAAAGGGAGAAGCAGGTTCGCTGTTGCAGGGCTCGATCCCAGGACCCCAGGATCATGACCTGGGCCAAAGGCAGATGCTTAACCAACTGAGCCACCCAGACACCTTATTTTTTTTTTTTATAATTTTTCTTTCTTTCTTTCTTTTTTTAATGCATCAATCATGGTTTCCTCCCTTCAATCTGTCTCAAACTGTTGTCTGAGCAGCTTCAGTTAGGAAAGCTGAAACTCGGGAGGAAAAGCAGGAAAAACCGAATCTACGTAACATTCTGCATCTGCAGTGACTTGGGGAGTACTACTTGAACTCTTGACCCCACTTATGCAGCACGTACAGTGGAAAGGAAACTGTTCTACTTTCTCTGTGGTTGCGTTCACTTTTCTCGTATCTTGATGTCGACAATTACGTAGAGTTGGTGCATATCACCGATTGAATCTCAGCACTCTCAAGGGCATAAACGAATCTGCTTACTGGTGTGTGTTTTTCTTGAACAGGAGATTGTCTCATCCCAGGCTGGTCCAGCTCTATGGAGTGTGCATACAGCAGAAGCCACTGTACATTGTGACCGAGTTTATGGAGAACGGCTGCCTGCTGGACTATCTCAGAGACAGAAGGGGAACGCTTACAAGGGAGATGCTGCTGAGCATGTGCCAGGATACCTGTGAAGGGATGGAGTATCTGGAGAGGAACTGCTTCATTCATAGGGATTTAGTAAGTAGGATGCAAGTTGGCTGATTATTCTAGGCATTATATTCAGAAGAATATGACGATTGAGGACTTTCACTATTTTTTTTAAAGATTTTATTTATTTATTTGTCAGACAGAGGGAGAGAGAGAGGGAACACAAGCGGGGGGTGGGGGGGGGAGAGGCAGAGGCAGAGGGAGAAGCAGGTTCCAGGGAGCCTGATGCGGGACTCGATCCCAGGACCTCGGGATCATGACCTGGGCCAAAGGCAGACGCTTAACCGACTGAGCCACCCAGTCATCCTGAGGCCTTTCACTATTTTAAATAAAATACCTTTGACTTAATTTCTAAACCCTTTCCTACTGTAATTCCATGGGAAATGTAGCTTCATTTTTAATTGCCCCTTAATGCTGCAGCCAAGTGAGGCATTACTCTAAATGTATCTTCAATTAATTAACTACCACGCTCATCAACTAACCAAAACTATTTTACTTTTCTTTCCTCTCACCTTCCCTCCCTTCTTCCATTACTTCCACTTTTCTTCCTTTCAACCAGTAATCAAATACGTGACGAGAGCCAGTATCAGCCAAGCGCTCTGCCGGGCACTGGACAGACAGTGGTGAAGATCAGGCTCCAGGGGCTCCCCCCACCCCCATGTGGGGGTGTTTTTTGGTTATAACAGTATCACAGTAGTGTTACCGGCATCACTGAGGAGGACTAGAAATGTTAAATTATTCTGTGCTGGGATGCTCCTGAGAAAAAAAATTAAAGCTTATCTTGCCCCAAATGCCCCAGTGAGTTCAATGGGCAGCCACGATTCAGAAGTACCGCTCTGGAGGTGGACAGCCTGGGTTGAAATGTGGCCTTTGTTTCTCCCTAGCTGTGTGATGTTGGGCAAGCGAGTTAACTAGGACGTGGGATGAATTACATCACCTTCCTCCTGTGGGCTTGTTGGGAAGATTATATGAATTAATATGGATAAGCACTTACAATTGCTCTTGGCATATAGAAGAGCTCAGCTCTGCTCTTCCACAGCAATAGCCCTTCCATAGCCGTTTAGACCACTGTTCTGTCTCCCTCAAGGCATGTCCCCCAGTCCCCAGCATGTAGTAGGAACACATTTTTGAAGGGATGAATATGATATCAATTCCACTGAGCTTACTTCCCTAGTCTCTGCAGGTCAGTCTTTCCTCACAAAGGTTAGAATTCAAAACTTCCTTGGGTGATGGTTCTGGTCATTCTCTTTGCTCCAAGTGGCTTTTCTCAGATCCCCCTGTCCTTGGTTTCTTCCTTGATTCCTTTCTTTTGTGTTCTATTTTATCCATCTTTATGCCATTTAAAATCTGTCGGCTAAGCACGAGTCTTTTCCTTGTCAAGGGCTTAACTTGTGGTTTGGCTTGGAGATCCTTGCTAGTATTTGTCAAAATCTTTTAAACTGGCTCCTTCTGGCTTACCATTTTTAGTTCCTTGTTTTTGTTTTGGGACTAACTGAAGCACCTATCAGCTTAGAAGAGAACAAAATCTATCAAACTGTTGACTTACGTGAGGCTCAATAACCAAATCAATGATTTTCTTTGACGAAGCTCTCTGAAAATGGATTATTTTGGCATCAAATACATGGTCTCTGCATTATTTAAAAATACACACTGTTTTTAATGCCAGGATTCACAGTTTAACATCTCTTTGATGTAGTCTTCCTAGTTATCAAAAATACCTGTTGAGAGGCATTAAAAACTTTTAAAAGGAAAAGTATTAAAATTGCTTTTGACCTTTTTTTTGGTTATTTTTTCTTTCTTTTTTTTTAAGATTTTATTTATTTATTTGAGATAGAGTGAGTGAGAGAGAGCACAAGCCAGGGGGAGCAGTAGAGGGAGAGGGAGAAGCATACTCCCCACTGAGCAGGGAGCCTGATACGGGGCTCGATCCCAGGACCCCGGGATCATGACCTGAGCCAAAGGCAGATGCCACCACACCGACTGAGCCACCCAGGCGCCCTTTTTGGTTATTTCTTTGAAGAATCATTAAAATCCATCATGAGGGCAGATATATAGAATCATACATAGCATCGACAGGTATTACCAAAAAAATAAATGGCTGCTCATAGAAGTAGAGTGGGGCCCCAAGTAAACTAAGGAAAACAAGAGTAGAAACAAAAGAAAGACTATATTCAAATGCGGATTCTTTTCTTTCTATAGGCAGCAAGGAATTGTCTGGTCAGTGCTGCAAGTATAGTGAAAATATCGGACTTTGGAATGACGAGGTATAATATATATAAATATTTTTTGTTTACTCATAAGAGGGAATCTTATATCTCTCTATTAACAAACTGAAGATGTCAATAGGCATTGCTTTTTTTTTTTTTTTCCCCCGTGAGGAGAATGTTGATGTGGTTGCTTGGCCTGTTGCCCTGCTTTGAATTTTAGGACATAACTCAATGTTAGCTGTGAGGTAAATGGATACTTTGGACTATTCTTCGGATCTTCTTTCAGGTTATTTTCAGGCATAACTTAAAATTTTTAAAAATGTCTCAATCTACTTGTTACATGCATGAGGTTAAGAAAAAAGCTCTTCTGACATATGTATATTTCTGAAAGATAAAAGGATAAATTTGTTTAGTTCCGATTTTTCCATGTCATTGTCATGCATTTCTATGATCAGGTGTAGTAGTTGACTTTAAGACTACGACTCAAAAGTGTGGAAAATCTTTAACCTCATTTTCTGCCACTCAATGCCATTGATATATATATATTTTTAAATGTACTAAAATTTAATCATCCATAAAAGCTGTAATTTAATCTGACAGCAAAACACAAGAAGCAATATTAGAGTTGGTTTTGAGCTCCCTTTCCTTCAGGTTGCTAAAAATTCAATGCCCGTGAATTCAGAGTTTCTTTCTGACTCGCTTCAGGGTCAGATACAGTGTTTCATGGGGCCACGTCCTGGAGAGGGCATGTCTGGTCCTTGTTGTTAGCCACTGACAACTGGTATCCTTGCAGCCACCATCCTCCTGTTTTGTCCTTGGCTGAACATCTGCATAGGCGGCTGCTGACTCATCCCCAATTTCTGTCTGCAAGATGCTGTCATACGGGCATTCTCCATGCTTAGAAACCCCCTGGAGCTATCTAAGGCCCTATTTGCTTAGGAACATCCACAGCTATTTGTTTTTGGGAATCTTTTTGCTTTTCCTGGGGCTTGACCTGGGGAAGAGGCACGGGCTCTGTTTTGCTCTTGAATCCCAGCAACCCTCAGTGGGGCCTTCTTTCCCTGTCATGTCAGTGGGGCAGTCCTTGTAGAGCACAGGGGACAGCACTCTGCCGCAGTCACCGACTACTGGCTAATACTGCTCCCCTTTCCCTTTGTTCTTTGCCACCTCCCAGCTCCAGAGGTCCGTTCGTTAGAGGGATGGATGTTGGGGTGGGGGTGGGGGGAGATATCACTCTTATTTATGAGCCATTCTCCCCAATATTGTAACAGCTCAGTCCCCCTCCTTCTCTGGAAAGCTTAGACTTTTGAAACGCAAAAGCTATGAAAAATGGCTCTTTCTCTTTTGTTTTCTATTAGCTACTCTTTCCCTGAGTAGGATGACTTCTGGCTCAATAAAGGGCTTAAAGGTGGGGTGAGGTAGGGTGCGTGGGAAAAAAAAGAGAGTGTGAGGAAGCACTAATAAATAATTAAAAACTACTCTACTGCACACCCCAGGGGCGACAAGTTAGTCATCATCTCTTCGCTCTTCTCTCCAGATTCCCCTACTTGGATATTCCTGCCTACAAGCCTCAAAAGAGAGAGAGGGTTTAATATTTTTGTAGTTTTTAAAAGGAACTGGTAGTTATTACCGATGTCGTACAGGGCCATTTTAATGCACTGGATATTTTTCACATCAAATGTATTATGTTCAATACTCTTATTTCCCCCTTTCTCTGCCTCACAAAACCCATCTGCATGAAGAAAAAAAATAAGGCATCCAGCTTTGAATTTATTCTTTGCCATATATATATTTATTTTTTTATTTCCTTTTTATAATCTTGGTTGTTAGAGCACTCAGCATGCTCCTTTGCAGAATTAAGAATTTGTCAATATGAAATAATCAGTGGGTTCCCGATTCCAATCGGTTTTGGATTGAAGATTTGTTTTGGTTTTCTGAGACCCAGATAAACCCAGTTGAGGCTTGGTTTAAGGAGGAATCACTATATAGGATACCTTCCCATTTTGGTAACAAGAAGAGAAACTTTGGGGGGTAAAAATGCTTTCTCTTTTAAAAATTTATTTATTTATTTGAGAGGGAGAGATTGAGTGGGTGGGGGGAGGGGCAGAGGGAGAGGGAGAGAGAATCCCCAAGTAGACTTCCTGCTGAGCACAGAGCCTGATGGGGCTTGATCCCAGGACCCTGAGACCATGACCTGAGCCAAAATCAAGAGTCAACTGCTTAACTGATTGAGCCACCCGGGCACCCCTGCTTTTTCTTTTAGAACTTAAGGTAGACTAAGGGGGTTTGAACTAAATGAAACTTGGAAGTAATTAGCACAATGTGCTTTGAATCTAATGACCTTAGGTACGTTTTGGATGATGAATATATCGGTTCTTCTGGAGCCAAGTTCCCAATCAAGTGGTCCCCTCCTGAGGTTTTCCATTTCAACAAGTACAGCAGCAAATCTGACGTCTGGTCATTTGGTGAGTAAATTTGATGTTCATTTGATGGAGATTGATTTAATAAAAGGCCAATCTTTTTTAAGCTTTGATTTCTTAGTATGATGTGGGGTTCTAGAAAGGTCTTCTTGTAACTGTCCTTCTGTCTTAAGTGTTCTAAACACATCCAGGCTGTCTTTGGCAACTGGTATCATACACCTTCTTATATAAGTCTACCTTTTGGATCTTTTCCTTTCCCGATGAGCATTTGCAGGAAAACCATAACAGAGCGTCTACTGATCTAGAAAACAAAGGCAGCCACCTTTTTTACACCACAGAGACTTGCAAGGAAAATAGATCTAAGGTGTCACTGAATTTCGAGTGTAATTAATAAACTTCATTTCTAACTACTAAGCAAGACTACTGCATTTATTTCATTACCTTCAGATTTTGTGGTATTTTAGATGTAGGCCTCCTTGGGAACTGTCAATTGGAGTTTATATTGTGTAATGTTCTTCATTGAGAAAGAGATGTTGCAGATCCATGTCCAGTGGAGTCTGTTCTTTGAGTTGATTTTCAAAAAGTGGCAGTCAATTTGCAATAAGCTATCTATTCTCTTTCACCCAGACCTCTCTGGATAGCTTCTTGGGTTTGGAGACACCTCTGCACCCTCAGAAGGATGTGAATTTTATTGTCCATGTAAGGTGAAACTTGTATCATTGATCTCTTTAGTTCTCCACTGACTTTTGGTAGTTTTGGCAGGTGACATTTTATGCTCTACAGGAGAGCAGTCAAGTTGTGAGACTAACAGATAGCAATACAGGGACCTCATCAAGTGGGTGCAGAACAATTAGAATATCTGAGTTTTACCTGACCACTTGTCTCTATCTCCCACTGGACAGTGAGCTGCTTGAGCCCATGGACTGGTTTCTAGAGTCTTCTGGCTCTAGCATATGCCTGGCCTCTAATCAATGCATAATACATATTCTTAGAATAAGTGAATAATCAAATGAAGTTCAAATGGGAGCCTTGAAGGAGTTTCACTAATCAACCAATCAATGATTATAGAACACCTACTCATGTACCAAGCCCCAGCTAAATATTCTGCTCTACCCAGCAGTCTCATCTTTCAGCGGGCAGAGAGGAACACGTGCCTTCTACTGGCTGGTAAACTCTTGGCCACACAATTTTGTCATTTTCTATGGGGTGGCAGAGAGGCTTGCTGATTTCAGGGTGTGAAGACAGGAACATACTTAGAAATGAAAAATGTTGGCAGCGTTTTCTTTCAATCGGAAAGCGGTCAAGACCAGTGGAAAAGAAAGGCATTGTTTTCACTTGGAATATTGTCAGATTACAGGCCTGTTCGAAAACGAAGATGCACACGGGCTGATTCCTAGACAGAACTGTTCTCATTCTGGACCGATTATAATGCAGAGGCTGGAAGAGGAAAATAAGGCCTTGTAGTTTCAAAGAGTTCTTTCAGTTTCAAGTAACCTCTTGTTTACATGCATTTCGTGTTGTAGGAGTTTTGATGTGGGAAGTTTTCACGGAAGGAAAAATGCCGTTTGAAAATAAGTCAAATTTGCAAGTTGTGGAAGCCATTTCTAGAGGCTTCCGGCTGTACCGGCCTCCATTGGCGCCGATGTCCATCTACGAAGTCATGTATGGCTGCTGGCACGAGGTGAATGTTCCTTACTCTCCTGGGAAGGTGGGCAGTCCCAGCATCGGAGAACAGGCCCGAGCGTGACAAACATTACCCCAGGGCTCCATGGGGGTGGGGGGAGGAGTCTGTTTCTTGATGAGGATCCCTAAGACAGGAAGTGCTATTTCTGTCTGAAACTCCCGCTGCCGCTGCCGAGGTCGAGGTCGTCAGCCCATTTTGTTTTTAATGATGGCCTTTCACCTGAGGAATTCCGCGCCTTTTTCAGGTGTTCTTTGTCTGAGATTGGTTCTTGCAGAAACTCTTGTGGTGACTAGAGCCTCAGGGGTGAGATGTATCACTCCCTTTGAGAACTGGTGGGTGGAAACTAAGGGTAGAATCAGGTTTGGTAAACACTGACGTGGAAAGAGAAGGATGTTGTTTGTATTTACTTCATTCTACTATAATGTGTCTTGCTTCTCCAAGGCTAACAGTAATGGTTTTCATCTCTTTTTTGGCACTCAAGATTCCTGATAGATTAGGAATAAAGACAGAAAGTGTGCCAGGAACTTGTACTCAGGAAATTCCCTTTGGGGGGAGGGCAGGGGTCAGTCCAGTTTTTCTTTTTCTTGAAATGCCACACTTCAAAATAAAGCCAGACATGTCCTGTCTTTTCTGGGCACAGACTCAACGCACCTCTCTCCTTTGTATCAGACTCCCCTGTGACTTTTGACAGCTTTCTCTTTCCAGCTGACAGTGTCTGTCCAGAAATACCACAGCTGGATGAGGAGTTCCCTCCCGGCTGAAAAAGAAATCACTTGATTCGCAATCCACAAACACTGAAAAACTCAATTATTTCAAGAGCAGTGTAGTTGTTCACATTCCAGAGAAGTATTAATTTTATAAAGATCCTTGATGTATGATAATATTTTACATATGATGAACTGCTCTGTAAGGAATCTTGAAACACAGGCACATGTTAAGTGAGCTGTTAGCAACAAATGGCTGTCTTAAGAGCTTCCCTGCAATAACAACGTGGATAGCTTAGAAATATATACTGCCTTTGGAACAATAGACATGTACAGTGCATAAAATATAATACTTACTGAGATTTTATTTATCTGTGGGGAGGAAACAGAAAAGGGAATAAATCAGAGGGTGGCAGGAGGCCTGAGTAAATGATGCCAGTCTCAAATGGTAGTCCAAGCATTGATTAAAAGACTGTTTTTGGTTATGCTGATTTATTTGTTTGCAAAAGGTGATTTGCCTACAACTTTTTAAGGTAATCTAAATGCCCTAAGTGCTTAGGCACCTTTAAATTCAAATGTGATTATATTATCACACACACACACACACACACGCACACACTGATATACACATACTGTTTCATAGGCTCTTCTATCTGCAGAACGACAGCCTTCTCCAAAAACTCCAGAAATTATTCCTGGAACCCCAAGGAGAACTTGAATGTGTGCTTACACACCCTTCTGCTTGGTCCTTTTTATTGATGCCCTCTGTTTATAAAGCACTAAGGGTGGTGTCTCCCCACAAACTCTGCAGCCAGGGATCCTTGTGAGAATGTGGCTACCACAAGTGGTTCTATTTCCCATGGATTTTTTTTATTATGTTATGTTAGTCACCATACATTACATCATTAGTTTTTGATGTAGTGATCCATGATTCATTGTTTGCGTATAATACCCAGTGCTCCGCGCAGTACGTGCCCTGTTTATTTCCCATGGATTTTAAAGATGCCAACAGTGTCATCTTTTGTTCTTCATGGAGCCAAAGCCAAACCACATCCCTTGGTGAAGTAAGATAAACGTTCCAATCCTCGTCTCTGTGACCAGGGATTTTGTTGACGGAGCCTTAAGACAGCACAGTGGGTGCTCCAGGACCTGCAAGGACCCTTATTAAAACACGCCTTTTGCTTTCTGACTGAAATCCTTCTTTCTACAGGGGATCAAGTCTAGTAAATAACTGGGCAGAGCCTGAGAGCCTGGAACTCTGCATGCCCATTCTCTCCCAGCTCTTCCCTTATCCCATGCATCTCAAGTCATCCAAATAGATCTCTAGGGCAGTGCTATCCGACGGGACTTCCTGGGACGATGGGACTGTGTTATGTCTGTGCCGTCCAATAGGGTGCTCATGCCTGGCTATTGAAGAATTGAAAAGTGGCTAGTGTGACAAAGAACTGAACTTAAAAATGTATTTAATTTTCATTAATTTAAATTTAAATGGTCTCAGGTGGCTTGTGTTTTTTGGCAGCACTCTCTACTCTTATAATTTCACACTCATGCTTCACTCAACTACCAATCATGCCCGGTGTGTCAGCCCAGATGTCTTTCTCTTCTACCTGTGGAGAACCAGCCTGGTTCCAGGTCCCTGCCAGCAAGTTCCAGAGCTGGTATCTGAGTGAGGTTCAGGCTGAGCTGACCATCTCTGTTTCTCTCCTCTAGAAGCCTAAAGGCCGCCCTACATTTGCTGAGCTGCTGCAGGTTCTCACAGAGATTGCAGAAACCTGGTGACCTGAGTGGAATGCCAACCCAGAGGATCATCTTGCAAAATTATCACAAAAGGAAATCCTGTGTGGGGTCACTGATGATGAACACCTTCCTTTAGAGTGGCTAACTCTTAGAAAGAGTGCAAAGATCACAGGCTTTTCAAACTTTAAAATTTAAGAATATTCTGGAAGTAATTTTTCTACACGGATATTGGAGAGGGACTTCCAAACTCTCCTTTTTTCTGTACTGTCCTTCGTGTCCCATTTGTGAAGAAGGGAAAAATGCTCCATAACCATCTTCATAGTGGCTGCTCTTCATGAGAATAGCCCTGAGAGCCGCTGAGGGTATATGAAAACTTGACCCATTACAGAGCTGAGGAAATATCTTTTCTGAAGAGGAGTGACATTCTTTACTTCAGGGACTCACTGAAATAAAGAAATTCGGCTAACTCATGGAATAAAGGAGCCTTCTCTGCAGAATTTAATGCTTCTGAGCTGTACAGATCTTTATGGAAAATGCACCTTTACAAACCACATGAATGTGAACATTCTTAAGCTGTCTTTTATAATCTTCCTTATGTTATTTAACAAATTGGTTTTACACGTATCTGATTATTTTGGAGACAGTTTCTTGTATTCCAGTTTTTTTTTTTTTTTAAGTAGGCGTGGAGCCCAACATGGGGCTTGAACTCACGACCCTGAGATCAAGACCTGAGCTGAAATCAAGAGTCCCATGCTTAACCAACAGAGCCACCCAGGTGCCCCACTGTGTTCCAGTTTTAAACACTGTGAAGGCAAAGTTCTTTGAACAGGACCTGGTGACATTTCTATTTCCAGTAATATCCATTGTCAGGGTCAGTTCAGAACCTGAATTTCAATGCTAAAATTTCATACTTTGTGTGAAATTGGACAATTTAAGAGACTTTTTAAAAAAATGTGTAATGTACCTATTTTATTTTGTTTTCCTCATAGTGTAAAAGAATGCTCATTGCACAGTTAGGTAAAGAAAAGTTACATGTTTTGAAGATTTTATATCTTTTTTAAGTTAAATCCTTAAATTTTTTTTTTTGAGTTTAGTTGACATACAATGTGATATTAGTTGCAGACGTACAGCATAGTGATTCAACATCTCTGTGTGTTAGGCTCTGCTCACAATGTAGCTCCCATCTGTCACCATATAACGCTATTACAGTATCACTGACTCTATTCCCTGTGCGTGCTTTGTGTCCCCGTGATTTATTTCTTCCATAACTGGAAGCCTGTATCTCCCACTCCCCTTTACCCATTTTGTCCATCCCCCTATGGAAACCATCAATTCATTCTCTGTCTTTATGGGTCTGCTTTTGTAAGAAGCCTCATTTTGCTGTAGAAAGTACTTCCAGGACCTTTCTGGAAGATGACTTGTTTTTTCCCCTAAGAACAAGAGAAGGCAAAAACAAGATATCCAAATGTTACCTCAAACTCCATTATTTCTGAAGTCCAGGATTTTGAATTCAAGATAAAATAACCAGGAGTCATAATTAAATCTTAATTTCTCATGCATTGTTTGTAGAGATGATTGGAAATTTATCTTTATCATTGTGAGTGCTTCACAATTCCCATAGGAAGAAGGGTGTGGTAGAAAGTACAAATGTTATCACCATAAAGTTTCACAATGGGAGCCTAGCGTTTGTATGCCGTTCCACCCCGCATCATGTTCTGCATTATGATTCTCATTAGAATCTAAGCTGCTGGCTGGTAGTAGTTGTGACTTTTAAGTCATATTTCCCCACTGCAAAAATGACATATCTGAATATCCGTAGTACTCGGTCAACATGCACTGAAATAATGAGCATCAGTCACGGGAATGTTCAACTCTGATAATTCAAGTGGTGGTCTCAGAAATATTTGTATGAGACCCTGTGCTGTTTCTGAAACGATCATAACCCTTTTCCTTATGACTACAGGAGGTGAGACAGGCCTCCTACTACTGAGACCCTAGTTCAAGTGAGATAAGCCAAAGTTTAGTGCAAGAGGGTATGAGACCATCAAACAGCAAAAGCCAAGACCGGGGGGAGGTTAATGTTATAACAAACAGAAAACCCAAACACTGAAAAGTTAGGGTCGACTACAGAGCCTCTGCCGTCAATGCAACGCAGGGAGACAGAGTGCAGATCAAGAATGAGTCCAGAGATAAGTCATTGCTGGAGGTCAGATGGCAGCCCCTGGCACGTCTAGGAGCATACGTTGGGGGTGGTAGGCATGCTCTCTTGCCTTGTGATTTAACACTTCCGGAAATTTCGACATACCAAGAAATAGGAGTAACTGGAGCTATCATGTATGTAATGGAGGCTCCAGATAATGTGTGAATTTGGAATATCTTTAGACAGAGATTCAGCTTCTTTGTCTAGCAGAAGAAAAAATTTCTTGAAAAAAAGAGAAGAAAAGAAAAGAAAAAATTTCCTTAAAGAAGTAGTCACACAACGTCTCCTGGAAGGGAACTATGTGTGGCAACCAATCTCAGTATTAGTTATTGATAGGGGTTCTCTGTGGATAGCTTACATAGTTTGGGGTGAGGTAGTGCCATAAAGAGCTCTGCATAAGAAATGAACGGTTTAGGGGTTGGATGTGAGTGAGAGCCCTAAAAAAGAGAAGACAAGGGTTCAAAGAAGAGAGGGGAAGCCCAGAAAAATGGAAGGAATTTGGAGGCCAAGCATAGACTATGTTCAGTGCAAATACCCACTTGGTAAGAATAGTCAAAGGATTTTTTTTTCTTTAGTAAACTTTTTATTGAAGTACAACGCATGGTCCCACTATCGTACTGGCAACATGTTTGGCAGTCAAACTCACATGACACAATAGCATTTGGTCCAGCAGTGTGTTTGCTCAGCTCTTTAGTGAGATTCAGAACAGGAAAGAACATGCACAGCCCTTCAGTTTCAGTGAAGCCTCCCAATTGTCCATGTGCATAGCTGCTTGGGTCCCCCCTCACCCACCTAGAGAGTGTGTGTATTTGATTGATGGTGATGAGGCCATAGTATGTGGAGGTCATCTTTAAACAAAGAACTTCTCTCTTGGTTTTCTACCTGTCATGTATGCTAACAACTCACAGGTCTCCCAGCTCATGTGCTGTCTAACAGATCAGAGATTTTCACAGTGTACCAACACATGTCTGGCCCTGGGACCCAGCATTCCCAATTTATCTTGGGACATATTCAAGGGATTGTGCTATTCAAGTGCTGGGAAAGTAAGCCTAAAATCCTCCCAGGCAGATCTAGGTCTGGGGGAAAAAGAGTAAGGTCTGCTGCTAACACTTTGCTCACCTAATAAGGTATCCAATCACGTGTAGATAGCGTAGTTTTCATAAAGTGGGTAGATCTGTGTAACTAGCACTCAGATTCAGAAATGGTACAGTCCAGAATTTCAGAATCCATTCTCATTTCCTATTCAAGTCATTAATCCAATAGTAATCAATATCCTGATTTCCAACACCATGGATTAGTGTGGGCTTTTTTGAACTTTATATAAGTGAAATCCAATGGTATGTACTCTTTCATGCCTGGCTTCTTTCACTTAATATGTTTGTTTAATCCATCCATGTTGTATGTAGTTGTATTTCATCAATTCTATGTCTGTTTAGTTGTATAATTATACCACATTTATCCAGGTTGCTATGAAGTTTAGTGTCTGTATAATTACAGCACAGATTATTTATCTGTTCTACTCTTGATGGACATTTGGGATGTTTCTGGTTTTTGGCTATTAGGGTCGGTGCTGCTATGAACATTGTTCTACATGTCTAATGGTGAAAATATGAATGTATCTCTGTTATGTATATGCTTAGGCGTGGAATTGCAGGGCCGAAAAGTATGTGTGTGTTCAGCTTTTATAAATAGTGCCAAGCACTGTCCTAAGTGGACATTACCAAGGACATAACCAGCAGTAGTGTGTCAACATTCCAGTTGCTTCACGTCCTCAATGGTATTTGGAATTTTCTTGCTCATTACAATGGCCAAAGGATTTTTATGAGCAAGGATGTCACATATTTACTTTTGTTTGTTGAGCGCTGTTGCCGTAAAATCTCTTTCCTGCACTGTTTGTGTCCGCAAAGCAATATGCTCCATGCACAACCGAACATAAGTAGTATTTGAGAGGATCGAAATTATTTGGGGCAATACAAAAGGAAAAATATTAGAGATGTAATGCAGAGAAGGGGAATTTGATAGAAGAAAGAACTTGGATCTGGAGATATTATTAAAGATCTGAGTTTCTCATCATGTGTGGGGTGAACACACACACACGCACACACACACCCCACATGGCTATTTGTCTCTCTAATTTCTTTCCAGGGAGTGGGGGTCTTATTAAATGAAAGCTCATGATTTGATAAGAAATGTGATAAGTTTGACTAAATAAGTTTGGGGGTAGGCATCAGAGACAGATGCATGGAGAAAAACTGGAGACGGGCAGGAGATGAGAGAAGCAGATAAAAGAGCTGGAGCGAGGACGCTGCCTGATGGCAGTGAGAGACTTGGGAGAGCAGGGACATCTGTTATCTTGTGTTGTCCCACCCCTGTGACCCCAGACATTCCTTAAAGTCAATTGGGCTCATGAATGCTGTGTTTGAGTGGATTTTATTGTGTGTGTGGGAAGAGCATAGTGTGTACTTCATACCTGGTTCTACATGGTGCAGGGCAGCATCTGGGAAGAAGAAGAAACTGGGGGGCAGAAGAAACTAAGCATAGCAGCCCCCAGGGAACTTGTCTAAATCTTGGGAAAAGCTTTGCTTATGTACAGTGGTACAACTGCTACACTGAGGATTGAACTTGATTTTGAGGATAGAAAGAACCTCCCCCAACCCCTGGGCTACAGACACTAAACTTCATAGCAACCTGGATAAATGGGAGAATCAAGGAGTCCTTATCTGGGTGCTGGCTGCATTGGTGGGAAAATCCCACATAAATGGTATGGAATACAAAAGAGAATGTGTAACAGAAGAGCATCAGCCAGTGATGCAACAAGACAAGAGAAGGGTAGACCAGGGTGGAGCCATGGCCCTGAGCCACACCCAGAGAAGAGCTGCTCCACTTCCATTGTGGAGAAGACTTGGATGTTAAACAGGGAACCATCTATACGCAGATACACATTCGCGCCTAGCCAGGGTAAATACACTGCTCGACACTCCGTGTAGGAAGTATAATATTATTTTTCTGAATCAAATTAAACCTGGTTTGGGGTCTCTCCCCTGCTGTGGTTGGTAAGAAATGCCTTTTGGGAGAGACACTGTGCCTGACTCCCTGAGGCGGTGTAGGAATCCTGGAGGCTTATGTACTACACGGAGAATAGTGATGAGGGTGTGCATGAAGGGAGGGCTGTCCTGCCCCCTGTGTGTTCAGTAGCTCCTTCTCTTTCAGGCTGCAGCTCTCCCTGGTCTTCTGCTTCGGTCAGGCATACTGATTCCCCTTGTCGGAATCCGCCCTGCCGACATGGGCTCAGCCACAGAGAACCTCACCCCTGCTCCCTGGAGGGCCACTGCCATTAGTGCTCAGCCTCCCTACAGATCCACTGGCCACTTCCCCATTCTCAGAGCTGTAGAGCTTGGGCTTTGACTGTTAGAGGTTAAATGTTTTCACATTTGTTAAAACAGTAAGGAAGAATTTTATTCAAGACTATTGCAATAAGGGAGAGAGATGCATATCAACTCCAAGTACAGCAAAGACAGCTGGGATGTATAGCCAGAGTGAGGGGGTCAGTAGATGGACAGATAGCAAAAGGAGATAGCAGGAGCAGGGGGGTGGAGGGATAGGGGGATTCTTGCTGAACTGGCTTGACAGCATTCTTAGAAGGCAGGCCAAGAATGGGCCCAAGGATGAGGCCTAGTCAAGAAGAGAGCTCAGAGGAGCTTGACTAAAGTTTGGTCAAGGAGGGACTCTTAGTCACCACCCATCACATCAGCTGCCAGTCTCGGGGCAGCCAGCCTCTCAGCCCCAGATCAGCCCGTTTCTTTACTTCATCTCTAAGCTCTGGCCTCTACCTCCTCTCCTTTCGTTACATCTGGCATAATTGCCTTCACTGGGTCTAAACCTCTAAACCCAGAAAGTCTGGGCGTCCTAAGAAGCACATGCCTTTAGAATCACAATCTCGTCTCCTAGCTTCTAAACACAACGGCGCTGAGGGTAAAGATGGGGGGTGATCGGTTCTTCACGCTTCCTAAGGACTGGTATGTGGTTTGGGCAAGGGCCAGACTTCCCAGCTGCCTTCAGAAAGTCTTTGTCCTCGCTCTGGTTTTTCCAGACCAAGTGTTCTTCCTCTCGTTCAGGGTTTCTCAGTCTTAGTGCTACCGACATCTCGGGCTGGATAATTCTTTATTGTGGAAAGATATGTTGTCTCTTGTTGGGTGTTCGGCGGCATCCTCGGGCCTCTACTCACTAAGCTGTTAGCACACCCCTAACCCCCTGGTGAGGACGACAAAAAATGTCTCAGCAACGTTGCCAGATGTCCCCTGGGGGGGGGGCAGAATGGCCCTTGGATGAGAACCACGGATCGAGTTACAGAAGCTTCTTGACCTGGGATTAGAGAGATTCATAAACTTGAATGAAAAAAAATCACATCTTTATTTTTACGGACCTCAAACTAAAATGTGGCACTTCCGATTACCAGATAGAAATGTGAGTCATCTTCGTACTTTGGCTCTCCCGGGCTGATT